>NW_008238337.1:8653-21203 GCF_000691975.1 Corvus brachyrhynchos
TTCCTGCTCCATTTCTGATCATCAAAATGAATAATTCAAAAGAGAGAAGGGTGCACTGAAAGCCTTTCCACAGGCTTTATTTATAAATATAAGCCCCCCGGCTAAATAAACTTTTGAACACCTTTTGGTGACCTCATCAGCATAGCTGCAGAGCCACGGGTCCTTGTCACCACGACAGGCTCCTTGGTTGGGATAGAGATGCCATGGAAACATCCCCACCTCCTCCGATTCTTCACGTGCAGCTTCTGGATAGTTATTTTGTGGAAGAACAAAAAAAAAAGAAAAACCAAAACAAACAAACCGGTAAAAAAGGAGAGGGTGTCTTCCCCTGCATGCTGTGCTCCTACCTGGCTGCAGCTCCGAGAGGAATCTGTAATGTGCTGATTAGACTAACAGACTAAAAGCCGTGTCTTCGTGACTGAAGAGGAAAAAAAGCAATGGGAATCAATCAAAGGAACATCACATCTCCCACAGCCTCAGCAGCCTCTGCTTGGCCCGGCTGGCAGAGGTAGGACGGGGAGCTGCTCTGAACACCAGAGGCAGCTTTACTCAGCAGAGGGAGCTGCTGTGCCTGAGATTTTTTTGCTTGTGTGTTTTTAAAGGCTATTGAATGGTTTAGTGGGATGTTTAATTGACTCGTGACCGATAAAATCACATTGTAGCACATCGTCCCGAAAACAGCTGCACCCTGTGAATGCTTGGGACTATTTAAAAACACAAATAGCAGAGGGAAACTCAGGGCGACCCCTTTTTTCTGTCGGGATGCAACTGTGCGCTTTTTCTGCCTTTCCTGCTGTGCCACAGAGAGCTTTGTGTTACACCTGGCACCAGGGCCATGGGAGCAGCCTTGGGTACTGCAGTGACACCGTCTGCTGCCAGGTCTGCCTGAGAAGCTGGCCCTGGCAGGGCAGCAAAAGGAGCTTTTTGAGTTTCTGCAGGAGCTTTGCAGAAGCAGGGCAGAGAAGAAGAGTGTGTCCCAGTGGCTGCTGCCCATGCAACACCTCTTGACAACAGCAGACTCGAGGACCCTGGCTTCTTTGACATCTCATCCAAGTTCTCACTCACCATTTTCAAGGACTTGCAGATGCCCAAATCATATCACAGAAAATTGATAGTGAGGAAAAAAAACAAACAGGAATATCCTAAGGCAACACTTGACCTTGCTTCTGCCACTCCAAACTCCTGGCAGAGGCATCAGAAGGAGTTTGAGCTGACCACGTATCATCCTTCCTGCTCCAGCCCATCCTCTGCAGCACAGCCAGGTGTAGCAGAGTCACAAACAAATGTAATACATCTTGATCCCTCCCAAAACATAAGCTGACCCGACACGGGAATTCTAAGAGCAGGAGTTTGTGGACACAGATTAGTCTGGGGCAGTGGTTATAACTGCATCCCATTTGGCTGCACTGCTCCTCATGAGAGCCTCAGCAGCCAGTACCTTGCTGTGGGTGGCAGGCTTGATCTGGCATAGGACTGAGAGATCTCCATGTAGGCGACCAAGGTTTATTAGAGAAATTGCTAAATTCCAATGACTCGTATACAAAGACAAGCTGCAGTGCCTTCTGAAAGGCAAAGGTGTTTCTGACCCATAGAAACTGGTACAGGTTACCCAGACACCAGTGACCACAGCAGGCTTGACAGTAAAATAATGATCACCTCGCAGTTAATCTTAGCAGAGTCACGGTTTCTTCTACTTAGTACATCCAATGGGATGTGTACATTGTGTCAGCACAAAACTACCACCTCCTGCCTGCTGCCTTTCTGTCGCTGTCTATCTCAGCAGCATCTCTTCTGTCCCCACTTCATCCCAGGAGCTCTCCCATCCCTTATTTGCTGTGTTTAAACATCCGGAGCAACATATCTCTATGGAGAGTTTCTAAATTCAAGATGAGGCTGCTCTTACCTTTAACTGGATGGGGGAATGAGAAGGTGCAGAACTCAATCTGTTATTAGACCTTTAAACTAAAATTTAAAAGAAAGAAAACCCCAAAACAAAACCACTGTTCATTTCTCATGGAGAATTCAAACCCTTCACTGGCATGTTCCTAGGAATGGTTTTTTTTTTCTGCTTGGAACAGTTAGCCATCGTGGAATTGTATCCCGGAGCACCGTGGTGTCGTCCTGCCGGTGAGGTGAGCTGTCATAGCGCTGCACAGAGCAGTGTTGCTGTCCACACAGCCAGCACGAGGCTGACTGTCAGTCTGGGTGTGGGGTGAGGGCACAGGGACGGGGTGCCCGAGGTGCAGGAGCAGACCTCGTAACCATTCTTCGAGCGGCTCTCGTCGTGCTGCCCCGGCCTGGAGCGCGCCCCAGTCCTGCTGCTCCCGGCTGCCTCGGGGGCGTCAGCCTGCATGTCAGTGCACACCAGCCAGTCCCTGGCGATGGACTGTGGGTACCCGGGGTGCACCTCCAGCTCGCTGTCCAGCACCTTCCAGTACTCCTTGCCCTTGAAGAAGTAACTTGCACCTGCAAAGAGACCAAAACCCAAAGACAAGGTGAGCGGCCGTGGGTACTGTCCCAGAGGAAGGGCATAGGAGCACTTGGGAGCAGCAGAAGGGCATTCCCACCCCAGCTGAGCCCTGGGGAGTGGAGGCACATGAGATATCACTGCTTGCTGTCAATATCCTCTCTCGCTGCAGGGAGGAATGCTCCAGAGGGTAATGGTGTGGCTGGCCAGGATCTCTCACACCAGCCAGGAGCTACCAGCAGTTGGAGGTGGACGGTGAGGTGCGGCCTGTTACGTGCAGAGTCCTAGAGCAGATGCACCTCCTGGTACTGTGGGTGTGTAGGGTCAAGGCCCTGTGAACCCGCAGCTGGACAAGCCACACACAACTCTCCTTCTTGTAATAGGGCATGGTAAGGCTGGAGACCCCACTATGCATTAATGATCTGGGGTGTGTGTTGCTGACCCTGGGCTCAGAAAAATAACCTGAGCCTGACAGGGCCCTGGTAACCTTCCACTCTCAAGTGCATCTTTTCCACTCTGAACTGGGAGGTTGTGAATTCTCTAAGCAGGCCCCACGCTAAGTACTCTTACCTATGGGCATGTCACTCTCAGTAGCTTTGGAAATTCAGCTTGAAAAGTCTCTGGAAGTGGCCTTCCCCTCTACCTGGCTTAATTATTGCTATTACACAGTTAGGTCGCCAGTAAATAAACCCCGGAAGTGCCACTTTGTTGTGAGTGAATAGCTGGTTGTAAACATCTCCTGTGACAAAATTTTTGTGGTCTTTTCAGGGGGAAGAAACCACTGAGAAATCTCATCCTCAGAAAATAAGTCGTAACTCTGGGAAAACATCTTTAAAAGTATTTTCTGTCTGCATCCTCGTATATCTAGCTAAAAATCCAATGACAGCAAAACCAGCGAGGACCAAATCAGCCCATACTAAGAAAAAATCACTGCAGAACATCATCAACTGTGTTCTTTCAATAAAGTGCAATAATTATCCCCCCACCCAATATTTTTGTTGCCTGTTTAAAATTAGAGTCTTCTAGTAAGCAGTGTGGGGAGCTCTGGCTGGAATCACACCTCCCTCTTCAGCTTCCAGACACCAGGAATGGCCATCCCATTAGGGGCTCAGCATTTGTGTTGGTAGGCAGGGCTACAGCTCGATAGAGCACCAATTTTCTTTGCTGTACCTTTTTAAACTGCCATATGGACTTACCATCTGACCACCTCATGGCATCATCTAAAGGGCTGGGTATTCCCTTCCACAGGATGGCCGCCGAAGGATAGCCGGGGTCCATCCTCCGCTCATGGTCATCGTAGCGCCAGTAGAGATTGTCCTTAAAGAAATAAGTCTTGTCATTGTGAGCCCAAGAGAAAGCAGCGTCGATTCCTCCCAGGGGCAGGCCAAAGTCCGAAATGGGCCGCGGGTACCCTTCCTCCACGTTGTTGTCTTTGAAGACCCAGTATCTGTCTCCTGTGGAAAGGAAACAAGCACAGAATAAAATTGCATTTGTTTCACAGCCTAAATCAGTATTTCCCCGCAGATGAGCTGAGATAATGTTTTGTTACCTACTGTGGTGACAAAGCCTTGGGGCTGAACTCTGGGCATTTAAGGATGGGAAGAGGAAGGGGTCAGCCTGTGGGGGAACCTCTGGCTTTGAATAGTTACTTTCTTGTGTCAGGCTGTCCATGGACATTTGCCGCTGAAAGCATGACTGTCCCAGGACACGAACACGCTGACACCGTCAGTACAGTTGTCACTTTTATGTATTTGATGGAGGCACTTGGTTTTCTGCCCCTTGGATTTCTGCCTGATATCCAAAGAAACAAAGTTACAGGCAGCTTTTGTGGGCAAATCGGGTGCTTTCTGCCTGGTATTCGGCTCCTGAGAAGCCAAGCGTAGTCCACTTTGAAAAAGAAATCGCCACTTTCTAGAGCCAGAGGGGCTGAGAGACTGTGGGATATAAGGGATAGGAGAATGCACAGGGACTGGAAAAATCCCGTATGAGAAGTTCACTGCTCTTCAAGAGTCTTACACAGCCACCCCCCTGGCCCAGTCTTGGGGGGGGATGTCAATGTGGGGGTTTTTGCCCAATAAAAATGAAGCATGACGAGACTGGGCCCTGGTCTGTGTGAGAACAAGCAATTGAACCCAGATGTCTCAATTTTTTCATAAATCTCGAACCACTGGGACAGTTTTCTTCTTTTACAACTTCTGTTTGGTAACCTGGAATGTCCTTTTAGGTATTGTGTAGCCTATTTTAGGGATCAGACTTTTTCCTCTCGGTTTTCTAGAATATCTGAAGAGGCCCCTAAATGCACGCCCGTGTATCAGCAGCAGGACCTTAGAGGGCAAGGTAATTTGCATTCTTCGGTTTCTGTCCAGGGATCAAGTGAAGCAGCGCTGAAGGGAGAGAATGAGACGTATTTTATGGCTGGAATAAAAACTCTGAGTTTATGTTGGGAGCTAGGCAGGGCTAACACACACAGGGAATGCATGACCACAGAGCGTTCTGCCTGGCAGGGACAAGATGCCAGCTGTGGCACATCTGGAATTCCAGCCTCCTGAGCAGCTGGGAGGAGCCCCTGGACCTGAGCTCCCGGTTGGTTTTCTGTTCATCCCCAGCAGGGAGAGAAGGGAGGGAGGGAGGGAAGGAAGGAAGCGAGCAAGGGCCGCTGTGATCTACAGGCCTGTCTGGGAGGGTCTGGTGTCAGGCATAAAGGGTGGCATGCTCCAGCTGGCCCCATTCCCTCTGGGAAAGCAGAATAGGGCAGGCTGCCTGAGGCAGCTGGACACACACGGCAGAGCCTTCCGTACGCTGTTCCGTGAGGAGATGCAGGGCTTGGTGTGGCTCTGCGGGGCTCAGTGTGCCGGCGGTCCAGGAGGGCTTTCAGCTGTGCTTGGAAAGGCTTCCGCAAGCCTAGAGGCTTACATGAGACGTGAGCCGTCTCTCTGGCCTGGCTGGGGGAACTGAAACCAAATTGTTGCTTCCAGAAGTGCTTGGTTAAGCCCTTCTGAAACCAATAATTGCACCACATTTCAAGCAGAATGGTTGGGAGATAAAAAGCAATTTCCAAACTGGAGGAATGGAGGGCTGGGATGTGTTTAGCACTTCAAGTGCATAACCTTGGTGAAACAAGAGTCGGTGCCTGCCAGGATCTTGAGTGACATTGAGTGCACGGGTAGCATCTAACCAGCATGGGTGGATGGTCTGTGGGGGACTCGGATATTTGTACAGAAACCAAGAGCTAAACTGTTCCTCCAGCTCTTCTGGAAAAAAAACCCCAAACTTGCAGGTTTTTTTAAATAAAAAGAGAGAACTATACCACTTATTTTAAGAAAAAATATAGTAACAGAAATATAATTATTAAAACCCAAGTCCTTCAGTTTCATTTTTATCCTGTTTTTTATCCTCTGTCTTCTTCTTTTCTCAGCAACAAATAGTAAAAAGAGAAAAGGTCAAAGGAGGAACAAAACACCTGTGAAGGGGGGGTTCCTGCTTGTGTTTCATTCTTGAAAAGCTCAGATTTTAGTTACATTTGGCTGAACTTTATCTTGAATGACATTTCCCACATTTTCTGGGGAACATGACCGCTACCCTTTGCTTGCCCTCCCTGCCAACTCATTTCTCCTGGCCCTGCTCGTGGACAACAGGTCTCAGACCTGCCCTTGAGATGCTTAACATCTGGCACTGGTGTCTCCTGCCTGGCACCACATTCTACACCTCCAGCACCATGTTTGCTCTCACCTTTGAAGAAGACAATCTTGTGGTCACTGGTTCTCTCGTAGACTGCATCCAGGCTGTCCAGGTTGAGCGGCAAGCCCCGCCAGAAACGGTGGATCTGAGCCGGCTGGAGGGAGACCAAGTGCTTATTGCGAGTCAGTCTCCAGAAGTACTTGCCTGGAGGGACAGACTGGACATTACTGAACCACACTCAACCCACCTTCGCTGGGGGGTGAGCGCCAGGTGGACGGCAGCATCAGGAAGCAAAGCATGTGAGGTGGGAGCCATGATTTAGAACCATCCTGCTTTCCAGCAGCAGCTGTGACTGCTTTTTTATTTCCGGCAGTTTTTAGAAGAAATCCCTCCCTTTTTTTTTTTATTAAAATAATCCTCTGGATGTTGCGCTGGAGTTGTTATACTCCTGGCCACAGTGTGAGGCTGCATCGCTGAGGCAGGGCAGGAGAGAGGAGCCTTTCATCTCCTCCCTCCCTCTCTGCGCAGGACCTCCTGCGAACTGGTGGGACCAGGCACCAACAGCCTTAAGCAAGAGCATCCAAAAAAACATCCCTGTTCCTCCTCTCCTGGAGCAGCCACGGCTTCCTGCACACAGGATGTCCAGCTGCTTTCATGTTTGGAAATGTCTAGGATGTTACAATGAAACACAGAAATACCAGAGGAGTTTTTTTGTAATGAAGAAAGGGAGTAAGAAAATAGAGGAGGAGAAAACCATCTGAAAAAATCTGGAAGGGTTGAGGAGGGGAAGGAGGCCGAATTAAGGACTTTGGTACCATCTAGAGGTGCAGGATACTAAAACCAGGGACCGCAGTCTTGCGGAGTGTCCAGGATGCACGTACTGGTGGTGCCAGCAAATGCACTTTAACACCTGCAGCAGCACTGGCTCAGCTAGGAAAGAGTATTTTGGGGATTTCTGAAATATTTTGGATAATAGGAAAGGAAACAGATTTATCCTTTTTGGGAAGGATGCCAAACTTTTTCCTGCTAAAAGACACTTTTATGGGATTTCCTGAGGAGTCTTAATGGTTTTCAGGGGCAACTCCAAACCCAACTCTGCACCAGCTCTGGGATTCTCAGCCTTTTTGCAATACATTTTGTGCTGTGTTTTCTCCAGAGAGCTCCACGCAGTGACGTGAGCCAGAGCAAGATGTTTAAGAGGCAACTCTCAACTTTGTCTTACATTTGTTATTGCCGGTTAGAAATTATTGCACATTATTTGCATCTGGTCTTGCATGGATTTCTGAGGGGAGATAAGCAACAGAAACCAAAGGTGCATCTTCAGATTTTTATTCCCCACATGCTCAGCTCTTTCTTGAGAGCTGGCAGATTGTGACACCAGCTTTTAAAATTTTATGGACATTGGATCTTAGCCTAATAGTGCAGGAGGCAAAACTCTAACGCTTTAACATCTGCAGAGAGGGAGTTTTATTCTAATTATAAGGATTTATATCATATTCTTGTTCTTCTGCTCCAGTTTGCATATTTGCTCTGTCTTACTGAAACATAAATGAATAATACATTCCAATATGGAAGGAATTGCCATAATTACAGATTCTTTTAAAGAATGTAAAAAACCCCAAGGATTCAAATTTGGTGGCCGTTTTACATCAATGGAAACATATGTAATTAAATAAAGATGATCTCTGCATCTGTAATTAATGAGGCACTAGACGAGGTCAGATTTTCACTTTTTTAGCAAGAAATACAGCTCAACTTAATTCCTTCTTTAGCAGATCAGTATCTGAACTTTGAAGTGCCCTGGGCTCAGCGGAGACGCAAAGGGAAGCCTCAGTACTTTTGACATTTCATCCCTTTGCAAGCAATGGGCTCAGCTGGTGAGCAGCTGCAGCAGGGAAGCCTTAAATCTACCCCCAAACTCAGGAATAGCCTGAGCTGTTGGTTACTTTGGTTGGGTTTTTATAAGCTACCAGGAAAAAGAAAGAATATAAAGCACTTAAGTAACAAGGAATTCTGAACGTAATGGCCCCAGTCTGCCTGGGCTCACGATTTGCCATGGCCCAGCCTGCTCACCAAAGTGCTGCTGTTGCATGGATGATCATCAGCCAAAGCCAGATCCACAGGGGAATTTCTGCAATTAGCACGCAGAAATAATTTAAAAAACAAAATCCCAACTCCATGTTTGTTTAAAAAGCTCAATTTAAACCTTCCTCTGAGCTGGCAAACTGAACACGATGAAAGACAAGTGTGAGGTCCTGCTGCACTAAGATGTGGTTGATGGGCTGAGGCAATTGCTTTCTTTAATTCCAGGTAATTTTGATCCCAGCTGTGTCTGACACTGTCCAGACTTTGGCTGCCTCTGGCAAGACCGCTGCACCCACCATGGAGACACGCACACGCAGGCCAAAGGCGTTTAAATCTTCAGGAGTCTGTAGTGAGGCACCCACATCAAAGCGAGCAGTGATTTCAAAGTGCAGAAAACCCAACACTGCCTTCAAAACAACAAACCTGTGAGCTCCGGGGAGCTCCAGTCCCAGTGCCTTTGCAGTGGAAGAGGCTTCTTTCCATCTAGGGAACCAGCTGGAGCAGCTCAGAACAAAATGCCTATCGAGGGACAGAGCTCGGCACCAGAGATCATTTAAATCCTGCCCCAGAGGTGACATCCCATTCCTTGGTGTGTAGGATGGTTCGGGGGCAGCAATGGGGGCTGCAAGGAAGGTGCTAGGTCTGGAGGCAGACATGCAGCTGGCATCCACTGACCCTGTGCTCTGTACATTTGCTTTTTGGACTGCAATAAATATATCCAAAAATAGACACTGAGATGGATTTCTCTTTACTTCATCACTTTTTCCCCTCCGAGGGACAGACAGCCATTTATTCTGACACCAGTTTGTGTCTCTGAGTTTCCCTTCTTCACTGTGGCTTTTTGGAGATGGCATCTGAACAAATAATGTTGTGGAACTGCCTCGATATTATGCTTCCCTCAGGGCACGGGCAACACCAAATTCTCTGGAGCCCTTTTGCTGTTCTTGCCTGTGACGCAAGGCTCACACTGTGATACCCAGATGCCTGGACACTGCCGCTCATCCCCGGGGCAAACGCTTCTGCTTCCCTGGTGGATGGCTTTGGGGTGGCCAAATGGTGACCAGGGATGCAAAGAAACACCCACGGGCATTTTTACATCTTGGATAGATGAGAAAGCAAGCCCAGAGAGTCCAGCCTACACAGGCTCTGCGCAGCTGAGAAGGCACCCTATGGGATCCTCGTCAACAGCTGGGCACCCCGGGAACGCGCTGCCAGCAAGGGTTTGCTGGCATGAAACCAGATGGTCCTCAGTTGTGTACATACTGTCTTTGAGAGACGCATGGTGAGCAACATTAGGGAGGGTGAAGTGGGGGAGGAAAGGAAGGCTGGAAGTATACAGGAAAAAAGCGGTGGAGTGCTGTTGCTGCTCTGCTCATCCTTGGTTCAACCTCAATTTTGACTCTGATAGCACAAACATCAGATTTTAGTTCTTCACCTGGGCAGTCCAGTGTGACAGATCAGAGTAAAAACTCCTGTGCTGGATCGTCACCGGTGCAGCCACACACTCAAGTATGTGAGATGCCTCCTTGGGTCTGTGGGAGCAGCCCACAAACCCCAGCCAGCTCATCCTCACCACCCACCCCAGCCCGTCCCACGCTGCGCTGCCTCCGGTGCCAGCACAGCAAAGCCACCGCAGGGTGACACAGACCCCTGGTGCTCACCTTTGAAGAAGAAAGCCTCTCCCCGGATCTGGGCCACTGCATCGAAGTGCGTGTTGCACCTGTTGGGCACATCCCGCCTGAGCCTGTGGAGAGATGCCCAGGTGAGCAGGGCCCAGGCAGGCAGTGAGGGGCTATGTCCCCCCGATGCCTCCTGTCCCACGGACTGAATCACCTCTGCTCCTGGAGACTACGGGCTGTGCCCATCTGTCACTCCTCATGCTCAAGCCCAGCCACGTGCATGGGGATTTCCAAGGTGAACTCAGGCAACCCTCAGCCTGAAGACAGCTTGAGCTGACAACCCTGGGCCACCAGACGCCATTGCTGAGAGTCAAGTGAGGACACACTCTACATCCACCAGCTCGTGTAGCTGGTGAGGGCTGAGCTGGCTTCCCACTCCCAGTTGCACAGCGTGGCTTGGCCAGCTGCCCCAGGGCAGCAGGATGTGGAAAACAGCCAAGCAGCCTCTTGCTCCAGCAGCTTGGGATGCTGCTGCTCCAGGGCTGAGCTCCAAAATGCCAGTGAGAGGTGACAGAGCTGCAAAGCAGAAAGCAGCTGAGCCTAAACAGAGGGACCCGAAGGAGCCATGTGATAACCTGGTGAAAGATACCTAGTGAAAGCCACCTGGCAAGTGGCAGCTGAGATACTAAGCTGCTTTAACAAGGTGGGTGGGGAAGGCACAGAGTATGAAGGACTGAGAGAGCCACAAAGCCCACATAAGAAATGATGACTGATGGAGGAACAAGGAGAGGATGATGGGAACATGCACCGAAAAGCAGCTGTGGGTGACAGGGAAGCATAAATCTATCCTGCTGATAGAAAAATTGTGCTGGGCTGCCAGCACCAGTTTCACAGCCCTCTTTGGCCACAAAATGACAGATGTGGAGGCAAACCCCATCCACCCTCCCAGCAGACAAGGCAAGAACAAGGGGTTGGCATGAGCAAGTTTCCTGCTGCTCCTGCTGCTGGTGTGAGACGGTGGCCTCCGACAACAGCAGGGAGAAAGGCTCTCATATTTCTAGGTCCAAACGTGGCCATAAGGACCCTGGTGGACAAGAGCCATTAGAAGCTACGCACAGAGAAACATAACTAATGGCATTCAGCATGTTCAAACAAAAGGAGCACGAGGTGAAGGTGACCTGCTCCATCTCTGCCGCTCTCACTTGGGGCGCTCTTGGTGTCTGGCAAAAATGTGTGTGACCATAACCTCCTGCCTTTTTGTTCAGTGTCTCTTCTTCTCTTAACTGTCCTGCTGTCCTGGTCAACATTTATTAATGGGCGATATCCAGCACTTTCCTTAATGAGACCGTGCTGGTTGCTTGATGACACTCGGGGTAAGCAGCCCTTTGCCAATGCTAACCTGCGTTGGAGTTGTGCTATCAGTCCACTTGTTCCAATATTCACTCCCTCGGGTACATTAGGGAGTTGCTCAGTGTGGAATGATTTCGGTAACTTATGCTTGTGCAATTCAGGATATTGCTGAGGAAGTTTGATTAAAACTGAGGCAAGGATGAATTTATCTAAGGGTGATGGTGACAAATTTCCACTAATACGAGTAAAATGTGTGAGTCAGCGAAATATCCAGAGGTCCAGAGAGAAATACCAAAGCCAGAGTGAACAGGCAAGAGATACTGATGAAGCAGAGCTTCACTACTGCACATCCTTTGCGGGAGAGGAAGGAATTTGACTTACTGGACAGTGGAGCGGTTCTCTGGCAGCTCTGGCAGGATTGGATGGTCATCTGTTTCACTTACTTCAGGCTTGGCTGTGGGAGACACAGATTCCCTGACTCCTGTGTAGAAAAGAAGCAGTAATGGGGTACACCATCCTCCCCACCAACTCCACTCACCCCAGAAAACAGCTATTCCAGTGTGTCCTGCCATGACAGGAACAGGCTATAGCCACGTGAGGGACACAGACTTACCATAGAGTTGCCAGATCCGGACTTTGTCCTCGTAAGGCAGGTCGTACTTCAGAGGATCCCCCACTGGACCTTGGTAGTAGGGTCTCATGATAGACTCTATGGCAGAGATGTGGGTCAAGCCAATGGCATGGCCAAACTCATGGACAGCTACAGCAAATAGGTCCATCCCATGAGTGTCTGGAGATAAGGACAAAATTGAAATAAAAGTCACTAAGTGCTGATAGTAATTGGGGGATTTGGGTGGGCTGCAAGGGTTGTAAGTGGAAGTGTAGGTTTATGTTGGATAAACTGGAAAGAAGAGCTTAGGAATAGGTAAAGTTTGAAAAAGGCATTTTTTTCCAGTCGGAGACTGAAGTGTAGCATATGAAAATGGAACGTAAGCCAGACATCAGCCTATGCCAGCCTGGGTATCACCCTTTTTATTTCCAGATCACTGTTGGCACCTGAGAAAAAGCTGGACAAAGGGCTGAGACAGCAACCACATCACAACCATCTGCTGACAGGCACTGCAGAAGCTGGGCCAGAGCAGTCACTCTCTGCATCTCGTGTCTGCTGCAGCTGCTGACACAGCCTTTACGTTGCCCAGAATACCGGATTTCTGCAGCCACCAGCCAGAAGCTCATCACATCCTGCGACAATAAGCCGGGGAGTGCCGGCAGTGCCCGCCTGCCCACGGCGCTCTGCGGGACTTTCCCTTCCTGGCCTCGCACGCTGCTGCCCTGGCCACATCCATCCCTT
>NW_008238337.1:21232-40255 GCF_000691975.1 Corvus brachyrhynchos
ATGCTCATCTGGTCATCAGCCACCGACCTGCTCTTCTCACTGCTGCCGTGACGTGGGTAGGTGACCATGTCCAGCTTGTTTTTAGAGGATTTATCATCTTCTCCTGTTACACACCTTGTGCTGGCAGGGCTGCAGCTCTTGTGGCTGCTCCCTTGGGCAAACAGTTTGATCGTCACACGCCACAATGGGCATTAGGGAGACATTGTTGAACATCAATACCTCCTTTGATGACTTTTTTCCTTCAGTCTGGGCTATCTCTGCTATATTCTCTTTCCCCAAATTTCCTTATTTGCAATCCAGCTCCCAGTGCCTCACACCACACCCACATACAGACCCATCTTATCCTCTCCAGAGCCTGAGACACTCATGAAAGGGGTTAATGCTCATTTCCAAACATACATCACTGCTACCAAAACCAAGGAGGAGCTGCTCCCAGGAGCTGTATGGGACTGAGCCTGCTTGGTGCATTCCCACCACCCAGCTCCCGACAGGCTGGGCCACACATCCGTATAATTTCTGCCCCTCTCTGCTCAGCAATGTCCTGCAGAGCAGTACCAGAGGGTGGCAATGATTATAAGTGTGGTTCTTACAAAGATCATGATGTCAATATTGTAATAAAGAAGCAGTGAGGTTGGAAAGGTCCCTGTGGAGCTCAGGGGATTGTCACATTCCCTGAGAATGGCTTGAGACTAAGAAGATGGCTACTTTTTTGCACAAAATTAACCATGGCTGATCCTGCCCAGTCCTTAGTGCTCCTCACCAGGCTTGAGGTGTTAGAGCAGGGAGATATCTTTTGCTGAGTTTTGCCTTTTCCTTCATAACTGTTATTTGCAGTGTCTGTAACCAGCTGAGATTTTTATAACCTATGCTGTTTTCCCTGGCACTAAGAGAGAACAAGACATATGCTGAACAAGACATATGCTCTCTGACATTTTAATGCCGGACTGACAACCTTGGGGATATTTTTATATCACCTACCAAGTAGTTGTTTTTGAATCAGTAGGGAGAACAAAATAAATAAAAGATGAAGCTCGGATAGCTCAAAGATCTTCAAAATAGAGGGCAGCTTTTCGCTGTCAGGCTCATCCCTCATCCCTTGGTGGTGCTTGGAGGGACACTCCCTGCAGGCATGCTGGCTCTGAGCTCGCTCCTTCACATGAGTTTGTTTCACAATGAGCATTCCTAACCACCAGCTGCAAAACTGACTCCATCACTAACACATCCGCTGTGGCAAGCTGCTGACTGCAGCACTTGCCTCTGCCCTGTACATCTGCAGATCAAAACTGCTGCTTTTTTTTCCCTTCCTGATAAGAGCCATCAGTTGGGGCTGCACAGCAGCATGAAGCAAGGAGCAGGTGTAATCCTGAAGGATCAGCCTGTCCAGACCTTTAACTTTTACCTCAAGACCTCCTCCAGCACCCCTGGTGAACACTCCTGCCCACAAACACCCAGGGGGATGGACAGAGGTCAACCAGTGGACAGGAAGAAGGTATTAGCTTGTTTCAGAGAAGACAATTAGGTTTAACCAAAGTTGTTAGGCTGTGGCAGCAGGATCCCACTAGGAGACTGGCAGAGGAGGTGGCATGACAAGTAAATTAGCAGCTGGTGGCTGCAGAGAGGACATTCTGTCAAAACATGCCTGACACGAAGGCTGGGGACCTGATCCCCACAGATGATTTTGCAGCTGACGAACACTTGCTTCTGATACTCCCTCTGCTTATTAAAACTCTGCTTCAGATGAGGTGAAAATAAAAAAGAATAGAACTGCAACTTGTAACCATCCTGATGTCAGGTAACAATCAGGAGATGGCAGGAAAAAACTGGGCCTTCTTCCCAGCAGAACACAGAGCCCCTTACCCTAATAGTATACTTTAAAAATAGGAAACTTGGGCATGTGGCAGTGAAGCCACCCAAAACATGCCAAAGGCACAGAATGCAGTCCCCATCCAAGAGCTCCACCAGCCACATACCCAACCCGCAACCTTCCATATCCCAGAAGAGATGGGGACTGGGGTTGGGCAACAGGGAGCTCTGCAATTGCTGGCAGGATAAGGAGAAACATGGAGATGCCATTGAGACTTCCAGGAGCATAAGTGTGTCCTCAGCACTGCCTGAGCTGATTTTGCTAGCAAGGCTGAGAGAGGAATCAGAAGAAGAAGATGGGATCCTGAAGCCTGGGGTGAAGGTGTGGCAGAGACTAAACCACTCCAGCCACCAGAGAAGAAGAGGGAAATTGTGAGCCCTTGTGTTTGGCTGCAGGTCTCCCACCCTGACCTACCTGATGATCGGAAGGTCCAATATTCGTCATCGTCAAAATGAGTGTCCCCTGCTGTGTGATGGTCTCCAGGGAAGAAAGCATGTGCCACCGTCCCACCAGGCCCGTCGAAGGGATAGCCATCATGGTGATCTGCCTTGGAGAAGTCTATCTGGATGTCAGCATTGTTTCCTGCCACTTCATGGAAATTCAGCGGGGTGATGTCACTCCAGACCTTCAGGGCATAATACATCAGGGCTCGGACAGTGTCGTGGCCCAGGTGGGACTCTTTTGGGAAGGTGCGAACTCTGAAATAAAGAGGGCAAACAAGAGGATGGGTCAGTAGCATGAGAGATCTCCAAGAATCACCCAAACTGGCTCTGCAGGTGCCTGTGCATCAGCACCTCAGTGAGGCCTTCAGAATTTTTTTCATTTTTGGGCTGAGCTGGAATGGAAGAAAAGTCAATGTTTCCTGTATAACCCAACTTTGAAAAAGAATTCCTAATATAATTGATTTGATACAGGAAATGAAAAGACAAAGAAGCAGCAAGGCACCTTGGCTTCTAAAGGAGCATATTTAGATAATCTTTCATTGACAATTTTGACAAAAATATACACACTTTCCAAGTAAACATACCGTTGACTGAGTAATTATTGACAAAAGCCAATTCCGATGGATAACTTCTGACCAGCTCTACCCCAGTATTACCCCAGTAATAACAGATACGTTATTTTTTGTGCACCAGCACACCAGCCAAAGTGTTCATGAAATATTCATGGTTTGACAGATTTTTAAAGGCTAAAGCAACAATTATGATCACCTCACTTGCCCTCCCACGTAATACAGCTGTGACAGCATCACTTGGTACCGCACCGCTCCCCGTCACCAACGGGCAGCAATGACTTAACTACACTTCAATAGGTAATTACAGGTGTCAGAAGGGGATGTCACAGTACTCAAGCTCTTCCTGAGTAGCGATTTGAGTGCTGAGAGATGCCATGGATCAGAAAAGGGGAGTAGGAATGACTTCGTTGCTGAGGTTGGGAGCTTTTGCTTTCACAAATATTCACGTAAATCCCATGCCCTCAAGAGACAGGCAGCCCAAAGAAGGCACCACCTTCAGGCCAGGGCGAAACTAGTCAGGATTAAATCTAGGATAGTGCAAAAATGGACTTGTGAGAATAAGCAGAAATCTCAGTAACAGTTCCTCTGAAGTGCTTGGGAAGCTCCAGAGATGGTGGGAATGAGTGGGTGAATCAGGCAAAACACATCACAGCCAAATGAGCAAAAATCATTCATAGCTTCGCCTTTGCTATCTTTAAACTCTTTGGTTTGGAAAGAAAAACCTTATTGACTAATCTAAATGACTGAACATACTTATAACCAGATGATTGTGGAGCTTCAAAGAAAACACATTTGTAAAGGAGACAGCACAGAGGTACAAAAAGTATGAGCACAGGATTAGAAAAGACAATTTTTAGGCAATTTTTAATTTATAGAAGAGACTGTGTCTGGATGTAATCCTCCACAGTACAGAGAAAAAGGCCACCTGGATTCCAGATATTCATTAACTATCTGTCTTCATCTTTCATAGCATTCCTCGGGATTTAGGTAAACCCTTTGCTGCTTTAATTTCTACTGAGTAAGTCATTATACGTGTAAATCACACCATGTTTAGTCCAGGAATTATGACCTTTCTCCAAAATCATGGTGCCTAAGGCACAGAGTCACATTTGGGAACACTATCTGCTCTTTCCTCCTCAAGGCCTGCTCACCACGTGAGCTGTTTTCCTTTCCTTTTTTTTCCAGCTGTAGAATGAGGATAATAAATCACATCTCCCTTGTACAAGGATGGTGTATAGAAAGCCCTGTCTAAAAACCAAATATTATTAATATTCCTCCCAACATCTGACTCCAGAAACATTACATTAAGGCAGAAACAGTATCGACACCTATTTTACTTCTTATAAAAAGTCCTGCGTCTCTGAGCTGACCCACATTTTATTAATATGCTGCAGGTGTAGGTGAGAAGTCCCTTATCCTTTATTCATTATCACTGTCATTTTTCAAGAGAATCCCATCAGGGTTTTTCAATGCAGCGTCTGATTTCATTGCTGGAGCTCTGCTAATTGTTTTCAATGAGATTAGGAAAAGACTGTTATGCTGATAGGATGTTTGTTGGCCTTGCATCACCCAATTCCACTGAAAAGGAGGCACATTTCTAACAGCATGCAGATAAATAAGCTTCCTCCTACCTTTATTTATTTAGTAGTAGTAGTAGTAGTAATAGTAGTAGTAGTAATAGTAATAGTAGTAGTAGTAAATGGTGCTTAGCTTCCCAGTGGATGTAAATCCCTTCTGAGACTCCTCTTACAGAGCTTGGATCTTGGGCAAAAGCCTGGTGTGAGTAATTGGAGAGAATGCTCCAGACAGCCTCTGCCAAGCCGGAGGGAGGGTGATGAGGACTGAGCTGCTCAGTTCCCCCAACCACCCCACCGACAATGCCCTAAGCTGTAGGGTCAGTCACATCCCTCTGCAAATCACACTCTGGGACATCCTGAGGAGTCTATCCCCGTGGTGGATGGGGCTGCAGGAGGGAGCATCAGCCATGACACTGGAACTGGCAGTTGCCGAGCTGGATGTGGTGCTGATGGGCACAATCGGATGCCAAGGAGAAAATCTCCCCTCTGCGTTTAGAGCTCAGCCAGGCAGCAGCACTGCTGTGCAGATAAATGAATGCTGACTCTCACACAGTGCTGCCAGTCCTTCACGTGTCCTCCTTTGCCTGACTCACCCTAACCAGACTTTGTGTCTGGGGTGGTTCATAAGGAGAGACTGGAGAGGACTGATGTGCCTCTGTTTGCCGTTGAGGGGCACCCACACCTATTTTGATTTCTGGGTTGCTTATTGGTTTTTGTCCTCCCAAAGACAAAAGTGGGAGAGTATCAGTGATGGATGAGAAATCAATAGGTCATTAATGAAAGCACTCTTTCACTTTCCCAGCCCTGAAACCACAGACAAATAAAATAAATGCAGAGAACTACCAAACACAGCAGGCTAAGGACTGCTTGATAAACCCACACTGATTTTTCTCACAAGAGGAGGGAAGAGGGGATAGTTAAAAGGGTGGATGCTTTCTGCCTTGGCAAAGTTGCTTTTCCAGCTGCCCAGAGCCATCCATGGCACAGCAGCCCTGATCCAGTGCTACCCTGGCAGTGCTGCAACATCCCATTCCCAATGTCACAGGAGGAATGCAGTGGGTGCTTGAACCTTCCATCAGCCCTCTCCCAGCACTTAGACTGTCACCCAAAAATGTTCAGTTTTTTCATTCTCCTGTCCTTTATCATGCACAGAATGCCAGTCACCCACAAGCCATTGTGCCTCCACACACCTGCCTGCTCTCTGCTTCAGCTGATCGGGGATTTTCCTATGAGGGTCCCAGTTGCCTGTGACAGGGGCATTACAACAACCCTAAGGCAGCTTGACAACTTGGCCAACTGTCACCCCCAGACATGGGGCACAAGGCAGTCTGGGCTTGGGATGGGAGGTCCCTATGGCAGGATGCCACTGATTGAAGGACAAAGCAGGAAGATCAGGACCGCTGTGGGGATGGGAGTGCGGGACTGAGGGTTGCACACCCTTCCCCTTGACTGCCACCCCTCCGTGCCTGAACACATCCACATCCTGGGCTCAGGCAGTGGCACACCTCCCCTCAGGAGGCGGCTCAGGACACTCACAGCAAGGGTGGGCACTGACTGACAGGTGTCACTGCTCCTCTGCCAGTGGGGTCAGTCTGCACCCGCTCCGGCACCCCATGACCTGAGCATCGCAGTGTCCGAGACTGCAGCTCTGATGAGGTGGCACAAGGGAGTAGTCCTTAACTAAACAGATGAAAGCCAGCTCAGTTCAGCACTGAAAGAAAAAAACTGGGAAACTTAAAAAGCTGAGCTTCCAGGCTGCCCCTGCCTCAGGGAGCTCAAAGTGTGCAGAGATGGGTCATGGCCCTGCTTCTGCACTTCCCAGGACTGTGGGGAGACAGCGAGCACTGGGAAGAAATGGAGATGCCATCTATGAACTCCCCCTCTGTGGGGCGTAACCAGAAGCAAGAAAGCAAAATCAGCAAGTGACAAACCAGGCTGCAAACATGAGGAGGAAGTGGCTGCGGGCAGCTCCGGCGCTGATGCCGGCAGAGGGCATCCACAGCACGCCACTCTCTCAGCAGCTGCCTTGGCACCTGGGGAGAGCATAGGGAAAATAAAGTAATAACAAAAACAATCCTGTGAAAATAAAATTTCTATGCTGTAATATCCTGGAAAATCTACATGGAGATGAGGCACAGAAGACCATCTATTTCTGATGCTGTAATGGGATGCTACAAGGCTGTACTGTGAGCCGTGCAGGATGCAGCCTGTACTGTTTTGCTCCCTGAGCCCTCCAGTCCCACCAGTTGGTTGTACTCAAAGGTAAAAAGAAGAAACCTGAATGACCTGTATATCTATAAAATTTTGTTTGCCCAAAATTGCCTTTTCAATCAGTGCACATGCCTATTTCGAGGCCCTCCTTTCCTACAGCTTTGCTTACCTGTTTATCTCAGCCTTGCAATTGTTCACGTTTTTCTTCAACTTTTAAATCCATGTCAGAGTAGCATTTAGTTTTGTTTTCCTCTTTTAAAATCTTCAATCAATGTGTAAAAGGTAAGCGAGTAAAACTTTATGTCTCTGTTGGCTGATTTTCATGGTATTTTCCAAAAAGCCAGTTTAATCTCAAGTGCTAGATGTAAATACTACATTGGAGTTTCTGTAATGCTATAGCCTTCTGCTGGCTGCAACCTACAGCTGTAAAATACAGTCCTTTCTTGGACAAAAGCCAAGCTCTTGGAAAGGATCAAAGAATAAAAAGCAGAAATTACTTTGTCAGGAGATGGATTTTTTTTTTATGCCTTACATATAATATTGTCTCACACCTAAACCCCTTTTTATGGCATCCTTGCTGCAGCATCACAGTTTCCAAGGGGGTGGGAGGCGGGGCATATCCCAGGACTGCACCCATCAGAACAGTCGGACCCCATTTCACCTCCACGTTTCTCTCCAGCCTGGAATTGAGGATACTGTGTCAGCACATCCGAAGTCCTGGTGGCACCTGCAGTGCCAGTCCCCTGACCGTGCTGCCCAGCCACCACACCTGCCCTGCCATGGGATGTCACTCAGGTTTGTCAGGAGCTGCTGGGGTCAGGCTCTGCGCAAGCCATGCCCCTGCACTGGCTCTGGCAGATTCCAGAACACCAGGGTAGGTTTTTTTGTTGCTCCCAAAGGATTGTCTCCTTTCTGAAATGTGAAGTTTATTCCCCTTTCCCCATCGAGTCAGGGCTGGGCAACAGGGAGACAGGCTGAGTTTTTATAATATGGGTCACTTTACGACATGAAGCCATCTATGAACCAAAATTGTTTCTTACTGGAGCTGAATTATGTTTATCTTTTCTCAAAATAAAGTCTCAAAGGAACCTGCGGGAACATAGACCAAATCTCTGCTAAGACCAGTTTCAACACGTGTCGACAGCAACAGCCAAGCTGAGGTTTGTTACTGCAGCGGGAAGAGGACTCTCTAGGGGCTATGCCAGGATCAAAGAGAAACTTACTATTAATTAGGAGAACTTTCCATAAGATCCATGTGTGTTTTCAGGACAGTAGAAGCACCTCATGCTGCACACTGCTCTTAGAGGAACAATCACGGCAGCACATGGTATTTGAGGGAGCACAAATCTTGGTGGGACATGGATCAGTTTGCTTGCCAACCCTGACCTGCAGCATGTTTCTGAAAGCTGGACCTGAACTTCTGTGTGTCACAGGTGCAGAGGGACCCACATGTGTCACTGCCTGACATTGAGGGAAAAATACTCCCCTGTGGCAGAGATAAGGAGAAAAAAAGTGACTTTATTTCCCAGAAAATGCTCCTACCCTTGGACTCAGGTGGGGCAAGAGAAGAAGCTCCAGGCTTGGCAGCTGCTTGAGACAGCACAGAGTCCTAATGAACTCAAGAAAAAGGATGGTCTAAGAACCATTGCAACCCATAAAAAAGCTCCCACCTAATTCACTAGCCAAATCTGCACTGTTCCCAGGCATTGACAAGTGGGTCCAAGAAGTCACTGCTGAGACTGTCAAGAGAAGAGTTAAAATAAATAGTCTGTGGGGTCCTGGGAGCACAGAGGGACACGTTTTAACCATCACCCTGAAACTCATCTCAAAGCCGTATTTAACAAAGGTGTCCGTGGAATTGGTCTTTTGCTGCAAGATTTCAGCAGGGATAGATGAATTCCTACCTCCAGGACAAATTCCTTTTGCTCCACTTGGTGACAGCCTGGGCAAATCGCTTCCTCCTGGTCTCTGCAATGCTGAGGTCGGGCAGAGAGCAGCGAGGGGTCTTCATCAGCTCCAGGGTGGCTTCATCTAGGGTTAGAGAAAAAACAAGAAATCACGGGAATGGTGGGTTAAGAAATCCCAGGGGGACAAAGAGATGGGAAATGAAGTGCTAAGAATGTACTAGAAGGGCAAAAGTCCATACTCAGGAGCCCATTGGGGCATGGCACCAGTCCCAGCATGTCGTGGTGACACCCACAGAACACTGAGCCCCCTACGTCTCACTGCTGCTCCAAGCACTGGGCAGCAATTCCTACTGGAAGCCCACCTGTGGCCAGCTCTGATTATATTTTAAAACATATTTTTTTAAATATTCAGTTTGGTTCTCTATTGGTGAATTTCCCAGTATTCCTCTGGCAAGGAGAAGCATTCACATGTAAAAAAACTCCATCTCTGTTCAGCTAGATCATTTGAAGAATGTCTATATTCCTTCTTATTAATTTTTAAAAACTAATGAAAGCTTCAAGTGTCTATTCTCACTAGCTGAAATGCAGAAAGGTTGTTTCATTCACTCATTTCCCTGCTGACTTTACCTCTTGAACTCTGTTTTCATGAACAAACCCACATCTATGACCTGTCCAGGGCAACCATTCCTCCCCCCAGCCCATTTCAAACACCCCCTCTGAAAATGCAATTTGAAAGGCCACCCCTGTTCCTGGGTCTCCTGCAGCTCATGATGCAGTGGAAGAGAAATAATTGCATGTGCTCAATTGAGACCAGAGAAAGGAAGTCCCAGTGTTAGGATGCAGCCACAGCTCTGGGGGACCAGCGGAGGGACGCTGGGGTGTTGGGATGGATGGAGACCACCTGCTAATTAGCTGCTTCTCCTTAATTGTGCCCCGAGCAGCGGAAGCTCAATGGCCCCGTGGCGGGAGGGTCATGGAGGGGAGGAGAGCAGAGAGGTGCCCTCCTGCAGGCCAGGATAATGGTGGCTTTCTCCTTCCATCAATGAAGGCATTTAGAGGAATGACCCCGGCCATGCTGGTGAACTCGTGCTGCTTCAGCCTGCCCTTGGACTGCTCCCTCCCAGGCAGATGTGCCCACCACACAGATGCCACTCCCTGCCCCTGCCGCCCAACGGAGCTGCTGGAGCAGATGATGGGCTCCCGGCTGGCTGGGCATGACTGGGGAGTACCTGGAGCTGCTGTGGCTCAGTGAGATCCCAGGAGAGCCCCAAAAAATGCACTGTGGGCAGGAGCAAACAGGGTTGGGGTGATACAACACCATCCTTCGCCCTTCCCTGCCTGTGCCCCAGCAGCAAAAAACCCAAAATATCTACGTATACAAATCGAGAGGCTTAATCAGGATTTTTGTTCAATTCAATTTGATGGTGCACGTAAGGCTTTGAACAGGACAACTTTCTCCCCCTTTTTTTCCCCTTGTCTTTTTTACGCTTTTTGTTGGTTTACTTATTTTTGGAACACACCAAGAGCTATTTTAAGCACACTGAGAACCCCAAGGGTTTGTGGGTCTGTTGAAATAATTGCTTGCCTCAGGTTCTTGAAACCACAAGGCAACAGAGCACCTGAGCCATGTAATTACTCTTACAGCTGCAAACTGGGCTGTATGCTCCACCCATGTGAGCTTCTCCTGGAGCTTTTGCTGATGCTGCTCCAGAACACAATTACAAGTCCCTTTTCCCCTGCGGACCTGCAAGAAGCCATCCCTGCCTCGCTCTGCGCCAAGGAGAGGAGGGGTCATCAGCCACTGACCTAGGACTCCTGTGGCCTCAAGCCCTCCGAACCTCTGCATGGCAGTGATGGCCTTGGTGAGCTCCTCCTGCGTCTGCAGCTGCCCTGTGACAGGGTCCGGAGGAGGCAGATACCCAAATTTTGTCAGCCAGTCCTGTGAAACAAGGCGAGGGGGAAATGAGAAGAGAAAAGGAAGGAAATACAGACACAGGGAAAGACGCTCTGAAGGTCCTCTTCCTTCAGTGCACCCTGATGGTTTGAGGGCGTTAGCTTAATTAGCTGCTTCTCCTTAATTGTGCCCCGAGCAGCGGAAGCTCGATGGCCCTGTGGCAAGATGGTCATGGAGGGGAGGAGAGCAGAGAGGTGCCCTCCTTCAGGCAGGAGTCTTTTCCCACTTAAATGATTCTGTTGGAGTGGCTTGTTTTACCTTGACCTTCACAACACCAAGATTTTGTTTGGAAATACACTCAACCATGAAGTCTCCAAGCCCCCTTTGAATCACACAGTCATCCAAGACTTGATGCAGATGACCTCAGCATTGACACAAAAATGACCCCCCCTCTCCAGCATTTCCACGCTCCCTGGTTTAATCATCTTCCTGCCAGTTGCCCTAAAGTATTTAGAGCCAGGTGTGGGTCTCTCTACCACCAGAAAGCAGCAGGGAGCTGTGGAACCCCTGGACATCCCTCTTTCCCAAAGCCTAGGCAGGCACAGCCATGTGCAAGTGATCCCCTTGCCACAGGTGTCTCATTAAACCCAAACCCACTGTTTGATAGGAATTTTCCTCTCAAAGGACAATGTATTTTTATGAAGACTTTTCTCTTTCTCTCTTCAGGCTAAAATGGATAGGAAAAAAAAGCCATCAATATCCTTCTTAAAACTGCTTTTTAAATGTCTCGTGAATTATCTTTCTAAATCCTTTCTTACCTTCCCTCTCTCTCCCTCCCTTCCCTTAGCAGAAGGATGAGCAAGGAATAATAATACCGCACGCAGGGAGTGCCATAAATGACTACTCTCTATTTTCTTTATCTGTATCAAACATTGATCTGTTGAGCCTCTTGAAGACTGATATTGATCCAGACTTCCACTGCGGTCAATACGCCACAAATTTATGGTAGCCAGATTAGTGCCAGGAGTCAGTAGCTGCTTATCGCTACATTCTGAATGTCTCATAGCTTGGTGTCACCTGCAGCTGCCACCCTGAATGCCACAGCACCTCCAGCCTCCTCTCTGCAAAGTGCAATTAAACAGGTTCACACTTACAGAGCTTTATGACAGATATCCCCAGGCTTGGTGTGACTCTCCATTGGGGAGCATGGCCTGCTGTGCTGTATTTCTCAACAGCAATTCACTTCCCTGCCCACCCTCCTTCACAGTTGCCTTATTTCAGTGGAATGGTGTTCTCAGGAAACAGCTTATCTGGCCATTTCTTGTCGCTTAATGCAGCTCCATTAGCCACCACCTTGCTGGGAATGTGTGAGGATCATCACAACCCTTCCTTGTCATCGAGCTGCTGGCCAGGCCCAGCGCTGTCCCCTCTTTTCCCTGCTACTTTTTGTCCCTTTGCATAGCCAAGTCATTTGTGACAGAAATTACAGATACGATTTGTCTTTGATTCTTTGTGAGAAATTGGCTGTGACACGGAGGTCAGCAGCTGGTCCATCAATTGCTGAGGACAGTGGAGTTTAATCTGGTTTCTTCCATGGAGACAGCGTCATTTAGCCTTTAATGACAGTGGAGACACTGCCACACCGGAGACAGCTCGCCTTCCTTGGGAGCTCCTGGGGGTGGAGGCAGCAGCAAAAGGCTGGGGAAAGCAACAGCACAGGGATATCCAACAAAGGTTGTGCAGGTCCTCTTTCCTTCCTAACCCCAAGGGACAGAGAAAGCACAAACACAAATGGACACCCCGAAGCAAGTCAGGGGCTCTCTACATGAAAGATGGAATAAGTGGACAGAGATTGCAAATCCTTCGCTTGATCTACCTTGCAAACACCAATTTCCCTGCAAGTGGTTTTTCATCTAGACCCTCAAGATTATCCTGCTTTGCTCAGATCCTCCTCAGTTTTATAGACCTCTGTGAGACTGCTCTCATTCAGCTCCTTTCCAGTGCAGGGGTTCTGGCTGGTTTCCTCTCTCCTTGTAAGCAAAGCTGATTCGTAACACTGAACTTTAGCATTCCACCTTTGCTTTGGCAGAAAATTTCATGAGGGAAACCGAAGCTGGCATGGAGATGAGAAAGAACAGCAGAAATTGTCTGGCTAATTATCTGTCTGCCCCATGAAAGCTTCTCAAGTATTTTCTTGTCCTTAATAATGACAAAGGCTAAACTTACATACTTCCATAAATAAGAATATGAAAACATTTTCCATTGAGATAACTTCAACACATCCTCTTCTTATTTCCACTGTGATAAACATAGCTCTTTCTTTTGCCAACTCTCATTAGCTTAAAATGTTTAAATGAAATAGGGATTTCATCTGAATGCTGAAATGGGGATTTCATCTGAAAGTTCTATGAACATATTTCTTGCCTGAGCTGGCACGATAAAAACTTTTCCTTAAAAGTGTACTGTGCTAAATGAATTCACCTAATCCCATGAGAAAATTCAGCCTTACCAACTATTTCAAAAGTTTAAAAATTGCTTTATCAAAAAAGATCAGATGAAGCCAATGTCTGACTATATTCCAGCGCCGAGAGGGGCTGGGAATAAGTGGGGCTGCACTACATGACTCATGCCATGCCCCAGGGTAGGTACCTAGGTCTGGGGCTCACATGATCCCAGCTCCATTTTTGTGGGAATCACCACCATCAAAGATGGGTCTGGGAGCGAAGTCCAGAATGAATCTTCTGATCCGGCTCCACCACCGAGCAATACAGAATGAAAGGCTCCTCATTGGCTCAGGTCCAGGAAAAAAAAGAAATAAAAAAGCAAGAAGAAAGAACTGCATGCCTGGCAGAAAGGTCCAAAACCACCCATCCATCTGCCCCTCCTCTCTGCCAGATAAACACAGCTGCCAGCAAGGGCTCCCATGCTGCTCAGCGCAGAGCAGCAGCACACACATTGCCTACAAACCACAGATGGGATATTTATGGATAAAACACTGTCCCTTCTGGGGGCTGGAGGGCCTCCTTGCCCTATTCTGGATGGTGGGACTTGCACCATGTCCTCAGCAGTGGGCAAAAGCCATGGCAACATTCAACTCTCAGGACAGTGGTTCTAGAAAAAGTTAAAAAAAAAAAAAAAGGAATTTTTTCATTTTCCCCTGCCTCTACAATCTTCAAATGATTTCATTTTACCATCCTACCATGGGCGGTACCCAACAAAAGATTTACAAAGTCTTAAACCAACTCCAAAGCACAATCTGCCTTTGCAAAGGTACCCTATGTTAGCAGTGCCACAGCGTCGTTCCTTCACGGAGCAGCTCCACACGTGTTTGGAGACAAATTACTCACTTGGCTGGCTAAAAATAAACTGTATTTTTTTTTCTTATCTAGGTTCCCATCTGTAATGGGGAAAAGCCCGCTTCTTGCCTTAAAAAAAAATGTTTAACAGAATCCAAAACTACACTTTTTTTTCACTTTTATTTTTCCATTTGGAGAAGCACAAAGTTAAGAAAAATGGTAATGCGGTCCTCCCCTCTACAAACAAGCTCTGCTTCAATTTTGGACTTTGTTTTGCTCCTAAAGCCACTTGAATGGAATACCAGGGAGCTGCCAGGGACTGGAGCTTTCCAGGGTCAAGCAATCACCCAGAGCAAAGTGTTGGGTCCAGCAGTAGTGAGGCCTCTGGTATTATTTATATATTATTTATGCAGAGACAATCTTCAGATTAAAAACGGCAATTTAATTTCTTTCATCTCTCCACTTCCTTTGTATCAATATCCTTTTGTCCTAGAACCTACTTACCTGCTTTATTTTAAAATAGATGGTAGATATTGCCCCTCTTTTATGGAAGATTTATGAGCTCTGTAGGGCTGCTTTTACAAATATTAATATTATATAAGATGATGGGCTTATTCAACCACCACAGGCAAAGGAAAGACTCAGTCAGCAAGTTTTCTTCCTGATGACTTCTTTTTAAGGGTGGTAGGCTGGCGTTTACAAGAAGACAAACTACTTCAGGATAACAATGAGAGGATAAACAGGATAAACAGCAAAACAGAAATCAGGATAAGCAGAAAAATTCTACTCAAGTGGGGTCCACACTTCTGCCTACTCTTGTAGTATTAAAATTACTATCTTTCTAAAGCTTAGTCTTGAACAATCAGGACGTTTTTCTTTTTCTCTTGGGGAAAAACAGCCTTAATCCTGTAGAGGTCATAACATTCCCTTTGCTCAGGGATGGAGATTGTTATCCTCAATGTACCCAGCCTGTTGCCAAGCCAAGAGAAGAGCAGAGCTTTACCACAGTCACTGGCTCCTTGGCAGACTCGTGGATCTGACCCTGAGCTTTGCACCACTATGCCAGACTGTCTCCATCCCCATCACATCAAAGCTGAACGAAGAAACTGGAGTTAAATTAAAGACACTGCTGGCATGGGTACAGGCAGCACCCCCAGTGCTCTGCCTGAGGGTGTTGGTGGTGACACCCCTGGGTTCCTCTCCCTGCTCCATGTCATGGCCACCAACATTGCTCCAAACACCTCTTTGCAGCCAGTGACTAACATACCTCTAGAGACGATTTGGATGTGCAACACGCACTGAGAGGATCCTACTATGTCACAGTTTCCAAATCTTTGGGGCAGTCCAAGGCTTGAGCAGAAGCAAGTTGTTTTCCATTGAAAAGATTCCTCTTATTAATATTCTTTGAAAAGCTTTATCAGACTGCACCTTTTCTCATTAATCAAGTGACGTATTGGTTTTATTCATTTTAAAAGGGCGGTGTCATGGCTGCGAGGTTAAGCCCTTACCTTGACCTGAACCTGGCCCTTGGCTTTCTGGCAGGGGCACCCCGGTCCCTCTCCACCGTGGCCCATGCCCCGGACTGCAGCAGGAGCACAAACCACCCCACCACTCTCCTCCATGGCTCATCTCCTGTCTTCCATGCTGGGTAACCACAGAGAAACAGGCTTTGTTTTGGTGGGGTTGCCCAGGGGCGAGAGGATCTTGAAAGCTCCCTTTCCTGCCAAAAGTCCCATTATACCGTGGGTGCAGCCATGCTTCACACATGCTGGGGAAGAAAATCCAAACACACTATTCAACAAAATTAATGACCCAGATTACTAAAATAAAGCTAAAACTCAAACATCCGGAACTAATTTCCAAATTACACTTTGCTTTATCTCTGCAGTTACCATTAAATAGGGTGGAAGCTTTTAAAATAATAATAATTTTAAAAAATCACCAACACCACAAGCTAGATTAAAGGAAATTGCTTTGAGCTGTTTGAGGTTTTCTTCCAAGTTATCGAAGGTTTATGGTATTACAATTTTTACAGTCATTTTCCTGAGATCAAAAGACCCCAGGAACAACACCCGTTAATTAGAGCAACACATATGGTGCTGCAATACTCGGAGGAGCATGTTCCTGCAATGGAACGGCCTCCGGGCCCCACAGAGCCAGCACTTCCCTTCCAAAGGTTGCCACGCACCTCTCTAATGAGCTATCGCATGCACGCAATCAGCTGATTAATTCATTAGGAGAAAAAATTGCAGTTTGGATTACAACCAGAATTTTGGCTGATGCCACTGCTGAACTGCAGGACCAGTTTCATTAGCTGCCGTCAGAGGAGTTGCTTGAATCCAAACAGCTCTTTAATTTGAGCAAACGCTGTGCACAGAATCCAGGGCGGAAGTTAATGCAGCTGCTAATGACTTCTTCTCCCTACTCCTTGCTTTAAATGTTCCATTAGTGGAACAGCCAGCAACTGGATGCTAACTTGGCTGCCTGTGGGTCCTGTCAGATGTGGTCGGGTCTAGCAAAAAACCTCAAATGTTCATTTGAACAGCTCTGCTCGCGTCACCACTCTCCTGGTTGTTGGGGGGGGAGGACGTCCTTCGCCAGGCAAGCTGGGCACAGAGGAGGGCTGTGGTGATTTGGAGACAAGCTTCATCCACTCTGCAAGAGATGTTATACAAGGTGTAAGCATCTCTTTGGTTGGATGGATACCCTTCCCAGAGCCTTCCCAGAAACACAGACTTAATCAATAGATGTTGTAGAAGCAGAAGGAAATTCTCTGCAGACCACAGAATCAACCCCTTTGAACTGAAGATCAAAGAACCAATTCCCACCCATAGAAGGCAGCAGAGCAGCGCAGCACAGCACAGTGTTTACTACAGATGGCTTAGATTTCTTTCCAGAGTACCAAAGAGTGACAAAACATATAAACAAGGTACAGTTTATTCTGCATTTTCAACATAAATGTGTGTTTTTCTTGGTGGAGATTTAATACACCAGGGTTTTAGGGAGTCCTTCAATCACTGGATATTTTCCAGAACATCCTAAAAATTTGCACTCGAAGTCAATGAACAATGCAAAAAAAAAAAAAAAAAAAAAAAACGTGTGTAATTGAAATTCCACATGAACATCTAATAGCAGTTTCAAGAGTAATATTTTTTTGTTTTTAAATCAATCCTAGTTTTGCACTATGCTGCCTGTCATGGTGAAGCATCCTTGGCCAGCATTGAGTTATCTAAGAAGGAAAATAAGAAATGCCGTAAAAAATAAAAAAAAAAAAAAAAAAAAAAAATCCGTGTGTAATTGAAATTCCACATGAACATCTAATAGCAGTTTCAAGAGTAATATTTTTTTGTTTTTAAATCAATCCTAGTTTTGCACTATGCTGCCTGTCATGGTGAAGCATCCTTGGCCAGCATTGAGTTATCTAAGAAGGAAAATAAGAAATGCCGGGTGTACAATGGTCTGTTGAACTGTGATGGGAAGTCAGGTAAATGACCAAATTAGCATCCTTTTATCTTGCTACAGAAATAGCTCTAAACCACGTAACTCATGTCTGGGTTTATGAAAATAGCCCTGCTACATTGTGCAGGTACAGTTGGAGGCTGCCTGTGGCAGGCACAGGAGGCTCTCACCTAGCAGAGGCACATCTTGGTGACAGATGCCTGCAGACAGATCCTGTGCTGAACAGCAACCTTGGGACCTTGGCTCTCCCTGCGTACCCTAAGCACCACTCACTACAAAGGAAAATGCCAGAACTTGCATGGAAAATAAAACCACAATGATTTCTAGTCCTCTGGTGGGCCCAGAGGCCAGTAACATCACTGGAGGGGAGCTAAACTACCCCAGTGCTCAATTCCATTGAGAAGCACAATAAGTAACTACCATTGCAACATACGGCTCATAAATACTGGCATCAGTTTGGATGTGCTTTCAAACCCACTTTAGAGCGTCTGTGCTGCTGGTACCCAGGCTGTGCCTGGCTTTGCATCCTTCAGTGTGGTAGCTGTTGGGTTAATTCACAGGCTTGCTGCAGCTTCATTTACACAGGATGAACCATGGGTATGGTCTTGATTGACGAATCCAGGTAGGATGGACAGTGGCTAAGCACAGTAGAGGAAAACTCATCTCCAGCATAAGAGATGGAGCAACAGGAATCCACAAGACCTGTTAGTCACCACTCTTGAAGCAGCTGCAGATGATGATCTGTGATGTTCGCAGCTCACACAAAACCCCAGGACCCCAGGCAGTTCTGGATGCTGGCTCCTCCTGTGCTGGAGACCAGCAAGCCAGCATGTGCCCAGACCCGGGAAATCCTTTCCCCTGGCATCCCGCTTTCTCTACCAGCATTGCCCACTGTTGTGCTCTGAGCAGGTATGACAGGATCAAATCTAACCTCATATCTGCTGTGACAGGGCTAAATTAAATGTTACCAGATACAGTTCTGACAGCATTTGTAAGCTCACAACTCCTCTCCCTACGTGCCCAGCTGCAATCCACATGTAACCAAGGGAGAGGTTTCCCTGCTTGACACAGCACAAGAAATCACAGTGAGTGCCTCATCCATGAAATCACATCCTCTCTGTATGAAGTGAAAGCCAAGACTTTGTAAATTCAGGGTTTTCTGGGCACAGGACAGGACTACCCCCGGTTTCCTGGAGAATTTTGTACAAGGGTCATCAGAGTCCAAATCTGCCTGGAGGCTGCTGTGAGCAGAGCCAGCTGGGCAGCGCTCCTCAGAAAACATCTGCTGGAGATGGACTGAGGGAACAGAACGTGCCTTGACCTTCTTCTCCCCACGCTCCTCCACCCTGTCCCATCCATACAGCAGGGAGGGCAGGAGCTGTGGCCCATGTCCAAGGGAATTCCAGCATCAGGAGGCTCCCTGAGCCCTCTCAGTCACTGGAGTAAGGACACCTGCCCTGCGTGCAGTGGGGAGGCTCTGTCAGCACACAGATGTTTGGGTTTTTACTTAAAATCTCCAAACCTCCCGAGTATCTGACATAGGGCTATTGACATCACCCAAACAGACTGTGTAGAGAATTTCCAACCACTCCTATCTTCCTGCTGGATTGAGACCAAGATGAGCAAGAGAATGATGAATTCTTTTAAAAGAAGTACAAATTGTGCTTTACCAAACTGAGAATACATGTGGAGGTTCTCCTAAGAGGTGGCATGAGAGGTTCTGATTTTGCTTAATGAGTTTAATGAGCCCGCCCATCTCATCAGACCTGAACAACACACGGCTCACAGTACGTAGGGAAA
>NW_008238337.1:40273-66987 GCF_000691975.1 Corvus brachyrhynchos
AAGTGAATGTCACACGGAGGGCACAATGCAGTTAAATCTATACTCTCTCCCAGTCTCACAGAGATGAGCTCCTACTCCTTCAGTTTCAGTCATTAAACAAAGCACATCTGGCAGCAAACTGAACAGACTACTATAAATCAAAACAAATCCTTGCTAACTCCATTTACCAGATCTTTTGTTAGGACAGTGTCTTCTCCAGGATGGACTTCAGACCTGTCTCCTTGCAGTATGACCAGGAACACCAGACCTTGGCCTGTTCACATCCTTGTTCAGAGCTCTCAGCCTCCATCCCAGCCTTTAGAGTTTAACCTCCAGCATGGCTTAACTGATTCCCCATTTACAGGGGCTTGGTAGCCTAGGCCAAGATAACCTCAGGGCACAGGCTGCCTGTTTAAATAAGTTTGCAGCATGGCTCTATATCCCTTTCAAGAGACTGTAGAAATTCTCCAGTCCTCAAATTCAAATGCTGTTATCACCATGCTCGGTCCTAGGACTGGTCCAAGGACTAGTAACAGCAGCTGCAGTCCCTGTATCTACCTCACAGGCTTTTAGGTCAGGATTTAGCTGCATCTTCCCATTTAGTTTTTAGCAATTAAAATATTGCGATGTTGAGAAATCCATAAATCAGAAGCTGTGCTGGCATGTGAAATAGAGCATCCATTTGGGAGAGAATTAAGCTCTACTTATGTCTCCTGTCCCCAGATCTATGTGACTACAGGAACAACACATTTACTTTCTGGCTGGCTTTGTTGCTTTCCCCAGTCTCTTTAAAGCAGTGGTATTACAATGAGCTTTTCTTGTTGACAGGTTCTTTCTATTAGCTGTACAAATGCCTCAAACAATTATTGATGCTGTGGGCAACTGGTGAACAGAACAAAAAGGAGCCTTCTGGCTTCACAAGCAAGGCTATTAAACCAGAGGAAGCAATAATATCACAATTCTCAGGTGACCAGCCCTCAGGTGAAAATACCAGGAACTCTGCAGAAGTACTTCAGGAACACCCCACAGGCTGCATGAGCTGGAAGAAATTACCCACAGATAAAGAGCCCTGCATCACCAGGGTGCATTGGACTGTTTGCAAAACATGACCAAAAAAAAAATCTTTAATTATTAAAACAAACTAACTGAAATGAATAATTTAACCTGTTATGACCAGTCCAGAGCATTTTCCTGTGTCTACCAGATGACTCTGCTTTCAGTGAGAACCCGTGTTAATCATAAGCCGGGACCAAAGCAGCTTTGCAGAAAACAACCAGAACAGAGCAGAGACCGAACAAACCCTCCGATTACACTTCTCCCCAGAGAGATTCAAATTGTACAGTGCCTGACTTTGGCAAATGAGATGAACCATTCAACATAGAACTTGCTTCTACCAGCACTTCCCTTGCCCCAAATGTTAATTTAAGGAATAACAAATCTGCCCATCAGTAAACAGTGTTATTTTTTTAGATATTACAAGTCACGCCGAATTATGAAGCACCAGTCGTGTATGTACCAGACCACCATAGCTGGGCAAACAGCAACAGCCACTCCCACACGAGAGTGAGAGCCCCTCTCCTCACCAAGGACCTGGGAATCCCTCTAGCCGTATAAGTCTCAGTGAATGCTGGGACCCTCGGCCACTCAGTGGCCTCACACCTGTGGCTCAGCCCCTCCCAGCTGCCTCCAGGCTGTATCCTGGGCCAGTTTTGCACAGCTCCATCCCTTTTGGCTGCTATTCCCACACTACCTGTCCCTGGGATGTAGGCACTCTGTGGATGGAAGAATGAGAGGACCGTTAAGTCCTACCCACATAGTTCAGAAGGAAACTAGATCTAAACCCCACATCCCACCTGCAGTAATGAGAACTTCTATCTGCCCAGGACTCATCATGGGGTGGCTCTGGGAACATCCCCAGAAGGTCCCGCCAGCTTTGGAGTATTTCATAAGGGTTTGGGCAGTTGGATCCCAACAAAAACTTGTCTGCAAGTGTCCCTGGCTGAAATATTACCATCAATTTGCACATTTGGAAAGTATTTTGTTTTGCCCGAGACCGCACTGTGCTTAGGGCAGCTTGGGACCAGAGTGAGATGGAAGCCATTGACCCTGCAGGCTGCAGTGAGGACACTTGGTCAAGCACAGGCATTTTGGGTGCTCAGGATCATCTTCAGGCTCTTGGGTTGAAGCCAGAGGTCTTCAGGGCAGCGCTCATCCTGTGCAGTGTCCCCCAAAACTGAGGCTTGGCAAGGGGGAACAGGCTTAGCTGAGCATCACCTGTGAACAACCACATCTCTTATTAGGAATTCTCATTCTTGGCTCCAATCACAAGCAGCGGGAAGCCCCAGAGGTGCCTGTCGTGACTGGTGGCACCAGTCACAGCAGCCACTCGGTCACGGGCAACACTTTATGCACAGGCCACAAATAATAAATAATATTTCCATGGCTTTGAGTGTTCCCTTGAAGAATACTGGTACAGAGTGTTGTTGTCGTGACTCATGTCTATTTGAAAGGAGAGGGGACTGGGTAGCCATGTGCTGAAGGACAGACTGTTGTGATGTACCCCTATACAGCTTCCCTATACTGGGGACCTTTGGGAGACTGGTCCCCAGTGGGTAGTGGCATCCCTGGGGCAGCCACCTGGCACTCCAACCCTGCAGTTTCTGCCAGGTGACTCAGTGTCACATGCCCATGGCCACAGGGTCACCCTGCTGCTAGTCTTCTCATCACCAGCCTGCAACCTCTAAACTCTGTGCTATTTTTTACATGGGCTTGGACAAGTGGGGGGCAATGGCATCCCAAAGCTGTTGGGCAAGGATGAGCCTGTGTCACACCAGCCACGCGCAGCGTCTCGGATCGAACCCTTGTCTTAATTACAGCAGCGTCTCTTCACTCACTGCAGTCCTGATCACACAAATGTGGGAGGTGGAAATTAAGGCCAGTGCCTGTGATTTTACACATCAAAAGCCAGGCTGGTGATAAAGGCACTGGCTGTCCCCACCACCCTTTAGCCTGCATCTCTGCACAACCCCTCCCAGCATGCTGGCAACAGGCATGGTTATGCACAAGGATCCTATGTCCCCCACTGGATGGAAAATGATGAAAAAAATAAAAGAATAGAACTTCCATATTGAAAAAGCTCTAACGGGAAAAAATCCCCAGTCTTCTGTGGCCTCTCTGTGGTGTTGATACAACCTGCCACAGCTGGAGGCATCCCTCACCTTTCTACATGTAAACAGCCAGATTTTATATACATATTAGAGTTATTTGCACTGCAGACAGGTATGGAGATTTAGGGGTTTCAGCTTCCCAGCAATGCATCCTGTTCTGGCAGCCAGGTAAAAGGATCCTATCTGACTGCCCCAGCACTGCTGGTCTCCCAAAGAGACCATCATAACCCCCATAGCACGAACAGTAGAGGAAGAATGTTTTTATCTTGCTGAATCTTTGCTAAAAGTACATTTTCCCTCTCTAACGGCTGTGTGTGTTGGTGGTGATGGCAGGATGAGGCAGATGGCTCCAGTTATGCCCAGCCACTACTCTGTGCTTGCGAGATTTATGAAAGAATTCAAACTCTGGTCCCTTCCCAATATCCATTCCAGCAGGAACAATTCTAGACTATCTTTTCATACCAATCAAACTCATTAAATGGAGAGATCTTGCATTCCTACATAAGCAGAATATGAAATGCAGAGAATGATCTCCTGGAAGAGAGCATCCTGCACAGCAGAGCAGAAATCCATCTGGTAAATTGGATACACTTAAATCACGCCAGGTTTGCTTTGCCCTTTTTCTTTTTTTTTTTTTTTTAAGGACCATATATTTTTCCTTCTTCAGTTTCATGACACAAGGTCTGTCAGCACATGTGATTGAAAATGTCAAAGTGGCCATCTGTTTCACGTCACAAGCAGGCTCCCTCTCCTTGCAACACCAGGACAGCTCTTCATCAGGAGCAGAGACATGCCCTGGCATGCTGAGTGGGACACTGCTCTCTTTGTCCATACCTATCAAGTACCATTTGTTAGCTATATGGGAGCCAAGTGTCCAGACCTGCTGTCTCCTGCCCTAAATACCACAAGAACAATCTCATCTCCTACTCAACCTTGTTCAGAAATGCAATCAGCATCACCCTGCCACCGCAGAATCTATAGGTGCTTCCAGCTGGACTACAAAAACTGCCCACAATTTGCTGACATTCCTGTTTCCAACGTTGGGAAAGACGCAGGGGTGAGGACCCAGGTGTGGCGATGGCTGCAGCACGCAGGGGCTCAAGGACTTGGAGCAGTGGATCTACAATAGAAAGGCCAGCAAAATCTGCTGGAAAGGTTGAAGACAACAGAATGTGCATGTCCTTGGAGGGACCAAGGCAAAGCACTAGGTTCTGCTGACTGTATGGTGTAGGGTTTTGCCTTGACCACCAACAGCCTTGTTCAGAAATGCAGGTAATTCGTTTATCCCCCCTGAAGAGCAGGGTGAATCCTAGCCTTCCTCCTGCTTTACTTGCAAAAGGAAGGATGCTGCTGTGCTCAAATGGCAGCTGGCACACGAGAGCCATAAAAATATCAGTAAGTGTTACTCTCCTCTTTACCACAGGAATGAGACGATTTGACATTTCCAGACACCTGCCACTTTCTACAGCTCCAGTCTTGCCTTTTAGAAGACATTTTGCGGTACATCCAGCAAGTGTACCACAGAGAGCTTTCAAACAGTGTTAAGCAGGTCAGATAATGAGACCTGTCTAGCTGTGATAATCAGTTAGCTTTGTTTTGTTCAGAGTTTATTATTTTGGGATTTTTTTCCTACATGCCACAGCCACTGGTATAGACATTATCCGTTATTTTCTTCCATAGCAAGGGCACAGGCATCTGGGTGTGAGAGATCTATTGATGCTGTGGTGCAATTAACCCACTTTGGCAGACAGCTGTCCTCAAGCAGGGCCAAAACAGCAGCCACCAAGGTAGGACACGACTCCATTCTCAAAGGAATAAAACTTTCAAAGCTTAATTAGGACAAGTTCAGTGATCAAGCCATTTAACCAAGTTACCCTTGTCTGTGGTAAAATAACCAATGAAATCAAAACATACACTCCTAAGTTAATGCAAATGTAGGCTTTCACATTGATTGCCCATCACATATTTGTCATTGCTAATCTAGCACCACCAAAATGAACATTCTTCTAGCAACAGGATAAATAATAAAAGCCTCGATGAGCAGTAGTATCACTGGCTCTGACACCGCTGTCCCACTGGGTCCCCCTAGGGACAGATCCTGTCCTTCCTCCAGGGAGATCTCACCATGTCAGGACTAGAAATGGCAAAAAAGAAACAAGGAGGAGAAGGGGTGGGCTGGAGTCACACTGTGGGGAGCATATTTCCCATCTTTCCCGACCACCGAACCTCAACACCTCTCAGCAATCGTTCACAGCAGCACTTCATGTTACGCCTTATTATCTGTTCTTTTTCCTGGTTGAAGCCATAGGTTAAAACGAAACCAATGTTTAAGGGTTTTTTTAAATCTAGCTTTTAATTTTATTTTTCATTATTTTTTATCTCTTGGGCAGCATCTGGAACTGACAGGCCATTGTTGGGGAGGTGGCAAAGCAGTAATGCTGTCAGCTGGCTCATTGGCTCATGAGACCATAACGGTTAACAAATCCCTTTTGCTTTCTTTTCTGTACTTAATGCCACCATTTATAGGGCTCTTGGAAAAATCACTGGGTTTGTCTGTGACTGTTCTGTGAATTTTCCACAGGAAACCACGTTTCTGTGAGTAGGGATGCAGGCGAGTGTCTGTGTTTAATGAGGTTGTGTCAGCTGGCTGTATGAGAAGAGTGAGGGGTTTGCAAGAGCCTTTTTCCTTTCTCTCCTTCATTTCCTTAAGTGAAAGCCTTTGGCCATCTTTTCCTTCTCCTTTCTGCTTTGCAAACAAGCCCTCAGCATGGATTGGTGACCATGGCCTAGTACAGTGGGTAGCTTGAGGCAGAGAAACTGAGGTACACTGGGCTCCCCAAGGATCCCCAAATAAAAGCCTTTGTGCTCCTAATAAATAAAAAACCAAATAAAACTCAGGAGTGGGAAAGTCAATTGGATCTTGCTATTGAGGGCTGTGTTGCCCAATTCCCTTGTAGACATGGGTGGGGACAAAGACCAGACTAGTTCAACTAGTTCAACTAGTTCAAGAAGGGGAACAAAACCAGCAGAAACCTTCCCTGCCCAGCTCCTGGAGGTTCCTCAGCACGGCATGATGCCTGACCCATGGTATGGCTGCCTGTTCACTCCCAGCCACTTATTCTGTCTTATTTCCTCACTGCTCCAGACTCTGTCAGGAGTGGAAAACCTGGCTGCCGGGCTGGGATCAGGTCTGGGAGAGCTGTGCTCTCCTCCAGCAGACACCATGCCCTGAGTGAGCTACAGGCTCAAGCTGGAAATCCCTCAGAGCCATTCCCATCTGAAGGACTAGTGCTGCACCAAGGACTAGGAAACACAAGGGAATGTCCATGGACAGTATCCTTTATCTTCCATCATCTGTGTTACAATTAATGCAGAGCCATAGCAAGGTGGGGACAAGGCAAGGTGAGTATTAATTGCTGAGGCAAGGAAATTCAGGTGGCACGTGGCTCCCCTTTCCCTGCGCATCCAATTAAAAAAATGAATCAGGCATCTGCTGTGTCTTTGGCTTCTCCTTCTTCCCCTGGACTAGCTCTGCCACGGGCAGCACGAGGCTTCTCTGCTAACCAGGTACAGCAGGAGCAGAATGAGTATGGGAGAAGAAACAACTGACCTGCTGCAACAGTAAAGTCACCCCATGGCAGCCAGATATCCGAGCCCCATCCTCTGCTACTGCACTTGGCCTGACAACCCAGAGAGAGGTGGCCTCCCTCAGCCTGTGCTGATCTCAGTCATACCAGAACTTCATTTTGACCTGTCTTTTTCCTTTCTTTAATACAAAGCCCTCACTTGACTTTGACCAATCTATCCATCAGCCTGAGCTTTCAAAGCAATAAAAGGAGACGTCCAATGCCCATCTAGCAGAAGAGCAAAGAAATCTCACAGGCAGGGCTCGCCCCATGCCAGGACAGCATTGTGATGTGTATATTCTGTGAATTATTGCCTTTTAGCTCAGCTAGTAAAACTTGAATCTTTTCCAGCCCATAGGCTCAAGGCTTTACTAAGGAGCAAGTATAGACTATTAAAAATAAGCAAGATAATTTTACGACCATCAGGAATATTTCAAGCTATACAAAGCCACATAATGGCACAGAGCGGGATGAAGGACATCAAATCAGTCCATGTGTATCAGGCTTTAATTACTGACTGACAACAGCCAAGGAGGAATTCAGAAGCAGCATTTCATACACGATTACGGGCACGGCTGTTCGGAGCTGAGAGCACATCCGCCCTCCACAGGAGGGGCTCAGAGTAGGAGCAGCAGGACCTGTGCTCCCACCAACACTCCAGGAGCTAGTGTCCTTCCCTGGCAATCCTCCTCTCAACCACCACACCAGATGCACAAATACAGCTGTATACTGGATGGAAGGACATGCTTCTCTCTCTCCAAACTGCCCAAATAAAGAGGAAAAGCCACCAGCATGGAGCTTATGCCAGAGCTCCGGAGGGAAACAGGGAGAAAACATGATGTGAAAATATGCAGGACACAGTTTCTCTACAACCAACTCAGGAAAAAAAGATAATAGAGTGGAGAGCCTAAAGAATAAAATGTGAGCCCAAATCTATCAGACAAACTGGAGGAGGAGCACTGCACTGGGAGGGGATGGAGCCAGAAGGATGGAGCAGAGTGCTCCTCCCTACCTGTCCCTGCAGAGAGGGAGCTGAAGATCAAGTCCTTGTCATGGCAAGAAGGAAAAAGGCTAGAAGATTGTATTTTTCTCTCAATTCCATGGCTGTAAAGTGTCTTCCTCTGGAAGGCCAGCACTGAACACAATCCAGCACTTCCACTGCCACAGTTTTCACTTCATGGGCTGGGAGGTTTTGGGAAGAACAGGGCAGGAAAAGAAAGGGTGAAATCTCAGCTCCTCTGAGACCAGTGCAAAATTCCCACAGCTCAAAAGGAGTCAGGATTTCTCCCCCACATGTGACCACTCAGGTCTGAAGAGTCACTTTCCTCCTCCATAATTCCAGTCAGACCCAGCTTCAAGCATGGCCACAGCTCGCAAACTTGTCAGCAAAAGGCATCCTTTGATGGATTGCTGGATGGAGAGGAAGGAACAGAAGAAAATCTATTCAGATTAATCTGACAAGATTTAATCTGACTAAAAGCCACAACCGCAAAGGCAGCAGCAGGCAGATGCCCATAGTAACCCCAGCGGGGCCCATCTTAATGGACTTTTTGTTTGCTCTATGTGTAAGTGAGCATATTGTATGCTGTCATCTTGTACTACAAGAAGCAATAAAGCATCTTCCCAGCTCTCAGGGCATGAGCAACACATGACAGCTTGGGGGCCCATGCAGTGGGGTGCTGGGGTGGGCAGGCACCACCAGGTCGCCCCCAAAGCCTGGCATGTGGAAAAGCAGCCTGCAAGGTGAGTTAGAAAGTGCAAGGAGAAGGCAAAAAGGCTCACCCTCATATAAAGACATCACAGACTGCTTGGTAAGAGAAGGCAAGTGTCAGCCAAGAACAAAGAGACCCCATGAAGATCTGGCTGAATAGAAAACTGCAGCAGTGACCTGCATTCCAGGGATTACTAAAGCCAAGGTAGGTCCAAGAAGGACCTAGTGCTGGGATAAGCCTCTCCCCCATGGATGCTGCTAAGGCTGTGGAAGCCCACCACCTCCTGCAGTCCTCCAACACCCCAGGCCTTGAGCAGGCAGGGGCAGGCACATTGCAAGAGCCTGGGAGCTTCCCATGGTGTGCTGTGCCCACCAGGGTCATCACTGGTGCAGCTATTCCCCCACCAGCAACAGCCCATGTGCAGCATTCGCATACCACTTGGCTTGCCAAGTGCTCCAGGGCAATGCTGCCTACAAAGCCATCAATTCCCCCTGGGGATCAGATACTCTCTCACAGGCATGTGGCTCCTTGCTCCCTTCCTTGCTTTTGCACCCACCAAACCCATCCTCTTGCCTGTGCCCAGCACATCAGAGATGATCTCTGCCAACTTGAGCAGCCCGAGGAAAGCATTTCCAGCAATAAATCTGCCACTATAACAAACTGAAACTATTAGGGGAAAGCAAGCAAGGTCTTTGCACAAGAAAACTTCAGTCAAACAACTTTAGGCAGAGTAAATTCAAGATGTAGTTGATCTGAACAGCAAGAAAAATAATTTAAGTGTGTGGCTTCAGCCTCCTTTTGCTGCTGGAGGCCCCACAGGCTCCCCGCACACAGCCCCAGTGAGCAGGGCTGAACACCCTCCTGGCCAATGCAGGCAGGATCTTGGCACATATCAGCCATCCCAGAGACCCAAGGACAGCAGAGGTAAAGCCAAAATTCCTTACTACTTGAGTAGATGAAGCTGTGGGGAATGAGGCAAAGGGTAAGCAGGGAGCATCCAGGGAGAGGAGCCTTCCCCAGAGCCCCAGTGAGTAAGTGCGTTTTAATGTTATGTAAGGGTGGACTTTACAGCAAGTCTCCCTTGGAAACACATCTTGTAAGGAAAGGTTAAAGCTTAAACTATTCTCTGTGGAAGCGGAGGTTCACAAGTCTTTTATATAGCTTAAAGTACTGGAAGCCGGAAGTGCAGCCCCCCATGTGGGGCCTGGCACTGGCAGGACTTTGGGCTTTGAGGGAAAACAGAAATTTTGCAGGAAATAATATTTCTTTGTATTTGCACACCTACCATAGTGCGAGCTCCAGCTGAGCCCAGCTAGAGAAGTGGTGAAATCACATTTTTTTAATTAAAGAGCTAGCTGAGTATGCTGTTATTCAAGCTCATTTTGTGGCTTTTCTGGCCGTGAGTCTCCAAGGCACCCCAGGACAAATCAAAGCAGCATCCTCAGGCACTGCCCTTCCCTGTCCCATTGGTTTGTTAGAGGGACTGAACAGGTCCAGTGTGGCCAGACACTCCCCAGGGCTCTGTACCCATGGAGGGCACCTGCAGGGCCATGATCCCTCCCTCACCACTCACAGAAAACCTGCCCACAGGAGTAGGACATTGCGTTTTTCATTACAGGCACAGGATGCTCCAGAGTAGTGCTTAAGGTGGTTTTGGTCCAGCTTCTTTCAACAGCCACTGCCCATCAGCTACATGCCTGCAGGGAGAGCTCCCTATCCTAGGAAAATTGTGCCTGATATAGCCTCCTGCAGTTCCATGTCTGAGTTCTACATCATGCCAAAAATAGATTAGTTAATAGACAAGGAGAAAATATTTACTGCTTCTCATAAGGGAATATCTGAACCCCTCAGTGCACTCTCAGAAGGCTCTGAGCACCTTGACACCTGAAACAGGAATACACTAATGAAGGGATATGATAAAAACAGCTTATTATGCAAGTTGAAGACTTTGTCTTTCTGCCTTGTCATATGATGTCCCACTCTCCAAGCCCAGAGACTGGGGAAAAGGGGGAAGACGAGACCACTGTCCCCAAGGGACCAGCCAGGGCCCTACTCAGGGTGGCTCTGCAGCATCTTTAGCAACAGCAGGAGCCAACTCAGACAAGGAGAGGATTCAGGGGCTGATTACTCAGCCTAATAAGTTAGTTGAGATGCTGAAGCAGCTACATAAAGAAGACACTGTTATGTATCATTTTAATTATGCATATAATGGCTTTATCTTTTTGTTACCTTATTTCATTATTGAAAACCTTTTCTCACATATACATTTTAATTCTCAAATCCAGTCGCCAGCAGAACAATTTATAAATAATTTAATGCACAACAAGGCACCAATTCTTCCAAAAGCGGCAATCCTGGAATGAGGCCACTGAAAACTCTCTCAGCATCTGATACTTTAATGTCATACTACCAGTATTGCACCCAGAAGGTAGCAATATACAGCTCCTCCAAGCTATACAGGCTCATTTAGAAGCCGTAGCTGAGGAGCTTGTGCAAGGAAAACATCTCTTGGTGATCCTCAAAATACAAGAGAAGCCTTTTGGCATGCACCAAGGCAAGGAGAGCCTGCCACTGAGTTTGTAACACCAGCTTGTGAGCTGCACAGAGAGAAAGGAAAGAAATCTCCACCTGCAGAGTCCTCTCTGCCCTGGAGACCCATAACCAGCTACACAGATTGGGCTGGGCAGGAACATTCCCCTATCAAAGCCCTTTGGCACCACAACATCGTATTTAGGATGGAGAAGTTGTTACAGCACATCAAGCAACGCCAACCAAAGGTCTCGAGCACTGAGAGCAACTACTGAGTACCAGCATCCCTGCGAAATAAACCCAGGAGAGCTGAAGCAAGACCCTTACCTCCCAGCTGTTCCTGGAGGAAACACTGTTAGTTATCCTCACCCACAATCAGTGTTTGCTTAACAGACAAATTTTTCTAATTATGTTTGTCAGCTTTGCTAATTACACAAGACATGAAGCACAACACCTTAATTTTTCATGTATCTGCCTTCTTTTTTTTCCTTCCAATGGAATGAAATTAAAAACAAATTCATCCATACAGCCTCTACCCCAGTGGAAGTCAGACTTTCACCACAGGTATCTACACAGCCAGGCTTTTACATTTTACTTTTTCATTGCATTTATTCCCCCAGCAAAGCTGTATTAAAAATGTATCGGTTAAAACAACAGATACCTGTAGATGGAAGTCTGTGCTGTGTCTTGTTGGGTTATTTTCCTCTTTCCTGGTCCTGTTACAGTGAGCATTTGTGTCTAAAGCCCAGTGAGGTCAATGGGAATAAGCAGGTGCTTAAGTTGTTAAGTGCTTAAGTTGTCTCAGCTGTTATCAAAGAGAGTGTGTATTTTACTGGTTACTGAATCAGTGCTTTCAAGCTATCAGATTGGATCAGCCCGATTGCCATCACAGAGAACCTTTTTGCTTCTCCACCACTGAGGGAAGACCTCCTTAAACTGATAATTTTTATGTTACTCAGTGGAAGGGGAGAGATGTGGAGAGCTTCTCTGAGCCCTTGCTTCCACCAACCCTTCCCCATGTCCCCTGTGCTCTGTCTTGGGCTCAGGTAAGGGGCAGATGTAAAAGGAGCTGCTGAGACACTGTAGCACTGCAATGGGGAGGTGAGTGCAACCACCTGCTGTGGGATCACTCAGGATTTGCTTCTTTTCCATATGCATGGTGCAAGGACCATGGGCAAGCCTTCTGCTCTACATTAAGATGGGAAATTAAGACATATTCCAAGGTACCGTCAGGTTTTGCCAGTAATGCTAGTGAAACCACAGCGAGCAATAAACAGAGTGCAGAAAACAGTCTAAACTGGTACTGCAACGTGGTGACAAAACATTTGCAGCTAGTGGTGTCAAATGAACTGCAGGCAAAAATTCATCTGAATGACCACCTGGATGATGAGCTTCCACCAAATCCCTCCCACAAACAAGCCCAGAGCATTTGCTAATGTCAGTAAGGGGGAATGCTCTGGATCACCCTGACATTGCCTATGCCACCCTACTCCATGATGGCCCAGCCCTGCATCCTGCTCTAGGCGCTGTGAGCAGGCTCTGCCCCTACCTGCTGAAAACTTCCTGGCCCCAAAAACCAAAGGGCTGGCCGGTTTTGCACAGCTCCAGTCTCTCCAGCCCCATTTATACACAACTAGGAGATGTTGCTGCAGGCTGGGTTAACTCCTGGTTTTGGAATCCTCAGGACTTTCAGGCAAAAGTCCCATGGCTGTGGCAGGCATCATTCTCTGCTCCTCTCCCTGCTTGCATCTGGTGTGGGAGCACCAGTTCCCTCCCAGGAGCAAACAGCCTTTGCAAAGGGGCTTTATCTTTGCTGTCAGGAAACCGTGAAGGTTAAAAAGCAGCGAGGGAAATTTGTGCTGTCAAAATCAAAGCTGCAGTAATTAAACAGGCATTTCTTCTGTCCCAGGGAGGTGGTTGGCAGAGCAGTAGTTGTGAGCAGGGACAAAAGGGACTGCACACATACAACAGGAAATCTCATCCCACTCCACAGCACACCATCCCAGCCGCAGGGCTGTGGCTGGTGCCAGGAGTAAGGTCACCACGCTCCTGAGCTCTGTCCCACTCCCATGTACCAGTGCAGTCTGAGGACCCTTACCCTGCTGTTCAAAGTTCATCTTCCCCCTGCAACTCAAAACTCACCCTTTCTTTGTTCAAACCTAAGAAAAGCTCCCAGAAAGAAGCGGGCGGGAAAAAAGAGCAGCTTCTAGAGCACTTCTCAGCCTGATGTGCAAAAGCCAATTACCCAAAACAGAGGTGAATCGATGGAAAAGGCCATTGGGTGTGGGGGAAGGCAGCAGCTGGCCTTTCTCAGGGCCACACACAGCCTGGATTGATGCTGCTCTGCACTGGCATCTGCTCGCCAGATCTCTATTTGTTCCAGCAATGGGTTGCCAAGGTGTTAAAGTCAAATCATTCAAATTGCTCACAGAGTGAAAGATACTCAAGATTCAAAATTATGCCTTGACCCAAGTTGGGTCATTTTGCAGCAATTATCACCAATTTCTATGGTGGAAGATTGTAAGAGTTCAGAGGAGGAGAAAAAAAATGTCTTGTCCTTTCTTCACCTTGCATACAAATGAAAAACAAATATGATCTTCTTGCTCTTGACATAACCATGCTTTAAAGAGCTTCACAAACATCCATTTCCTCATTTGAGCTCACACGGAAGACATATTATCTCTTTTAAATATGACTTCTCCTTGGCAGTGCACAGCCTATTCTCTATCTTTAACACTTTAAGAAGCCAACAAGTGGTTATTTGCAAAACTGATGGTAGGAGATGGATATAATCTATTTTAAACCTCAGCAAAATCGGCCAATTTGTGTCTAAAGCCCAGTGAGGTCAATGGGAATAAGCAGGTGCTTAAGTTTTATGCACGTGAATAAATTATGAAATGTGAAATACAGCCCTCCAAACTCTCCACCCGCATGGGAACAATTTGGAAAATGCCCAACCATATCAAGGCACAGTGAAGAGAGAAAAAAAAAATAATAACAAAGCAAATAGTTTCCAGCACACAATGGTTTCCCAAGCAGTGATGCTCTCCCTATCAGAGCTTCTCTGTCTTGTGAGTTCCACCTCAATTTGCCTTTCTATCATCCCCATGCTCTGCTCTTTCAGTAGTGAAGCCCAAGGAAATTAGGAGTGATATCTTCGGGCTCTGGACCCACTCATTTCTGCCTCTTTTGCAGTGGGACTGGATCCAACCCTTTCTTCCCAGATGCTTTGGCTACCTTCTGCCTTTCCCTGCTGTCTTTTGTACAGATACTGCCACCACAAGTTCTGCTCTCCAGGACAGCAACCCCTGTGCTGGTTGGAAACAACTTCATCCTTTACAGGAGAAATAAATCCAGGAAAAAGCATTTCCTTCAACATCAAAATTATGGACTCCTCTGACTTACTTGATCTTGTTTGAGAGGTCTTGCTGTTCAGTCATTTGGAGACTGTTTATTGCCTCATCTTTCTTTTTTTTTTTAATGGCTGAAATCACTGTTTTAACAGAGAATGAGGAAAAATTACCCATTCCCAGGCAAAACCACCTGGAGCTGGCTGCAACTTGCATCTTTTGCTAAAGATAGGGCATCACACACTGAATGCTCCTTCCAGTAGGGATCACTGGGTTGGGTCAGGGGACATCAGCAGAGCAAGGCCATGTTGGGTTGGTGTTATTGAGGGAGCTGCTCTCTGGATCTGGATGCATTGTTTTTGGGGGCACAGACAGCAACCTCTCTCTTGTGGACACCTTCTCTCAGGTGTCTGCACTCAGAGGGGATTTTCAATAATGACAAATACAGCATGCACGGAGATGGATTGAGCCTTCCCTTGCTCCTGAGACAGGCAGCATCTGCCAGGTGCCAGTGGCTGTGCAAAGCCAGGGAAGGCTGGATGTGGCTGGAATGCAAAAAAGGCTGGGGATAAGAAGACAAATGGTTCTGGGGAAGTACAATGACCTCCTCAGCAGTGTCAGCAAACATTTCTCAAATGGAAGAAGTCGTTAGCTGTTTCTCCACTCACCTATTGGGAACGTCACCTGCCTGGTGACAGCTGCTTCATGCAGACCTCACAGAGCTGCTTCTACTGGGGTCGAGGTCAGCTCTCTGCTCCAGGTGGCAACAGCCACCTTTTCCCAACACAGGCTTAGCCACTGGTCCAGGCACCCCTGACTCTGCCCCTGCCTTGCTGATGGGCACAGCAAATCGAGCCATGCCAGGAGAAACCACCTGGCTCCTGAAGTAACCCTCAGTGCTCATTCCTCTATAAAATCGTAAGATTGTGCTAAAGGCAAAAGGCTACTACAAGCCTGTCGCAATGGGTGGGAAGCCAAAGACCGGAGCAGGTAAAGGACTTTCTTAAACTACATGAACAGTCAACACATGTGCATGGGTTTACACAAATACTTAAATATGCAATCACCCAATGCAATTAAACACACTGCAAATAGTGTCCCACCACATTTCAACCAGGGCAACAATTATTTTCCAGTGCTGCCACGAGACCAGCAGCCCCCCACAGTCCAGAATTAACAGCTCCAGCATAGGGAGCATGGGCCAGCAGGGTGTTAGAGCCCACTCATGCTGTGGCTAAGCGCTCTCATGAGAGGCTTTTGCCCAGCAATTGCCTTAGAATAAGGGGAAAGGAATTCAGTTAAGTGCATTCGTCACCTGGCAATGAAATGTTACCATCAAGGGTCTCTTTGGGGCAGTCAGTCAAACCTCATCTCCTCTCTTAGGAAAAATGGCACAGATATCTGAATCAGTCAAAAAGAGTGGAGTGAGAAAAGAAGGAGGCTAATCCAAACCTGAGTGTCACCAAGGGATGCTGAGACAAAAAAATGAACGAATGAACTCATGCATTGGGCCACCCCACAAAGGTGAGCTTTAAATTTAGCACGACTGCATCAAAATAAGACCATTTTCTGCATTATTTCTTAATTGTGAAGAGGAGGTGGTACCCCCAGGAAGGGCAGCTATGGGGTGGAGGTGAACTAGAGGGGTTCAGCAACATCAGGCCCCTGCTAAACCTCCTCCTTCAGTGGGAGATGGTGTCCAGCACCTCAGCGGCACATTGGACCCCCATAGGCACATCCCTCACCCATCTCAGGCCCAAACTCATCTTCCTACATAAAGCAGCAGCATGCCCCTGGAAGCTCTAAACAAACAGTGCTGAGAGTCTGTGACATGAGGCAGTGAAAATGAGCAACAGCTGATACCAGAAAAGCCACCCCCAGCCCCTCAGCAGAGAGGCCACTGCTCTGTGCTGCTGTCTGCAGCAAAGGAATACAGAATTGGGAAGAAGTCAAGATATGATTTCTTTCAGTGGGTTGTAAGCCTTCTTCTGCCATTAAGACACCACACTGGCACTTGTTGGTTGAGTCACCAAATCCACTTTTGCAAGCTCACCTTCCTGAAGGAACCTCTCCTTTGAAAGTGGCTTTAAAAGGAGAGTGGAAAGGGCTACAGAATGCATGCAGGAGTGAGCAGAGCCCCAGGGCGCTGCCTCTGCTGCCTTGGTGGAGTGCTGCTTTCCCATGGCAGCCTCCTCCCGAACATTTCCTCTAGAATGGAACTGCATGCTACAAGTCACATAAATATAAAACATATTTATGTGTTGCCTGATCATAACAAGCAATTCTCAGCCTGGTTTTCTTGTTCTTGAATCCACAGCAGAGCAAGGCAGGTTCCCACAAAGCCTCACCCCAAACCCAGCCAGGGTCACAGCACTCTCCCCCCCATCTAAACCACCTGCACAGCTTTCAACCATGTCCAGTTTCCTTGTCCTAGACTCGGATGATGCGGGCTTTTTGGAGTGCCCAACCCTTTGCTGACACACACAGGTGGTGGAAATCAAGAGTTAATGTTAAGAGTTAAATTCAAATCACAAGGAAACGGCACTAGCATGAGGCTGGAAATAGGACAGGGCTGACAGAGATGTGAGTGCTGGGACTGAGCCCCCTGGGTGCTGTTTTAGTAGGGCAGGGGGAGAAACAGGATCACCAGGAGACCCTGAGCAGGTGGGAAGTGTCCTCCAGCTGTCACTCCACAAACTAGGGCAGTTTTTGGTCCTCCCATCTGCTCAGAGCTGTCCCTGCAGACAAGGATGGTGCTGGGGAAGCCCTGTGAGAGCCTCTCAGCCAGGGCATGCCTGTGCACGCCATGCTGGGCACCCTCCTCCCCCCTCTCCTTCCCCCTCCCCAGCGCAGGGCAGCACAGCACCAGGGAAATTAAGAGGGCGATTTCTAAAGCTGAGAGAAAAGCAGCCATCTGGGTCCTAACAGCCAGGTTGCTTGATGACCAAAAGGAATTTTCTAGGGAAGCCAGAAAAATGGAGCAGTGAATAAAAGAAACAGTAGCTGCTCCAATCCATCCAGAGGTTGCTGTAAGAGAGAAGCTTTCAGAGAGCTCTGAATACTGGTTAATGCCCAGTCCTGTCTAATTAAAAGATGAAGCAGGAGATAGCTGGAGCAGTGGGAAGCAGGAAGGAGTAGGGTGGGCTGGGGCTGAAGTTCAAGGTTTTCTGTGCCACAAAGAGCCAGGATAGATGCCCATGACGGCCGGAGCAGGACCCTTCAGCCCCTCTGCCCAGGCACCTACAGCTGCACCTCTGGGGATGGCATTTACATCACCAAGTCTCTCAGGAGAGTTTATATCTTAATTCACACCATATTCCCTGCACAAAACAAGCACTGCTCATGTGACAAAGTGAAAGCACAGGTGACTTCCCCAGGTCACAGCTCCAAAGTTTAGGATGTAAATGTGGCATGCTTGCCCTCACCCTTTCACATCCACCACCAGCTACAGATACCACCTCTCCTTTCTGCTTTTTCTCACAGGAAAACCATCATCACTCCTAATTCAATTTGTGAGTACTTTCGTACTGTACGGCTTCATGCTCTACCACATTTCATATGCTCCTTTGCACGTTTGCAGGCAGCGCTCCCTCCCCTTCTACGGGGGCTGGCAAGCAGGTTTCTTCTGAAGCTCTTCCAGGTTATTGAACTACTTTGTTAATGCAGCTTGTTTCCCATCAGTTGAGGGCAGAGTGCCAGGGACATAATTTCTTTTCCATGTTTATTTATGTCAGAAGAGTCCTTAAAGGATTTGTTTGCAGCTGCCTCAGTTGCTGCTCGTGTTGAGGTTACTGCCTGCCCTGCTGCACTGCCAGCAAGTCGGGTTTGGGGAGACAGGAGTCCACCAGCTTCCCCCTCTTCTGTTCTGATGCTATGGAAACAACTAATTTACCTTATGTTTCTTAATTAGGAGCAGAATCACCCTTTTTGCTGGCCAATAGGCCCTTGTGCCCCATGAAAATAAAGCAAGCTGAGAACCAGCAGCAGCTCCTCAGCTGAGCAGTCCTTTCTGCACAGTCGTAAAAGATGGGACAGTTCTGGTCACCTCCTTTTTGGATGATTTGAACATGTCCTGCCTGGACTGTGATAATACAAAGACAGCAGAAAGCACTGTTGCTCCCACAATGGAGTGCCCCAAGAATGAGTTTCTTCTCCAGAACAATGTGGATTACGACCTGAAGCCCTTGAAATATTGAGGTATTTGGATTTTCTCAACAGAGCAATTCCCCCTGCCTTCTCATCCTCTTAGGGTAACCAGCTGGGTCATATTTTACTCCACCTGCCACCACCTTTATTACTATGATTTCTCTACACTCATTTATGGCTGCAGGAGTCACTTTTTTTTAGCTATAAACAATCTATTGTCAATTTGCAAACTGAGATGTCCTCCTCTGCACCAGCCCATACTCAGGGCTCCCCACCAGCCCAGCTTCATCACCTGTTGATGTCCTCCCAATACCAGAACACCCAGATTTGTGAAGAAGAGGGAGAAAAGAAGAACAAACGCACACCCCAAATCCTCCGTCTTGTTACATATGTCCCAGAAACCTAAATTTTCCAAACCCAGGGTTCCAACAATCACCCACAGATGACAGTAAGACACTGCACCCTTCCCCATGTTGTCCAATCAAACACATTGCTACCCAGCAACTTCCAGATCTTTGGAGCATCCCAAAGTGATGTGCTGGGGACCTGGCTGCTAATTAGTTTGCTCTTTAGGGTTCAAGGCTACCCTGGGGAAGGGGAGCATGCCATACCGATTTTCTCTGCTGTTCTTGCAACCATCCAGGTAAAGAAACATTTGTTATTCTGTGACAGATCCCTGTGGAGGCCATTCAAGCATCCGACCTGCTGCAAAGCAGAGCTGGCAATTTTGCCAGAAACTCTGCTTTGAAGGGGTTTGCAATGTTAATTAAATTTCTGCAGTTGTATCTCTTGGCTCTGAATAAGATCCGAGCCTCTCTGAGCATGTGAGCTCAGCTCCTTGTCCCTGTTCAAGCCTGGCTCTGAACAAGTCTGGCTCCCAACGCTGAATTCCCTCAGTGCAACATCAGAAATATAATATTGTTCCTCCACAAAAGGAAATGAATTCAGGACTGTCAGGGTTCAGACATAGCATTGGTCTAGATAACCTACAGGCAGAGAGATGATCGCAGAGCTACAAAAAAAAGAGCAGATGTCCTTACCCAAAGAATTGATTCCTCTAAACACACAAGCAAAAACGAGTATCTGTGATCACACAGACAGGCAGTATGCAGGAGGGATAGCAAGTCACCACAAGGACTCTGGATGAATTCCACACAAAGTTCCCAGAACTCTGGCTCCCTTTCACCTCTGCACCCCTTCCTGGGTTGGCACTGGTAACCTACCTGACACAGCTGGACTTTTGTAGACACTGCTTTCCAGGAAAGCATGGAAAGGAGAGGAGCTGCCAAGTCTGGAAAATGCAGGAGACAAGTTGGTTTTAACAGCTAAAATTCTTCAGACATTTAAAAGAGGCAGCTTTTTAAGGATATTAATAAATTAAATAGAAAGGAAACATGGAGAAGATAAGGAGAACTTGAACTCAGGGCAGCTGTGGAAATGGGGCTCCTAGGCAGCAGAGACAGATCTGCTGCTGGGGCTGTTCCTGCAGTAGTAATGAGAGACGGGCACGTGGCTCACCAGAGCCCCACAGGGCTGGGAAACCAGAACAGAGGACAGAAAACAGACTGACAGTGCTGGGCTGATATTTCCTACCCAGCACAGCACCATTTCTGCCAGCTCTTACAAAGAGGCCTGGGAGCGAGGCGGGTGGCAGGGTCAGAAGCCACTTGGCACCTGCAGGTTTGCTCCAGAACAGCCATTCATCACCACCCTTTGTGGCCAGAGCCGCTGAGTGTGACTCAGGGCTGGGGTCTGTGAAGGCGAGAGCCAGCATGTTGGCCCCATGGTGCCCTGGGCACATTCACCTACTGACATTTTCGGAAGATGACCAAAGCAGCATGATGCCTTCCCAAGGAAAGCGGCAGAGCTGCTGCATTTGGGAAACAGCGAGTCTGTGCCTGCCCTGCAGCTGCAGGGGACACCTGGCAAGACTGAGTGCTTGTTCAAGAAGAAAGTTTGTGCTGCTGCTCATAAAGGTGTTCGCTGTGAGGGAAATGGGAATTATTGCAGAACAAGAGAAAGGAGGTGCAGAGGCACTTGGGGACCTTTACCCACTTAAAGCACAGACAGCGGTCACCATACTGGGATTCAGCTGCCAAAGGTGTGCACAAGGTGCAGGATTTGAGACCTGGGAGCCCCTGCCTCCAGGCTCAGTTAATATCATCTCCCACAGTGACAATACCATTGGCAGCAGTGACAAAGGCTCTCGGGCTGCAGCTGGAGGGGGCACAGCGCAGCCCCAGGGGAGCACCCAGCACTTCTCCCTGCTCCCTCGGGTGGGTTTCTAACCACTGCTCTCAGCTCAGCACTAGCATATCTTCTCGGGTATTTTCCTTGTTTCCACAAGAGGGCACCGGCACGACACCAACGAGATGCTCCAATGTTTCCTCCCCCCGCAGCCGCCCCGCGGCGCCGCCCGGTCCCGTCCCTGTGGCGGCGGGAGCAGCGGGAGCCGGAGACCGGGGTCTTGCCCAGGGTTTTGTCTGCAGAAGGAAAGCGGCTGATGCACATCTCCCAGGAGATCTCGGCTCTGGAGCCGTGACTCAGAAATACAGAAATAAACTACATTTGCTCAGAAGAGAGATTTTCTTGAATTGCTCTGCCAGTGCCGAGGGGCTGCAGAGAGGGGAACAGGCGTGCAGAGGGGCTCCCACTGGCACCTGTTTACTCCAACCTCCCCATCGCGGTGCACTGACCAGGCAGGGAGCATGAACCCTCGGGAGCTGCTCTGGGGAAAGAGCTTTGTCTGAAGGGTGTGCTGGGCTCCTGGCAAGCCCTGATGCAGGGAAAGACTTTGCTGGGAAGAGATAAACCAGTGAAAGTAACCCCCTGTTCCCTCCCCCAGTATTAGAAATGTGAATGAGAAACATACAAAAGCCACGCAACTCCAGTCTGGACTGGACATCCTTCACAAAGGAAGCTTTTGACTCTGAGACCTGGTGCTCAGAGCTCAGGTCACCCTTCAGGGAGTGATGAAGCTGCTTGGTCAAGAACTACACCTCATGCCACAGAACCTGGCAGTTCAGGCACTTGATGCTGTGGACTTCAGGCAGAGAAAGAAAATTTCGGTATCTTCTGGGGTGAGTTTTTAGCCCAGGTGAGCATGTAGAAGACTGCTCAAATCAATGTTGCCCTGTTCACTGCCCATACAGGACCCTGGTGCATGATAGTTGATTTCTTCTAGATTATCTTGATCTTTCTGGACACCGCATGTGTACCAAAGCACGAGGTGTTTCAGAAATGCCAAAACAGCAACAGATTGTCTGAATGGCCTGTCATTCCATCATGAAATACGACGCGAATCCCGCCCAGGAGGAAAGACTGGATTGCTGTACACTTCAGTGCTGGCTGAGGCCGAGCAAGATTCCTCATTTCGAAGTCTCATTGATCAGATGTGGAGGATACATTGCTGCAGCATAAAAAAAAACATGTGGCAAAAGTACCAAACCACCTACCTCTCTTTAGCTGTGCCTTTATATAAAACATGTTGCCATTTCACAGGCACATCTGTGAGGAATTTCCTTCCTGTGAATCCAATTTCCTCTCACTTTTGAACAAAAATGCATCTCTGGCGTGAAGGATGCAAAGGTAGAGACAGCATGGCTCAGTACAGAGCAATGGGGAATTGGCCAAGCAGCATCAAAATGGAGAACAAACAAGAAAAATAAAAGCCAATTTAATGCAGAGAATTTACCAAAGGAGAAAAATGCTTCTTGAGCATCATCACTGATTGTCCTGCTGTGGCAGATGTGCCAGAGGGACACTGTGAGCATGACAGAGGAACAGAAATGACAAAATAAACACAAGTAACAAGGTGGGAACAAGACAAAGGGCTGGTGGGAGCTCCCATGCTCCCCACCGCAAGCCTTGCCAAAGACACAGCCTTGACTAAGCACCAGCCAGGACATGACTAATGTGAAATGGATGTAGTATCTCCAGAGGAGATACAGCATGTGGGGGACTCAAGAAAAAACACGAGAGACTGCTTTGTTTTATTCTTGCTCAGTGATAAATGAGACCCTTTCCCATAGACTGAATTGATCAGCTCCAGTGCTGCAGGTAATTAGATCTGGAGTCATGGTGGGATTGTCTCTAGCAGTCATGGTATCATTTTGCTCCTTGTGCTTTTGTTGTGATTCTGTAACTAAACTTCCCAGGAGCTACAGAAAGACTAAAGGAGCATTCTCTTGTGTTACGCTTTTCATCCCAGCCCTCATCCAAGTTTTTGGTAATTAACAGCTGTGGAGGAGCCCAGCAGAGCCACCCAGCAGCTCAGCAAAGTCACAGCTTCCATTTTGAGGGAAACAGGAGACTCTGTCTCCTGAGATGTACTTCAGCCACAGTATCAGCAGTAGCACTTCTGCATGACAGCATCTCACTGAGAAAGGCAAGTCTTCATGAAGAGTTGACTGATATGTAGACAGTCAAGAACAAGCACTATAACCTAGAACTTGCAGTATTTTGGAAAGTCTGCTGTGGTGCCATCCAGCTGCCAATCAAGTGGATGCTTCCTCAGAAGAGTGTTTCCAGGTTTTCCTCTCAAAAGAGATCCCTTTCTGTTGGGGTCCCTCCCCCGCCGTGTAGCCCTGGGAGAGGGGCCCTGAGGGCACAGACACGAGGTTTCCCTGCCCCTGCTCAGCCTCGTTCCCATTGGTTGGTTTGTGTTCCCCTGCGCGGGCAGAAGGACCCTTGGTCCCGTGACTGGAACAGTTCCTCAGCAGAGCCCCGGCCACGCGGCTGGGGAAATAAACATCTCTGAAACATCTAGCAAGAATCTGTCTGTCCATATATATTTCCTTTCCACGGGACTCCTGGTTTGATATATGCGTATTGCAGTATCCCCACTGCAACACCTTTCCTCACACACTGGTCTTCTTCTTCTTTTTATCCCATTTGGGTCCCCTCCAGAGTTCAGCTGCTCCCTTGGTCCCAACACCATTCTCAGATCTGCTTCCTCAGCCCTTGGACAGTGAAATCCCTAAAGTCTGCAAACAGCCCCCGAAGTTTCCTTTTGCTTGGTAGTCTGCCATCTCCAGCCAGAGGCATTTGGTGGAAAGCAAAAAAATCCAGAGCCAGGAGGTTTTGGATGTGAGCCCTGGAGAATCTGCATGGGGGCTAGATGCCCCCACCATGGTGCATGACAGGCAGCCTCCACAAATGAAGACAAACCTGTGGGTAAAGCAGTCCAGATCTCTTACCTCCCATTCATGTTTTGGACAAGGAATACTTTGGTCCTGTATCCTTAAAGAAGGATGTGTGTAGAGGGCGGTGTAGAACACACTTGGATTTCAGAGCAAACTCAGGATGTTAACAGCAGCGCCAGCACTGTTGGATGATCTTCAGCAGATGGGAGCTGAACCACAGAGATGCCAGTTGGGGTTTGTTAAATGACAAGACAATATAATCTAAACATGTACATCACCTTCGAGCAAGTGACACAGGTAAAATTGGTTTTGTTCACTCGAAAGATCAGTATTGTCAGGGTGAGATACCATGTGAGCCGGTGTGAAGAACTCTGCCTGACCACTGACTGTCAGAAACAGGCAGGAACTCCCTCTTGTAAACACAATATGAAAAAAAATCCTGAATATACTGCCACTTCTCAAGTCACTGTATTTGGACTGTTATCACCAGGAGCTGTAGGCCATCTTCAGATTTCTTGGAAGAACAATTTTCTGTGCACATGGTGTGTTCTGATGCAGGAAGTTCCTCAGATTTAATCAGGTTCTTTTCTGTTAAATCATCATGGCTAATCAAAAAGCCGGAATCCCAACTGAAGACCACACTACTCGGTGAATGCCGGTATTTAGTCCATGTCAGGTCTTCCCTCGGAACAAACCCGGTGTCAAAGGCAGTTTCTCATTCTGATCTAAAACTCTTTGGTCCTTCAGCGGCTCTTTCCCCTCGCCCCCGCGTGTCTGCTTTGTTTTGCACTGGATTTAACTTTGCATATGTGGTTTGGTGTGGGTTTTTTTAATATAACATCAAATCTCTTAATTCTCTGACCCAGAAAACAGAGACAATCCTCATAAAAATCTGGGACAAAGAAGATGCTGCTGGCACGTGTGCAGCAGCAAGAGATTCTGAAACTCCCAAATCTACCCATTTGAAGTGATTTTGATTAAAGAAAGAATTTTGAGAACTGTTGCTGTCAGATATCAGGTTGTTTTGAAAGCAAATCCTAAGCTTTCAAAGCTAGTCTGAGCAAGACACTTTAAAAAGTGACAGTGTGGTGGCCCTGTGCTCATCGTCAGCTGAGATGTGATGGCTTTTCCCTTTCACGTTGTCACCTCCACAGGGCCTGCCAGGACACAGGACCCACACAGGGTACACAGCTGCTCCCACAGCATCCAGAAATAAAGGTTCCCTCTGCCACAGCACGACCTTTCCCGGAGCCACAGAGCCCCATTCCTGCAGCACTTTTGTCAATGAGTAAATAATGAGAAATTAGTGCATGGCCCTGATGATGAGTCACAGTGAGCGGCCGCTGGCATTAATGAACCTGCCAGGACAAACAGGGTGCCACAGACAGCCAAGCCCTCCAGTTTCATGACGACATCACCCATGTCACACCCATGTCACTCCTTGTCCTCCACAAAGCCAACACACATGGTCCCACTGGTGAGTCACACCCAACACCAAACCAGGAGAGCCCCATCCAATGCCAGGCAGGGATGGGAACACATTGCATTTGGTGTTTCCTCTTTGAGGAAGAATAACAAAACATCCATGCTGAGTCACACAGGCAGCAGTCTCCCTTTGCCCAGGAGATTTTAGGGGCAAAAGGAGGGGATGGAGGTACAGCCCCACTGCATGCTGCCCCCAGGGAAGGGAGGCCTGCTAGCCAGCAATTTCTACCCCCAACACAGCACCAAGGATGAAGAGTGAGGGCAGTGTGGGAGCTCACTGCTCCATACCCAGCACCATCTGTGGGGATCACCCACTGGCTCTATACACTTCCCAAAGGCAGAGTTTCATTAAACCGGGTAATTTGGCCTGACTACCCTGGGTAATTCCCACGGCAGGGGCCCCCCATAGCAGCCCAGCCCAGAAGGAGATTGCATCACTGTACATGGAGATCTCAAATCTGAAAGGGAAGGAGCAGCTCATACCGACCAGGGCTTTAATACCAGATTAAATACTTTCACAGCAGCCCGACTGTTTGAAAGCTTCCAGACGGCCTTTTGTCAATTTACTTTCCATTGTACTTTGGCTTCAAGAGGTACTTTAAAATGTGACCATCTTTATTTTATTATTTTTTTAGTACGGTAGCTTAGCTTTCTTGAAGGAAATTCATGGACCTGGGATGGGCACTGCTCCATAAGGGAAGGCATGAAGTGCTTTAATGGCAGAGGGGCCAAGCAAAGCTCCTCTCTCCAAGGCTGTTTAGGCAATCTATTAAGCATTCTGTCCTTTAAAGACTCACTATTTTAGAAGGCTGAATGAAGCTCCAACTGGAATTATCAATTTTTAATTTCCCCATTAGCAGAAACAGAAGAAGTATGGTCCTTTCTCCTGATACAGGAAACAGCCTACATTCATACTTTAAGAGGCTGATTACCCCAAGCCTTCAACCAGGAGCTAAGACATGTCTCAGGGACATGCCCCACTGGGTATTTAAATGCAGAAATTTAGGGGAGTTCTTGTCTGACTCTGGGCAGGTGGGAGCAGGAGGACAGCTGGACCAAGATGTGGCATGTGGGCACCTGGCATCAACAGCAGCAGGATAGTTTTACCCTATTCAAGGCTGGGAAAGTACCTCAGAAGCATCAAGGATGAGTCGTGGGCTGGCTTCTACTCTGAAATTTGGCACTTGGGAGATGCAGAGCACACACTCATAGGAAACTGATGCTCCTCCTATCCCTCCGCTCCCTGACATGGGGACACAGAGGAACCTCTGTCTCTCCCCTGGCCCACCACAGCCAGCCGCGAGGGGGGGGCACAGCCTCGAAGGGCTCTGTGCCACCCCGCTCTGCCCACAAATGCATCCTTGTCATTCAAATGAGAAGCGGCCACAAAGGCAAGGGCCTTGTCCTAAACAAAGAGCCACTTGGGATAACAGCAGAGGGGGACGCGGGTCCCTGGTCTCCGCTGATGAATGCAAATGCCTCCAAAGCCTGGGAGCAACTTCTCTGGGAACAACACAGACAGGGCTTTGTGAGCAGGAGGCTGAGAGAGGCATCATCAGACGCAAGCCCCCAGGAA
>NW_008238337.1:67006-69667 GCF_000691975.1 Corvus brachyrhynchos
TAGCAATCCCCAGCTGGAGAAATGCCGTGGGGGCATACAGAGACCTTCCCTCTCACCCTTGGTCACAAAGTCAAGAAAAAGCCGCTCAGAATATTTTTTTTTCACCCATGCTCTGGTAACCAAACTAAAACTTTCCTGGCAGTCCTGCATCCCTCAGCCGCTGATGCCAGAGCCCATGTCCACACAGGGTGATCTCAGTGATGCCACCACCAGCACCCCACTGTCAACTCCTGTCTGGTGGCAACCTCAGTGCCAGGCAAAGAAATTCCCTAGGGCAAAGCATCTCCCTTGGGGCCAAGCTTGCCCAGCCTAAGGCATCAGTCCATCCCCAAGCCACAGGTTTTGCCCTGCATAGCCATGTCCCCACAACAGCAGCAATGCAGCCCAGGGGGCAAGGAGCTGCCTGCAGGAACAGCCGGCTCCCTTACAAACCAGCCAGTCTCCAGGTCAACACCTTCGGTGTTCAGACTCCACACACCAGCTACTCTGAAAAGCACAACTTGAAGGTAGACCTCCCCCCAGACCTGGTTCAAAGCCCAGTGAAGTGAGAGATCTCATTATCCAGTTACTGCTAACATATAGGAAGTCTTTGCTCCCTGCACCCCTGAGACATCTGAACTCAACAGCCATAAAAAGATGCAATTTGTGAACGCTGTGGTGAGGAGGCATTGGGGGTTTACTGTAAAGACAGTGGTGCAAAATGCGAAGTCATAAATTTCAAAAGCGGCATACTAAAATTCAATGGAATCACTCAAGTCAAGCTCTGTTCCATCTGCTATTTTATGTTCTCTTTGTCAGGGCAGCTAATGGTGAACAATAAAAACATTAATAATCAAGTTAGATTTATAAACTGGGCAGGATATTCCACTAGTAATGAAATCTGGAGAATCATTCCATGTTATATTGCTTTGGGCAGCGCACTAACAAGAACTGCCTTTGAATTACAGCCCTCTTTCATTTTGCTGAACTTTAATTTTGCCCAGCACCACTGTTTCATTTAAAATAAACTTCAAGCAGGAGTGGAGCAGAGGACAGAGCTCAGAGGCACAGTCCAGCTCAGAACTGAAAACCTCTAGGTTGCAGGGGGCGAGCATTTGGGATATAAAAGCTCTGTTGACATTGTTCTCTTTACTGCAGAGAACTGCTGGATATAATTTTCCAAGGTTAGCAGAGCTTTCTATTGCCATGGTTTCATGCTTCCTAGTTTTGAAATATTTGATTGAAATGCCTCACAGATCTTTAATTTTGTAGTTGCTTCATAAAGTGGATGTCAAATAATTCTTGAGGCTCTCACTTCTCACAGAGTGGTAGTTTTCTAACAAAACCTCTGAAAATATCTGGCTTCTTGTGCTCCCTGCTGCTCATTAGAGGGCATAAGCATAAACCTGGTTTACATTCAACCCCTTTGGAAACCCACGAATGGTGTCTCAGGCTGAAAAGATTCTTTGCCCCAGCAAGCGCACCCACAGGAGGGAGACAGCACCCTGACACCCATCGTACATCCTAAATGTCAGATTCCCAGCCTAAATAAGTCTTGGTTTAATGTAATCCCCTTCTCCTGCAGTTCACTTCTGCTCTATTACCATCATCCCCAGCACCTTCTCCTTTGCCCAACAGCCCCAGCTCTTCAGCAGGGTTTGGAGAGAGTGGTCAAGTCCAGGACTAAAAAGGTACCTTAATGCCTGAAAGTTGTCATCAGTAACTAATAAGCCCCTCGAGTATTAGCATTTACCCTGTAAAAGCTGAGTGCAGCATATTCGGTAGCGAGGGTAAAACCAGGTCAAAGACAAAGTTTGAGTTAAATTGATTGGGGCAGAATACATCAATTCGTGTGCTGTTTGCATGAAATATTAATTCCAGCTTTAACATTTGGTTACAGAGGAGTGAATGCACCGTAATGATGCAGGTATACTTTATATTCGCCACAGTTTTTATTCTCCTAGGAACAGATGGGGAACGATAGGCTTTGTCCTCCCTGGCAGGTGTCTGAGTCGGAGCCTGTGAGCCGAAGCACACGCTTGGAGCCGGAGCCTGGGCGGCGGAGGCAGCGTCCTGGCGCACTGCTCTGAGCAAGCCCCACTCATTAGATAACCCCGCCGTGCTGAAAACCCTTCCTCCCTCCTGCCTTCACAGCAGTGCACTGGCAGCATTTTGAAATTCGATGAATCTCAAGGAATTTCTCCAAACTGGCGGGTCCAGCCTCAGGACTGCCCACCCACACCCAGCCACAGCTGGCTTTCTGACACCCGGGTTTGATACAGTCGTGGGGCTTCTCTGAGCTACAACCACAAGAAACTTTTCCTCCCCCAGAAGAAAACCCTTAATTTCTTCCATCTCAGAGGGGTGAAGCTGTATAGACCTGCTGGCACTGTGACCTGGCAGAGACATGACCTAAGCTCTCCACACTTGCTAAAACCTGTTACACCCCTGTGAGGGGAGAAGTAGGACCACAAGGATGCCCGCGCTGTGCAGACCCCCGCAATGAAGCCAACCCTCCGCCCGCTGCCGGCACAGAGCATCCCTTAAACACATCCCCGAGCATGTCTCAGTCCTCGGGGACCGCTCTGACTCCAAACGTGCCGTTTTACTCTGCATGCTGCTGGAGTTTGTGTGGCTCCATGGCAGGCAGGGAGGGAGCCCTGGGGACAGGCCGGCCCTTTC
>NW_008238337.1:70714-99056 GCF_000691975.1 Corvus brachyrhynchos
AAGAAGAAGGGATGCTAATGAGGGAGGCGGTGTCAGAGCTCCGCGGGCGTGGGGCGGTTCGCAAGCGTGGTCTGGCCGCAGCTGAGCGCCGAGCACCGCCACCGATCCCGGCCCGCTCCCCCTGCGCCGCGCGGGCAGGAGCGGGCTCAGTCCCCTCCCGTTTTGGTATCTGTGTCTGGCTGAAATCCCACGGGTTTTTTTCTAAACATCAACATTTCTATAAGTACCATCTTCATCTCTGAGTTTTTAAGGGACTATGGAAAAGACCTCGTGGTTGGAGCATCCCCGACTGACACCTCGTCTCAGCGAGACAAATGTCTGGCTTGTCCCCATAAACAGCATAATGGGATCCTATGGCCTCTGCAGCGTGTCCTCCCTCGAGAGCTGTGAATCTACCACATGCTCCGACAGGCCAGATGGCAGGGGACACCCTGACAGCTCTAGCTCCTGCCAGTTGAGGATGAACATGTACTTCCTACTCAGCATCTGCCTTCCCCAGTTCCTTTTGGCATATTAATACACTCAGCAGCTTTGCAAACGGTTTTTAAAGTTTGGTGTTTTGTTTGGTTTTTTTTTTTTAATAAATTTGCACTTTCTGTTTTAAGTTAAATAAAAAGTGGCGATAATGAAGAATGGACAGAAATGAAAAATTGCTTCTAGGTGCTGCTCAGGCAAAATTGTAGTGGACATTGATATGACATCTTCTGCACAAACAGATTAATCCAGCAATGAACCATAGCTGCTTCTGGCGATATTTAATATCAGACAGGACTGGAGAAAACCAGTGGATAAGGGAAGAAGAAATCTCTGTCCAAAAGAAATTGGTTAAAGAGAATTGGCAGGGAAACCTCACTTCCTGTGGGTGAGTTTGCACTACCCTGTGTCCCTGTGAACTGGACTAAAGTTACTACTCCAGCACCAGAGAAATCAGAGGGAAGACACCTGGATTACAGGACTCAAAGCCTCACCAACAGCTACCTGTTGTAGCTCAAGAGCTGTTATCTCGAGAACTTTGCTCCATACTAAAACAAAGTTCAGCTTCTTAAAGAAACCAGCAAAGCCCAGGCTCTGGTTCCACAGGTGAGGAGAGAGGGTTTCCAAACGGCAGGGCTAACAGCTCCCGTTCACCATGTCACGGAAACTGCGGGAAAAAAAAAATTCTCCAACAACATTTTTTGTGTTAGAGAATTAAGGCATTACTTTACTCTGGCCAGGATGTTGTTCATTCATTTCATCCACATATTGCCCGGGTTGTACAGAGAAATTCCTTTGATCTTCACTAGATTTTCCCCATACTTATACAATCAAACCCCGGAGAAATTAATTGGTTCAATGTTCATTGGTCCCGAGTTACACAGTTCTTAGTATTTGGTTTCCTACCGGTTATTGATCCCTTTGCCTTCGATGTTAATTAGGTTCTCATTCTTCGTTCTCTTTCCCAGATCAGGTGTCTCCGACCATGCCAGGGGTGATGTTCGGAGGTGATGTTCGTTAATGGTCGTTATCTTTGTGCATCTTCTGTGCTATTCCCAATCTTGTTGGGAAGTTAAGCTCATCAGTCCTTTGAAAAGAAACTTCAATTCCTTTCCCCCTGGGCAAAGGCGAACAAAACCCCCGACTAAAGTTATATAAACTTGGTAACATTTCCAACAACTATTTAAATTCACCGTGGAAAGATGTTCACGGCCCCTTTACCACAAAGCCTTCCCAAAGTGCCTCTAGGGAGTGGTTCTCCGTCTCTGTACATCCCCCTCCAGTCTGCAGGACTCACTCCAAACCTGTGCATCGCCTGCTGCTCCCGCCTCCTCCCCTCCATCCCGCAGCTGCCGCTGCTGTCGAGGGAGAGCTCTTTCTCACTTTCAGTAGCCGTCACACTAGCCCCGACGGGACAAGGGCTGTTCTTTGCTCTATTCTCGACTCCTCTGCTCTGAGCAGAAAGCAGCAGCCACGGACCACCCCTCAAATTTTCCCGGGTTTTCCAACAGAGAAGCGTTATTCCAGGCAGTCAAGCCAGCCTGAGATTGCTTAGCAACATCACATGTAGTAATTTCCTGCTAAGCAGTTCTGGAATCTCCTCTTATTAGGAGTCATTTCTTTTGACAGTTGACGTGACTGTGGGCAGATCAGAGCCATCCTCGGGAGGAAGGCAGAGGGAGCATAGCAGGGCTGGGAGGAGTGCATAGCAATGTGTCAGAACCCCCGAGTTTGGGACAAATCTGCAGCCCTCCCCTCGGGATGAACAGCTTCTGTGGTGGCAGTCTCGGCAGAGCGAAAACTGTCAGCACAAGCTCGCTGACATGTCATGGGCTTGAGGTTACCACTGACAAATGTTATAAATAAAGTATCTAATTCGTGCTATTATGTATAAAATGGAATGTAATCAGACCATGTAGAGACAGAGTTTCAAAATCCCTCCACCGGCCTGGCTAAGAGAAACATTTCACAACACTAGAAGAAGTTCTCTCACAATAAGTGAGGATTCCACCTCGGTGGGGTTAGATCTTATCACCGGGACATTTGCACCATGATGATTTGATTTCCACCTTCTGATATCTACATCTCATCTGATAAGGAATCGGACATTCCGGGAACTAAAAATAACTGTTCCAGGAACCAGAGATGGCCCATCCATCATCAGAGATGGCCCTTCCATCACCAGAAATGGCCCACTCCTCACCCAGGACGGACAATTCGTCAGACCCAGGGAAGGCTTTGTGCAGCCCAACTCCGGGACAAGAAAACTTCATGAATATGCTAAAATTACGGGAAGAATAGAATTAATTCGGACTCTGCCCAGAAACTGTACAAGAAGGGACCAGCCGAAGCAGCACCCGTGAACTTGGGAGGTCTGGTGCGATAGAGATCAGATCTGTGCGTGTTCACCCAGCTCCGACCCCGGGCTCGGAGCTGCTTTTCTCCATCGCGGCTTTCTGTGTGACCGATCTTTCGGCCGCGGAATAAAATCTATTTCTTTATTAAATTTAATTTGGCTGAATTTCTTGATTTCACAAAGGCTTCAGCAGTACCTTAAAATGTTTTCTAGGGATTTTGGGTCCTCTGAGAACTGCTCAACACAGACTCAGCATGTTCTGCCCCTCTGCAGGACACAGTTTGTCTGGCAGCCTGGAGTTCCAGGGCTTGGTCCTAACCCACATCCACCGTGCCTCCTCTCCCGTCCTGGCCAAATCAGGCTGTAGCAGCAAGGTTACCTCAGCTGCGTTCCTTGCAGTTCTGAAAGATGTTGCACGATCCACACTGACCTTTCATCCCATTATTCAAAAGTGGGCAACGAAGAATAAACGTTCATCATGGGCAGCCACTGAGCTGATGGACCAAAGATAAAGGCTTGAGCCCTCTCCAGCTGGAAGAGTTTTGCTCTTAACTTCAGGGGATCAGGATTTTAGGGCAAATGCTACCATTTTATCTTCCTCTCCTAGGTCATCCTCTCTCAGCAGCACATCAGGGACAAAAATCTTCACAGTTTCTGTCAGAGCAGGTGTTTAAAGGAGAGTGACAGCAGGCCAAACTGAAGATGTTGGTCCATGTCAAATGTGCTTTAATTTTTTTAGATTCTTTCCTGTGGCATTAAATGCAAGAGCATACCCATTTTCACCAAATGTAGAATGTACTAAACTTGCATATTGCAAGAGAATATTATTTCCACAGATGTTTCTCACCCCACAAAAGCCTCAGAATTTTGAAGGCGCCAAATGTCACTGAATTTCCCAACCTCTAACCTCTGTAGATCTCAATGCCCTGTTTCCCCATCTGCTCAGGTATTAGTTATTAGCACATGTTCTGCGTCAGCACCTCAATCTGTCTTGCACCACAAGAACCTGAAATGTGAATGATTATTTACACTGGATCAGTAGTCCATATTCTGTTGAAAGTAATTCCCAACATATTTATAAACATTTTTAGCAAGCACTTACAAGAGACAAGATGGCAGATTTCTGCCATAAATTACAAGACCAAAGGAGTCCACAGCCATGCCAGGTACAAAGAGCCAGGAGAGCATCTTTAATAGTTTAATTTTATTGCATGAGTCTTCCTCCTTTAATAAAACACTGCTTGACCATCAAGGCCCAAAGAAATATCAGAGAGGTGCTAAATCCTGTATTTGAATATATATAGTATATATACTCAAATTTAAGCATGTGAGTAATCACACTAACTTCCCTCTAACCTAATGAAAGTAATAGAAGAGCAGCTCTCCCTGGGAAGGTGGAAGCTGTGCCCAAAATAATGAGGCAGATTGTGTGGATGCCATCAGCTCCTTACAGCTACAGAGAGCAGAGCTGGGCAATAAAAAGAATCTGGTTATAACAAACTGAACTGTGAATATTTTTCGTCTCTTTCCTTTTCAGTAAACAAAAAAACCCACTTCAATGACACAGGTTTAACTCTGTGCTCATGTCATAAGGACTATATGAGGGTAGATGGAGTTTTCATGCCATTCATTACTTAGGCAAGTTGCTGAATAGAATTTATTTAAGGAAGGAACAACATGATGATTTTAATTCTGTTAAGTGTGGTTTCCAAAATGCATTCTTTATGCTTCATTTATTGAAAATGAATGACTCGGTTAAAACAGCATTTCAACACATTTTAGCCAAAGTATTTGCTTTGCACAACAACAAAATAGAGATAATTGCAAACAGCTGTAAGAGCAAGCAAATAGACACCCAGAGCAGAGAGCTATTTGTGGTGATACCTATGGTCTGTTTTACCACAAAATTTTCATGCTAAACAAGAAATACTAGTAAAGCTGATTTGCAAGCTCACATTTCCCCGATCTGCCCATTATTGCCAGTGTTTGGAAAAACCTGTAAACAACTACACAATTTGTTTTTCTTCCACATACATTCCAGCCAAATGCACATACTTAAAATATTTTCACCTTTGTGCACCAAGATGACAAGTTTGAAGTTAAAATGTCCTTATCTTCTAGCTATACATGCTATGTGGAAGATGAAGATTTTTCCTCGGTGTCTTTAGCATAATTAGCATATATGACAACATCTAGACGATTTAATTTCCCAATTACACAGCTATACTGAAAATATCCTTTGCATTAAATATGCAGCAGTTCTTATCAGTAGATACTATATGACTTTTTCTGCCCTGTTATATCACTGTAGATGCTCGTATTCTGGCAAGTGAGAACGGAGAATTTTCTGCCCTATCAACCAGGGAGACAGAAATTGCTGTGCAGAGTGGGGCCCGGGCTGCTGCCACGGTCCCACTCTGTGAGGAGCGGCTCTAACAGCACACACGGAATTCCCAAGGGGCAGCAAGGACTTCCTCCCAAGTCCAAGTGGTGAATCTCAGAACCTGCAAAGTCTGAGAATGAGGACATTTGTGATATTATCCTGCTGTTCTCCAGAACCTTTGGTAGCTATAACGCAGTTGCTGGAGTATAATTTGCTTGCTTGTAATTAATATAATCCAGAAACTATTTATTTGCGTTCCTACTTTTAAAACTGATTGGTGACCAATAAAATTGGAAAAGTGAGCAATTATTTTTCCAAGACCAGTGGTAGACACCTAGTTGCACATATGTTAAGTACTAGTCATGGGAAGTTTAGAAATTTTTCTTTTCCCTGAGTAGAACCAAAGTGTATCAGGGCATTTACAGATGGCTTAGGAGTATACATCTTTTTTGCTTCCTTGTTATCCAATTGAAAAATCAACCTACTGACATTTTTTCATAACTTATACTAAAGGAGGGAAACCAAAGTTGGAAGGGGCATGGAAAACAGTATTTTCCTGCAGGCCAGGGCTCTGGAGTGGAGAGAGATGCTGCAGAGATGCTCACAGTGCTCTTAGCCACAGGACTTTTGTTCTCTACATAATCGCACACTGGCACAAAGAACCTCCAGCATCTCATGAATGTCCATCTGCCAGCTCCCACTCCACAGGCTGAGACAGCACTAACCACTATTCCACTGGAGCCCACTATCAGCAAAGCTTAGTCCTCTCTAATTCACTCTAATGTCTAAATCTTGCAGATTTCTCTCACGTAACTCCTGAAAAATGCAGCCTTCCTGGCTTCCCCTGAAGCTTCAGCTCTTCCCAGCCTGCTTCTCCTCTGCTGGAAAACTCTTTTATCCCCCTGCCAGCCACATTCCTGCAGGTACCCATAGCAAATCCTGTTTCAGAGGTCTTTTTCCAAGTCTAACACTCTGATCTCTCAGCACTGCTTTCAAGCAGCCCTCTGTGGAATTCTTTATATCAGATAAAATAAACTGCTCCTCTTTATTTCAAAGATTTTCACAGACAACCCTGCTTTGTCTTTTATTGCTCATTTAGCACCAAGAAATCAGCTCCTTTGTCCACCTGACCATGAAATCTACCTCTTCCTTCCTTTGCTCAAACACCCAAGCTCACATTCTTCCATGCTCTCCCTTCTGCCTGGGAATATTTCCTTCTAAGCAAGCCCGAGGCAGCCATGCTATCCTCCCTTTGCCTCTTATAAATACACTGTAAGACCAAGACACCACCACCCAATCCCAGTATATTTTTTCTAGTACAACCATAGTCCAAGAATCTGAACTGTATTTTTCTGTAATTTCCTTTGCCTCCCTTGCTTGCAGACATGTCTCATTTTCCATCTTCTTCCCTTTATTCCAGGTTTGTGAGGCACCCAGTATGAGCTCATCTCAGTCTACTGCTGGAATCCCTTGGCAATATAGGAACGTGTGTGGCAGCTACAACACCCACAGACTCAGCTCAAGGCCATGTTGCCACTGAGCAGACACCAGCACAGACCATCTGGAACAACACCAGCCACTTCTGCCTCCCTGCTGCATTGTGTTCTTCTCACAGAACAGTGTTTAAGGCATTAACACCCATGAATTATAAAACAATACAAAAGAAGCTCACGTTCCGCAGGCTTAGCTTTGCTGCAGCGTCCCTAGTACATCAAGATCTCGTAATAATGAGCCAGGCAGAAGGATGGGTCAGAAGTGCCATGTTAATGCAAACCAAAGTGTAATTTTCTCTTCACTAACAGCATTCCTATCCTTATTCCCATTGCTTTTCAATAACAGTCCATGAAAGGATGTTGATGTCTTGTTTAAGCAATGATGAGAAGTTCAGAGGTTAATTAACAAGAAGTAGAACACAGTCAATTTACTGAGAAAGAAGTCCAAGAAAAAACTAACAAAAATTTTTAAAGCTACAAGGTATCATTATATTCCCTTTTCCAGTGGAAAATAGTACTAATTTTAACACTACTTAGACACTACAGACTGTTCTTTGGCCAGGGAAAACCACAAGTCTGCTGACCTGTTTTTATAATGCTTTAATACGTGTTTGTACTTTCTGTCAGTCAGGAAGACACCAAATTATGTGGCCTACATCAAAAGCCAGCAATCTGTAATATGCACACATGCTCTGTACCTTACAGAGGCAGATACCCACTTTAGCAAAGTCAGAACATCTCGTCAATTAAATCTGGCCATATATCTTCTTTCAGCTTGTGACATGTTGATTGACAACCTGTCTGGAGGCCTGGCTCAGACAACGGGGGGATTTTGCTAGCAAGGTCAGGAAAGCTTCTCCTACAATGCGATTTCCATCATGGGGCCCTGGGGGGACACGTTAACAAACCTCACCTGCACTCCGTGCTGTGAGACCCCCCTGCAAACAGCACACCCCTGGCCTTGGCTCCTTGCTCTGCTCTTCCTGCTTTACCTCCAAAATCTTTCTCTGCCCAGACCTTCTTATATACATCCTGCCAGTTCCATGAATTCCCTCTTAAATAGTTTTTGACTATACCCTGCTCCCCACTGAGTTCATTTTTTTTCGAGGGCAACAACACTTTAGGGTGCTGAGAGCCCTGGATTTGAGCTCTGGATAAATTCTGGTGTCCTTCACCTTCCAGTTCTATGAATCTCTCTGAGGTAAGGATTACTTGGTGTTAGCAGAGAGCAACAAAAAGCATTCAGACATTTTATGGGAAAGAACTTCAGACCGACCATACCCAGCTTTCTTAGGGAAAATACTACCGGAAAAGGGGCAGAAACCATTCATGAAGATGGGAAGCAGAAAGGAGATTAAAACAGAAGACGTGAGACAAATGTTATGGAAAGCTGTAAAAATAGTGAAATATTAAACAAATTGCCTGGAAGGACTGTGGGATCCCCACCAGACCAAGAGGCTCTCAGGACCAGCTCGGGCAAATTTGGTGCAGGAGGATGGAGAACAGTCCTAACCTCTTCCCAACCATGTTTTACATTTTATTTCTTCTGTTCCTCATCTGACCTGGATCTTGCCCATAAGATCTTCATGAAGAAGTTCAAAAGGTGAGGAAAATCAGCCATTAGCCTAAAGCCATTGCTGTACTCATACAGATACAGTCCAAGCTGCTTCCCCCATATAATAGGATCTTGGAGCCTGAGTTTACAAATTCAACTTTTTCTTCAGTAAGCAAACAACCTTTAAGATATGTTTGAGCCACAGGTCTGGATTCAGAGGTAAACACTTACCAAATTACATGTCCAGGTGTTTTTCCCTGACCAGTTGCTTACAAAGCCCAGTTGGAACCTGGTTTGAAACATCAGCAAAACCCAGGGATATTTTGGAGCTAATGTTGCAAATTCAGGGCTTTTTATTGATATAAACAATTCATGTATTGGAAATACAGTGCCCACAAAGTTAACGTGGCCCTTAACAGAGCTAAGCACAGCCTAAGGCCAGCTGCCAGGGCTGCTCAGCTTCCCTGCTAATGCCCTAATGGGAAAGCCCTGCATTTCTCAAGCAAAGATATTTCAGTACATCAGATCCAGGCAAATCATTACCTGCAAGGCTTCTTGCTCCACAGCTTTTTCTAGAACTTCTCAGCAAAGCTAGAACCAAAGGAAAGTTTCACACCCTTGATCAGTCCTCCCTGCTTGAAGCCTGAAGGAAGAAAAACAGTTAAATAAGGCAAATCCTTACTATGAAAACTGTTCTTCGTGGCAAAACCCATTTTGCCTTTGCAGTTATTCTCACCCATGGCAGTTTCCACTAAGCTTGCAAGTTAAGTGGATTCTGTTGGAAGAGGAAGTATTCACTACTGCAAACTCGAGACCAAGTCCTGGGAGGAACATCATTCTCTTGCTTTGCTCTCCCCTGCACCTAATGAATGTGAGGAATGAAAGATCCCTTTGGACTGGAAGGATTTATGCTTCTGTATGTCAAAGTCATGTGAAATAAACAGCATAATTTGTGGAGCAACTTTGGGAACTTAATTATTTCTCAGGATGCAACTTTAATGATTCCTCTCTACTCCATGGATCTTAAGCAGCTACTGGTGTCGTGTTGCATTAGAAGCTGAAGCTGCAGCAGGCAGAATGGCAGCATGACAAGAGAAAAAAATAAACCTCTGAGTGATTTTCCCAAGAACAAACATATACAGTAGCACAGTGCTTTGGAAATAAATTGCTCGTGAACCTTCTGGCTTGAAGCTACCAGTAAATATCCCTGTTTGCAATGATGGCCAGTTACATACAGCACAAAATCTCACTGCTCTATTAAAGGTCTTACTGAAAAGTTTCCCTGCTTTACAGAAAAGCTCTTATTTGCCCCTTGTGTCCTAAGAATAACAGATTACCACAGTTTCTGTCACTCACAGCACAGCTCAGCTCTGTGTCTACATCACAGAGTGAAGTGCATCATATGCATTAAAAGCTGTTACATAAACTGAACTTTCATTGTGGTGGTGGACACGAGGTGTCCAAAGGGATGGTTTATATACAGCCTCTCTCTTACTCAAAGCACAATCAAATGCCTTTTTTTTTTTTTTTAATTAAAGCTTCACTAGAGAAATGTTTTATTATTTTTAAGTAATCCAATACTTTGCCACTAATTCCCTATGTTATTAAAGCTTGAACAAGGAGACTAGGGTCTAGCTCCTGCAAATCCTCAGTCAATTGAGTTTGGGGTTGCTAAAGCCTCAGTGCTGAGTGATCCAGACCTGAACTCATTGTATCTGAACAGCCAGAAGAGAGATGCCAGTGGGCAGGAAGCTCAAAACTACCCTGCTCTGCTCATTTTTGGCCTTATTTTGTCCTGGGAATGGGCAGCTGCATGATTTAGGAGCAGGATGGAGAAGGTGGGTGATCAGGGGGCACTCTGGCCTGGAGATGTCATGTGAGATTGGGTGCAACCAGCAGTGCCCACTCACCCCAGTCTGACAGCAGCATCGTGTCTCTAAGGGGCTCCCTGAGGAAGATACAGGACAGACCTCAAGATGTTTGGTTAACATGGCCCTGTGTCTGTGGGAAGGAAGGAGGCTCCTGCAGCAAAGGTCTGGGGTCCCAGATCTGTGGGCTTTCAGGAAACAGCCTAGAACTGACCACCCCAATGGATGATCGTGCTCTGCTCAGCTGGCCTGGGTGTGAGGGCAGCCAGAGTGTGCATGGACAGGAGTGGGGGGGCTCAGTGAGGGGTGTGCTGCTTCCCAGCATCTCAACACCCACCTTCTGCCCCACAGCATGCACACTGTCCCAAATACAACCCCTCACCCTGCCAGAGCCATCCCTCGGGAGCTCTCAGTGAGCACAAGTCCTCTCCCAGGGGGCAGGAGGAACTTTCCCTGCCCAGGACAAGTGGACTGTCTCCTGACAGGAAACCATACTAATTGCTGTCTGGTACAATTAGGTTTATTCCTACTTGTAATTCAGGTCATGTGGGAATGCTGGCTCAGCACAGGAGTTCATGTGCATTTGTGGCTCCTTCCATGAGTGGCACTTTGTAGTCACTCAGACAATGGCAGTGACAGGGCTCTGTCTCATCCCTCCTGGAACAATGCTCCAAGGGCAGCAGGAGCTGGGACATGTCCAGCCCTGCACTGAGGGGATCTGCTCAGGGTATTGGGGCAAGGCAGGACGTTTGGGATAAGCCAGCTCTGCCATGACCCTCCATGGCATCAGAGGTCACAGCCAGGAGCCCTCCGGTCACTCTTGCACCAAGGACAGAGGTAAGGGCCAGGTAGAGATGGGTGTCAAGGGAGACTGGAGAAAAGTCAAAGGAATTAAAAAAACCTAGGAAAAGCTGCCAGAAGAAGCCTGACATGGACAACACCGTTACAACCAGCCCAGGGGCCCCTTCCCAGGAGGTTTGCTGGCCCACAAGACTCAGGTGATTCTTCACATATTTCTTGTGGGATCAGGAACGGCTTAGGTACCAGTTCTTGACTAAATAAGATCTCCTGACATCTGTCTTTCACATCCTTTGCTCTGCGCACAGATACTATTATATCCCTCTTACAAGCTTTTTGTATAGAAAAAAAAATTACACTATTTCCTTAGGCTTCAAAAAAACCCACTCCAAACTATTCACAAAATAGGATACCTGTGGAGGGCTGATTTGAAATTCAACACACCATCACACCTCCTGATCCAGAGACATGCCTAAAGACAAATACTTCAGAACATATAAAAACATTCTCAAATTTAGTCATGTGCTGCCTGTTTTACTCTGATATTTGCTTCAAGAGCCAAGGATCACAGGGGAATCTGCAGAGGCTTTACAGATAAAAAAGACCCCTTTGGTGCCTGGATGCAAGTGGTCCCTTGGAGGGAGAAAGGCACAGCATCTACAGGGAATAAGACAGATAATGTTTTATTTGGAGAAACTAGCAAAAATAACCCCAAACAACCCACCATTCACAACAATTAGAGAAAATAATAAATTATATTTCCCTTCCATTTAAATTCTCTTACGAAAGCAAAACACTTTTCCTTCACCCTGATTCTGAAAGGACCGCCATGAAAATTTAACAGTTACAATAAACCCATTTCTTTCAAAAGGTTGTAGTAACAGCCTATATTGTTGTTATATTGTTATATCTATAATTTCAGCAGTAATTGCCGGTAGGCAGTGGGAAGAGCTGCTGAATGTGCCATCATCTGAGAGACTGAGGAGAGGTTAAAGGGGAGAGCTAGAAGAAGGCATTCACCTTCCCAAACGGGCCATAAACTGAGGTGACTGACTGCAGCCAACTAAAAAGCAAGAATATTTCCCTTGTGTAGCAAAATAAGAAGCAGGAGACTCACTGGAGCCCTAAAGATGCTTTAGAGGAACAGATAACTTAAACTGTTTTATAGTGAAGCAGCACAGTTACCACCACAGTCACACTGATTAGCCCCATATTGGAAGCTGACACCAGCACAAGCTTTGGCCTCCTTAGGCAGTGCTGGGTGGGTAAATTCAGCTCTCCAGCACCAAAACCCACACAGTTTGCCCAAATATTTGCCTTTGACTGTCATTTTTCCCTTTTCCTTCTTAAATCACTCCCTAGCAAACATGTGGTCTCTGGACACACCAGACCAGCTGATTTGCAGGGGTTGGCTTTTTTTGCCCACCTGAGCCCAGGAGCTCTCAGGAACCTGGCTGAGACTCATCAGCCTGTTACAGCTGGACAGCAAGTGAAACACTTGGAAAAACCTACACCAACTAACTAGGAGCAGAGGTATTATCACACCCCAAAATATCAATATTGTGCCTTTAGCCAGCACATGACCAGAAGACAGGATGAACAGTGTCACTGAGGAAAGGGAAGGGATGGGACAGCCTGTCCTAGCAATGAGAGTGGGGCTGGGTTACAGCCAGGCACTTTGGGAGGTTCCATGCCTTCCCAAATGCCACAGGGCTGGCATTCTTCAGGTGATGCCCCCAAAACCACCCCACAGCTCCTGTGGCTTGGGGACAGGAATACTTCCTATCTACTCAGAGGCAGTGTGGTTATTTGATGCCAAAACTCCACTGAGCATAAGAAATTTTCTCTTCTCAAACACTGCACCAAGGGAAGAGAGGTGCACACAACAGACACAGCTGAGTGGGCTCCTTGGGCAGCAAAGTCATAAAACATGACCTCATGGGTACCACCCACCCTGCTGGAGACAGGCTGCTCTTCCCAGTCAATGCCAGGTGGGAAGACATGCATTGACCCAAGCACAAGGTGGTGAGAACAGCTCTGGGGCTTCAGGTAACAGATTTCTGCCACAAGGAGGAAATCTAGATATGAAGACAAGCCAAGCACATTTGCAGCATTAATAAATCATTTTGGAGTCAGGCACGTGACCCCACATTTGACACGGTTCACACACCCATTCTCCCCAAGCTCAGCCCAGGTGAAAAGTGCATTTTGGTTGTGCCAGGCTATGTTGAATGCTCAAGCCTGCCCCCAGAACTCTCTCAAATCCAGGTTATTCCCATACTTGACCTCCAAGAAATCTATGTGAGTGGGATGAACAGATGGAGGCAGGATTTGGAGGTGGCAGTGTCCCAGAAGAGCAAGTGGCAGCAAGGGGCAAATGCTGCCAGAGAAGCAGGAGGAGCAGCAGGGAGGTTGAGAACATGAAGGCTTTGGCTCATGGCTGTGGACATGCCCAAGGTGGAGGCTGTTCTTGGTGGGGAGATGGAGCCAAAGCAAGACCAGAGCCTCTCCCCAGGCAGTGACCAGATGGAGAAAGAAATGCAGCTCCAACACTTGCAGAAGCCATAAAGAGGAGAGACTCTCTGAACTAGCTCGTTGCAGTGCCTGTTGTGAGCCTAGCTGTGATTAAACTGCACAAGTGAGGCCCCAAGGCAGCTGTGTGCACTTTATGAGGGTCGGGAGCCAAACAGCAGCTCCTTGCTTGCAGATTAACAACACCACAGATTTACAGCACCTTCCATCACTCACCCGGAAAGCCACTTCAGGATGTGTCAGGCCAGTGTACCCCACCAGCCTCCACATCTCCATGGCCAGAGCCACCTGGAACATCCTAGCACAGCCTGGTCCTGCCAAGATCCTGCTCTGCACCCATAACTGCAGTGCTGCTTCGCTGCTGCTCTTGTTGGGTGTTTTTCTTTTTTCTCTCCGCCCCACCATAAGATTTTTCCTCACAGCCCTCAGGACCTTTACAGCCACAATCAAGGGGACAGAAAAATTTCCTCATTGTATAAGAGCTGGGAATTCTTTCAAAGCTAGCAGAGAGAACTCTCCTTTTATTTTCACCAGTAACCAAAAGAAGGGAAGGAGTCACACTGCTTTATAGAACATTTATGTACATGAATTGCACAGAAACACAGCAGAAGTCTCACTCAGCCTTTGTCCAGCTCTGCACAGGGAATAGCCTGGAGAGCCTTCCTGCTGTTCCACAGCTCCCAGCAGGGCTCTCGCGGAGCCCTCAGCATGCAGCCAGCACCATGCTTTCCCTCTCAGCATCTCTCAGCTGCCTGCAAGAGATTTGACATCCTAAGGAAGCCAGAGAAATGGCAATTACCCAGACTGGTAATGGGACACAGCACTGGCTGTTCCAGAGTGCTGTCAGGGAGGCAGCACGTTACACACTCAGGGACACCCTGTGCCACACACCTAGGAACACCCCACGGCACCTGATGGCACAAGAAAATCTGCCCTGGTAGGATTTTTCTAGTTTACCAGAGCTGAATGAGGAGGCAGTGGTGAAATAATGAGGTTTCTGCAACTTCTCAGCACTCAGGTGTCCCTTTGCTTGAGCAGAGCTGTGGCCCTGTCACTCCAGCCCAGGCACAGGTCTGCCCGGTTCCCAAACAAGACACATCTTGCTCCAAGCACCACAAATCCCCAGGTGAGGGAAGAGTTTTTCCTGCTCTGGAATGCTCCAGGGAAGGAGCAACTGTCAGGTGTGTCACCACCATAGCAGCCAGTGACCAGCCCCAGAAAGAACCAAGTGACAAAACAAAAGGAAACACAACAGTGAAACCCTGTGCAGAGTTTACAGAAAAGAGTACCTGAAGTGCTAAGAACCTAGTTTAAAGGTTTTCTTTTATCTGAGACTGTTAGATGCTTGAGAAAAACCTCCTTTGGAAAAAAAGGCTTTTTAAAGCTTTAGTCATTTTCTTAAAAGTTTTCTTTGAAGGACAACTCCATACATCTAGAAAACAAAACTTCCACCCTGAAAAAGCAGAGTTATTTAGAGCTACTTCACTTTCTGGTCCCTTACTTAACTGCACTTCCAGATCACTTTTCCCCTTTCCCATCTCACCTTCACCCCGACCCCCACAATTCTCACACCTGTAGAAATTACACTACACACATGTTCAGTTTTACCTGTACCATTTCCCTGAGACATGCTCTCCCACATTTCCAAGCCACAGCTGCTTCATGCCTCCCCTCTCCTGTTGTGCAGGGTCCAACCAGTCTAGGTAGAAAAGGGAGAGAGCATCAGGTACATAATGTGCTCTCAGCAGTTTACTGGGAATTCTCAGGATGTTTTCCCTCTGCCCCAGAGCAGCTGAGCTCCATCACGATCCCTGAACTTCCAGCCCCAGCTGCACAGGTAGGGCAAGAGCAAACAAACTCTGAGATGCTGAGCACATTCATATTTCAAAAAAATTTTTTTTTCAAAAGAAGTAAGAGAGTTGAATCGAGCTTTATCACTTCCCTTTTAAAGTTTGGCTTTCTAAATGATTTCATTTGGGAGAGCAAAGAAGCACCTCCCAAGCAGGGGAAGGCTGGAGAGGTCAGCAACTGGGGCATCAGCTGTGATGGGATCCTGTCCATCAGGCATGGAGCAGCCAGCAGCAGAGGCGGCTGGGAAAAAACTTGAATATCTCAAATGCAAAGACCAATTCAAGCACCACATCATGCCCATCAGTGCTGAAAGATAGGAAATGCCTCCAGGGACATCTCAGCCCTCGTGTTCCAGTTGGTGCAGGGCTGTGCCAGCTCTTTCCTGGCGTAATGGCTCCCAGTGAGAGTCCCAAGCTGGGGTGAACTTGCTGGGTCTGATCCTGACACTGACAGGTTGAATTAAATTTTGTGTTTCAAGCTGGAATGCATAAAAGGAGCTGAGTAAAATGAACCATGGGAGTAAGTGATAAGGTGAGAAATCTGCTCAGCAGAACCAACTGCCTCAGGGCCTCCTGCACATGAAAGGACTTGAGATGGTGCCATAGCGATGGAGAAACAGTGGAGTTCCAGGAGAAATCCCAGAGAAACCTTGTTTAAACTTGGACTATTTAAAAAAGCAATAGGAAAAGTGGTACAGAGAGCTCTGTGCCCTGGGCCTGCTGCCATTGTCCCATGTCCCTGTCCCCTCCCGGGGTCTTGCTGCTCCCACAGGGGCTGTGTGTGTGCAAAAATGTGCACGGCCTGTGCTGGAACTGGGCTGCTGTGATCTCTAAAAATGCTCAGTTACTGCTTGAGAGCTCCTGGAAAGCTCCTGCCTCCATTCTGCCCGCAGAATTGTGTGGTGGGTGCCTGCCACTGCTGTGTTACAAAGTTAAATGCACCTGTGGAAATCCCTTCTGGGTGTGTGCCAGTTTCAGTGCAGCTCTGTTAGAGGAGACATCTATGCCTGTTCTTCCCACTGCTGTCTGCAGTATCCCCAGGCTGATGGCAGGGCTGGGACCTGGGCTGTGGGAAGCTGCCAGTCCGGTGGCTGTGGGAAGGGGCCGCCCTGGCTGGGCTGTCCCAGTTCTCCTGCCTGCTGAGCATGGACTATGCATGCCTTTCCCATGTGCATAGTTAGTGATGCCAATGCATCCAGCTGCTCTTTGGTTTTCCACAGGATGCATACTGAGTGCTCGGCATGGTGTTCACAGCCAGGGATGGCACAATAATCTGAGCAAGAGGTGTTCAGGGCTCTTGGAAATGTCAGCCTTGTACAGCTCAGGCATGCTGGGGCTGCATTTTCCTGTCTGCAGAGCAGGTAGGGAGTTAAATGTCAGTACTTGTAGGTGTCCCTTGGCAAGGATCCAGACCTTTCAGTGCGTGCATACCCACCTGTTCATCCCCAAAGCTGGACACTGCAGTTGTCATGCTTAGGAAGGAGGAGGCTAGAGGTCACCTGAAGGTTTCCAGGATGCTGGAGGTACCTGGAGAGTCAGTCTACACTTCTTGGCTTTGTAAGCAGCTCAAATCTAGCTGGATGTGCCTGAGTGCCTGGTAAAGGTTTGTTCTGCAAGGGATGTCCCTCGGGCTTTGTGGAGCAACTCCTGCCATGGGACAGGCAGTTCCAGGGAAGTGAAGGATGGCAGGCACATCATGCTGGTACTCGGCTCCTCACCTCCCACACAGCATCCCACTATGTCCCACTGAAACCAGTCCCCAGCTGCCCTGACCATCACTGTAAGTCTGGCCTCGCTGCTGGAGGTTCTTGAGGATGGGAACAACCCTTTATGGAGCATGGGATGCCAGAGCCTGGAGGGTAGCACAGCAAATGTCCCAACCCCCAGCCGACAGCCACACTACCTCCCCAGGCAGGGGCTGTGCAGAGCTCAGCATGTTCTGAGAAGCCTCAAGTTTGCATCAAATACTGGGCTAGAGGTCTGAGGACCACGTCTTCTGACAGCTCATCCTCCTGCAGGCTGGAGAGCGATGTGAATACAAGGAAAGGCACCTGATCCCCATTATAATGCTAATCTCCTCCAACTCCCAGTAGGAGCCAAGTAGCATCCTGTTAATGAAATTATAACCATGGCTCACACGGTGCATTTCTGCTGAACACATCTGAAATCTCTTCCCCTCAGAGGCTACATAACCAACGCCTGGGAGTTACCTTGCTGCTGTTATAGAAGCAACACGATTAGAGTGCTGAAACTAATTTAAATCCTGTTGAATGCTATTGTAATGCAGTGAGTAAATCTGGTATGCGACATGTCATTGAGACATCCTTAGAGTGGACACATCAGGCTGATCCCCAAAAGTTTAAGGGCTATATTTAGAGACTTCAACATAAATTGCAAATCCTTCATGAGCAGGTTCTGTTTGATGTGACTTTCAGCTGCTTAAGGTACAAGTCTCATTTAATTGCGGGACAACTCCAGGACTCTTAGCTGGCCCCATACTGAAGTATCTTCTTCTATCCTCAGTTATCCTGAACATCTTCCAGGTACTGCAACATCTTTGCTCCCAACGTGAGCAACAGGTGTGGAGCTGTGGGAAACTACTGTGCTAAACTTGAGCACTGGCAGGGAGGCAGAAGTGGAGCTTAACTGTACAGGTCCGTTGTGTTGGGGGTTCTTCTAGTCTTGCTTTATGGGCTTAGAAGGGATTTGGGGTGACTGTGTGGGTTTTTAAGAGCCGGGTTGTGTGCACCTGAAAGAAATGTCTCAGCCTCTGTCAAACAGCAATTCAGCTCCCACGCACAGCCAGGACATCACCCTGGGAGTTACACAGAGGCCCCCGTGCTGCAGGGCAGCCCTGGCAGCTCAGGTAGTGACAAGCAAACCAAACACAGGGCTGAGAGGCTTCAACTTGACCTTTACAAGCTGCTGCAACATCCCAGAGCTCCAGCAATCGCCACCTTGCAGAGCCTCAGCAAACAACCCTCCAGTCCAGCAGGGAGTGGAATCAGTCGGTCCCTGTCCCAGCATGACAGCAGACTGCAGCATCCAGCTGCTCCCCTGAGCCTGACACCAGGACAAGTGCTCCTGACAGGCATTTTATCATTGTTCCCGTGATACTGAGTGGGGTTGAATTGTGCCTCTTCTCCTCCTCTTTTCCCCAGCACACCTGAGGGCAGTTCACAGGGATGCAGTGGAGCAGAGGGCTCCTGATTTTACCCCCCCAGACAGTGACAGAGCATTTTGTCCTAGTTCAAGCCAGCCCCATCTCTGGCTCTTGGCCATGCCTGACATGGATGTCACACCCCGCTCCATTCTCTCCCCTCACCTGATGCTGTCAGGATGTTCTCATAAGGCCAACACGCAGCACTGCACTGCTTTCAGCCCTCTATGGGAGCTTTGTCCTCATGTCGCTGCCCCTGGTCCACCATGTCATGATTTCCTTTTCCATAATTTAACATCCTACCCCACAAAAATAAAAGTGTGGGGAGGGGAAGAGAAATGTGTACAAGGAGCAGGAAGAAAGGGGTCCCAGACTCTGTGAGGAGATAATCTGTCACCTGTCTTTATGGCAGTAGAAGAACAAGCTACATCTTTACCAGGGTAAAGCAGCTCAGCTCTTTGCCCCACCACAGGTGTCCTGTAGTCTTTGCAGCCCCAGACTTGTCTTGGCTGCCCACACAGCAGGGTCGGCTCTGGGAATCTCTTGTGTTCCCCTGAGCCAGATGTTCCATTGCCTCCAGAACGTAAGACTCCTCCTAACTGAGGTATCAGCCCAGGGTTTTGTGGCAGAGCTGGAAACTGTGCTCTCCTGATCTTTAGAGCTTCTCCATTGCTCCTCTTCTTGGCCATCAGCATCACCCTACTCTCTGAGGCTTGCTGGGGCCAAACACGTACCTGCTGTGACTAGAAACAGATAGTGAAGTATTTTAGGAGGGGAGGTAACATTCCCAAAATGAACTCATCCTTTCAGTTCACGTGCTAGAAGTACAGGCTGTCACAGCTTTATTTTTAAATGGCCTTTCCCTTTATCACCAGAAAAATTTCTTCCTATTGACCTGAACAGCACTAGCAAAGTCAAGTGGAATATATATATATTCTTTCCTACCCACTGAACATGGTCATTGTTAATCTGAGCATGTTAAAACCAAAAGGGACAAGATGTGGAAGGTGTTTAACACTTAACTTGATGGGAGCAAAGGGGAAGGTGTGAAGACCAACTTTGCTGAAGGTAGAATTAGATGTTTAAAATGGAAGTGAAGTGAGTACCTGTCTTGGACGTGTGGTACCTGCCTCAATCTCCCAGAATACAACTGCGGCACAAAGAGTCTTGACTGAGAACACCCAGGCAGCCACTGGCCTGGTGGAGTTAACAGCAGCCTGAGAAACACGGCAACATGTTCACATGGGTAAAACTGGGAGATCCAGAGAAAAAAACCAGCAAAAGTAGCTTGCACAGTACTGTCAGGTCACTGGGAAAACTCTTTGTAGCCACTTTGAAAACCATGAGCCAAGACAACAGTCACTCAGGGACTCTTAGCATCTTTTTAATTTAGACTTCAAGGATAAATTCAAGGCCAGGAGAAGGCAATGCAGTTTTAATAAGCAATGACGTATTTCGGTCAGGTTAGCATCAATAAACAGCCATTAGCTATGCAAAGGAGGATTTGCATAAGCAGCATTTGAGGGTCAGGCAGAACTGTCTCAAGTGAAGATGAAGGGAGGACAGCCCTGCATGCAGAAATTCTCAGCCTGGTGCTGATGCCAAGGTGCTTGAGCCAAACAAATGCACCTGAAGCCCCTGCTCTGAAGTGTGCTGGAAATTATCCTACAATGTCCTACATCCTGGAAAAAGTTCTATAAACTTTAGTAGCTCTCCCTTTCCAAGGAGAGGGGGAAGAAAAGCCCCTCTTTCAGGGGAGTTGGAAGAGTTGGAGCATGCAGCAAATAGAGGCAGGAGTGTTTTGAGTAGATGAGACAAGAAAGAACAAGCACACTGTTCTTTCCATCCTGAGCATTTTATAGGAGTGAAATGTATCTGTATAATGCACCCATGGCTGGACAGCACTTATATCAGTCTGTGGTAGCTGACAGAGGGGAGAAGGAGGAGTAGGAACCTACAGAACAGAAGGGATTGAAGCTGTCTGCAGGACCCAGAAGGCAGGCAAGTCCTCCCCAAAATCAACCACCACCAATCTCCTCCTATTGGTGTTTATGTGAAAAATTCAAAAGCAGGGGCTAAAGTTGTGGAATGATTTCTAACACAGCAAATCCCAATTTTAACAGTGAATTTCATCTACAGGGAAGAAAAAACCAGAAACAAGTAAGTGTCAAATCACACCAGTCCATCAGTCAAAATTGCCTTTGCTGGTACAAATCTGTCTCTCTCATTCACACAACACTAGAGGTTTAGAGCAGAGAAGAAAATCTCTTGCAGAGGTTTTTTTTTCTAGTGTTTCAACTATACCACAAAATGTGGGTCTAATTAATCCTTGACACTGGTGATACTACACTTGAGATGAGCCTGCATGTTAAGCCTGAGGAGGTGGGAAAGCAAAGAACAAAAATATCCATATGCTTCAATTTTATTCCAATTCAGCCAGGCCCAGCAAACACAGTTGCTTATTAGAGATAAGTCTTCATTTAAAAGTTAATTAAAATGATACTGAAAAATGTAGGGGCTGAAGATGGTAAAGGTGAACTTTAATGAAGGTTTAATCACTAGAATGACAGCGAAGTTCTTTGTCCGCATGGCCTCTGCAGCAGCAGGGACATCTGCATCTCTGGGTACCACAGCCAAGACATTGGGAAGAGAGTCGAACATGACAGGAACATCGAGTTTTGGAAGTCCTCAGCAGACAGGTCTTTGTACAAAACTACCCACAAAGCAGAATGGAACCAGCTGTGTTTCACACATGATCATTGCTCTGTTGCTAATGGTATTTTTAACACAGAAAGCCAAAGCATTTCTGACAGCCATGAGCTGAGGTCCATTTGGCCTGTAATGGCAGTTTGGTGCATCAGTGCCTGCACGACATCTTTAAAAACGTGTGTTATTGGCCTACAACAAATTTCCATTAAGTAAAAAAATTTAATATTTTAATGAAAATATTCAGTATTTCATTAATAAGAAAAAGGTTTTATTTTTCCTAGGCCCATCACTGTAGCAGTCCCTGTGGCTTTGTGATTCCTGCAATAAGCAACACTTCCTAACCGGAAACAACAGAAGCAATGCCCAGCACATCTGAAAATGTAATTTGTCTTCAAGGCATTGCTAATCACAGCAACAAAGGCCTGAGTCACAATGGATAAGACCCATTCCATTAAGATATAGCTTTAATTAATTGAATTAGTATGAACTTGGAGTTCAAATTAACATGAAAATAACAGGTCTGACAATATATTTTTAAACTATTTTTTTAAAACAAAAAAAATTGTATCTATCTGCACCCAAGTCAAATAACACAGTGCATTTTCTGCTCTCCAAGATGCCCCTTGAGCTTTCCTCCTGAGATAGACCCATCCCACTCCTGCCCCCACGGACAGGCACTCAGGGCTCAGAGCAGCCCCATCAGCTCTGTTTTGCTAACAGGACTCTCTGTCCCCAGTTCAGCTGGCTCAGCCCTAACCCCTGCCCATGAACAGATGGGCTCAGGCCTGTGCAGAGCTTGGGAGTCCTTATGGGATGAGTGTGGAATGCCACAGGACTGCTGCCACTTCCCAGGCCCACAGCCAACTCCCTGTTTGACAGTAAGTCTGACCCTGACCCTGCCTCCTGCTCCCAGAGAGGGTCCCTTTCCCTTTGGGCATCGCTCTTCCAGATGGAGACTGGGAGGTGTTTTAGTGCATTTTCCATCTTCCACCCCAAAACAGAGCACACTCGTGTTTCTTTCACAGCCCATTTCTTCAAGGATTTCAGCTTATCCATCACAGGTTATGCAGAGAGCTGCAGCCAGCCAGGCCCCCGTGCCTCCACAGTCCTCTGCCTGTGGATGCTGCCCAGCCCCACAGCTCCAGCCAACTCCCAGACACAGCTCCAGCACCCAGCTAAGTCTGGGAGACACCTACTTACCTGCTCTGCTAGCTAAGCTGCCTTTGACAGTCACTACCCCTAACCAGGTATCCCTAATGATTTTAATAACATGATTACATGACGGCAAGAAAAACCAATAACCCAAACCTTGAAGTAAGCTGTTTTTGTCACGATCTTGAGACTCCTGCTTGGAGCAGATGCCTTATTAGCCATTTAATTCTCAGCCTCATGGCAAGGCACTGAAATGAGAGGAAATATAAAATCAACAAGGCAGCTGCAAACTAGCTTCGTGTTCTCCCTCAAATTTAATAGAGATTCATGAGGCTTTACACTAATGTGCTGAGAGAAAAGGATTACAGGGTTCTTACACCCTGCTTGGGTCTAAGGGAGGTGAATATCAGCAATCAGCAGGCAGATGATAAATGTCTGGCAGAAGTTATTCCAAGACGTAACTGTGTTAATACCAAACGAGGCACTTCAGCTCATGTGGTGTGTCCAGTCCAGGCCAAGCTGTCTCAAAACCATGAACCCAGAGGTAAAGGAGCAGATCCATAATAGAGGACAGTGGTATCTGCTCTCCCCAGAATGTGCAGGATCCAGGTTGGTTCTCGCCCCACCACGCGGCTTTCAGCCCTTGGGCACTGGTGTCCCTATGCTCTGAAGCCACTGTGCTGGCAGGCTGTGCCCATCCCACTGCCTCCCTGCCCCCTGCACAGCAGCACAGGGCTCAGGGCAGCATCCCCAGGGGCTTGATCAGACCCATGTTTCTTCCCCTTCCCCAGCACCCAGCTGATGGCTCCAGGTGTGCTCAAAAACCACTGATACGACTGATTTCACTGTGCCAGTACCACTCACTCACAGTCACCGCTCGGTTCCCTTAACTCCCATCTCTTGGGTATTTCATGCGAGACAAAAAGCAGCTGAGCATTAATCTTGTGGCTGCTGGACTGCGATACCAAGCCCTCCATCCTCCATGTGTCCTCCTCCTCTTTTCCCCCTCTCCCCAAATGTGTTTTCCCGTGAGGGTCCCAGGCTCCCATCCCGGCCCTGACAGCAGCATTGCTGCTTGTGGGGAGCAGGAGAACCTCAGGGTGTGCTCGGCTCATTAACAGGGTCTGGCTGCTGAACTGCAGGTCTGAGTCAGTGAGCAGTCAGCCCTGGCAGTGACACTCACAGCAGCAGATGAGAGAGTCCCCTCATGCTACAAAACACACCCTCTCTGGGAGGTGAAGCCTCTGGAACAGGCTCCCCAGGTAAGTGGTCAAGGCACCAAGCCTGAGTTCAAGAAGCACTCGGACAACACTCTCAGGCACATGGTGGGATTTTTGGGCCATCCTGTGTAAGGCCAGGAGTAGAACTTAATGATCCTGATGGGTCCCTTCTAACTCAGATGTTCTCTGATTCTCTGTGCTTTCCAGCATATAAGGAAATTGACAACCATTTTACTTCAAAATGCAGTGCACTCTGATGACAATGAATCTAGCTTAAGAAAGACTTGCCACCTTGCATTCTATCTGTAGTCTCAGTAAGTCATAAAACTTGCTGCTATATATTTTCTTTACCAGGCAGGGAACCTTGGCTGCCATTCATGAATGTGACTGGGATATACTGGTAGCATCCGGCCCTAAACCAACCTGGACTGTACTCACTGGTACAAAAACAGCCCTGAAAGGCTTGACTGAGACCAGACTATACTGTAGCAGTTACAGGACAGCCACTAAGAGAGAATCCTGACCCTAAAACCTTAAGGTTTTTCAGGCAGCAGGCAGGAGTCAGGAGTGATTTTTCCTCTGGTTTATCGGTGTGGAAGCTGTTTGACAAAGGATGACATCAGTCGCACAAACTTTGGGCTGAGCCAAGAGAGGAGCCTGAGGAATGACACCAATTTACTGCCGTACCTGCGACTCTCCAGCTGCAGTGTGAACAGGTCGGGGCCACTGGCCACGCTGCAGGTGGGGACACTTTTTAAACGTGGGGACATCTGTTACACAAGCACACATCCAGAGCTGCTGTAAATAAAGCAGGGCATATACAGGAGTTAATCCAGCACTGTTTTGCTAATCATGTCAAAGATACTGACCTGTTTATGCTCTGCACATCTCTTGTTGAAAATAACGGAGCAGATGTCACCTCAGTGGTGTCTCTCCATGAAGCCAGCCTCTGTGCCCTCAGTGAATGATAGTAGCTGCCGTGCCACTGACATTCCCATGCAGTAAAGCATGTTGGAACCTGCTCCCTCCTGTTTGTTCTCAACATGGATCATCGCTCCTTCCAGTGCTGCGAGAGCCAGACCAAAAGAAAAGCCAGTGGTTTCCCAGCAGAGGTGTTTCATAAATTTACCACTCTGCTGTGAGGAGATGAAGGCACAAACAGGCATGGGAGGCTCTCAGAGGTTCCAGGGCTTCCTGTTGCTGGTGCGGAACAGATCCCCAGCAGGAAAAGGCCACCCCAATTAGCAATAGGGAAGCACAGAACATTGGGTTCAGTGCCAGCCGGGCTGAGGGCACAACAAAAGCTTCTCTTCACTTACTTCTCTGATTTATCAGAGAAAGAAGGGCAGCATTGTTGCTTTTGTACATCTGAGGTACTGTCAGCCTTAAGCCAACAAGATATAATGCAAGAATTATTTTGAGCAATTCAAGGTTAGTTTTTGTTGCTTTTTTAACTTTCCAGCAGCAATCCATTTTCACTTTGCACATGGACACATTCAATAGTGCAGGCACTGAGTGCTCTTAGGCAAAGCACAGGCAAGAATTCACATAAAGAAAAAAAAAAAAAAAAATCTGGGTTTTTGTCCAGTCTTCTAATTAACTTTGTTGGCAAGCTCTAAAAAAGAATTCATAAAAATCTTGAGGCACTTTTTACAAGCAAGATGGAAAGTGGTTTATTTTTTTTTTCCATCTTGCAGGAAATTTCCTTTTCTTTCTCTGAAGCAAAAGAAAACACACCAATAAAGAATGAATTTCCAAAAACTTTCTTTGACTCAAAGGCAACCTGAAATTATACAGCCTAATTCACTTCACGCACTCCTGGCTCAGCCGTGCAAGTGCGTAATTCCCAAAGGCAAATGCTGCATTTCTGAAGGACAATCCATTAGGCACCACCACAGTTCCCCTCTCTGCCTTCACACACTGGGCTAGACTGCACATCCACTCAGTGTCCTTGTCCCCTTGCCACACCAAGTCCCTTAGCTGAGCTGGCACAAGCAGCAGAGTTGCCTATGAGCATCACCATCCCTTTGAAGTCTCTCCAACACACCCAAAATCTCGTAATACAAAAAGAAACCCAACTGTTCCTGCTGCAAAGTACCTGCAGAAAAAGAGCTGGGAACTTTGCTCCCTCCCTGCCCTCCATCAGTGTCTCTCTCTGGGCCTCAACACAAGTGCTGTGATGGATGTTTGTGGGGAGCCCAGCAGGGACTGCAGCCACACCACCACCAGCTTCCACTCTCCAAGAATTTCGGCCTCATGAAAACCTGCCAGCAATTTCAGTGAACCCCTGGAGTTCTGGAGGGGATTTTATTACTGAGAAAGGGTCAGATGTCATTTCCTTCACAAGAAAAAGGAAGCGTCATAAAAAGGCACTTGAACTGCTCAGGTTGCCTCCAGCAGCCAGAAATGTGCCAGGTGTGCCAGGTCATGGCAAGCACCCAAGAGAGGCACTGGTTTTGTCTTTGGCTTTGCTCAGACAGAAGCATTTGGAGAATGCTTAAACCACTGGATCAGGCTCCTGTCCTGGCACACTGCTCTCAGTTCATCAGTGAATTTAGCAGCAGCTATAGAAATATTTGTACAGGGTAGTCAAGGGAGTGGGTGGATTTCTCCACTGAGTCACCCATCTGTTATCTCTCCCGGAAAAATTGTGTGTATTGCTTCAATTCTAGAGAGACACATTGAAAGAAGATGTGAGGGTCACCAGATCTGCTGTTAATATCACACACGTGTGGAGATGAAGGTGGCAGCTGTTTGTCACTCACTGAAAGCTGTCAGGAATGTGACAGAACAACGGGGTCCTGAGCACATCAGATTCTGAATGCTGGCACATACTGATAGCTTTTTGTCAAGGAGGAGAGGGAAAAACAAAGCTTTGTTTTGGACCTGATAAATGGATGTCCCTGGAGTGTTCCAGTAAGATCTGCAAGAATAAAATAAGCCCAGAATCCTGGACGTACATGAATTATGAATTAAAGAGCTTTGTCAGAAAACAGTTAACTTTCAGAAGAGTAAGAACAGGCAGGCAGTAAGCTTTTGAAGGTTGTACCAATGGTATAAAGTGCCATGGGGATAGTCATAACTGCCCATATCTTCCTGTTTATACATATCCACACTTGCATCCATGAAAATTTATACAGGCTTTTCCCTAGCAATGCTTTTTCCTCCTTGGGCTTCTCAAGTTTCCCTATTCCTGATCCCACTGTCCCTGTAACTTTTCCTCAACCCTGCACCCCTGTCTGTGTTCCCTGTTACAAATTCTTCCCTCCTTTTGATCTCTTTCCCAGTCTGCTCTGGGCTGTCTCGGCAAGTGTAAGGTTTTCCCTTCAAGAAGGTTGTAGAACTGGTCCCTTCTTAGTGCTACTTAACCAACAAAATTCAAACTGAGTAGCCAAGAACAGGGCTGGGACTCTCAAATTCATTTCTCAAAAGGTGTCTCAAGCACAGCATCACCTCCTTCTACCACCACTTAGGGTCAGTACCTCTCTGTATCAGCTTTCCAGATGTTAACTGGCTTCTCATGACTCAAGAGTCTACAAAAACAGAGCACTGTTGCTCATGCTGACTTTCCCGGTGGCCCTGCAGCTTGGGGGACAAGCAGAGATATTGTGCCAATGTTCATAATAATGGCTAAACACTGAGCCATATTCCAACAAGCTTCACCACCAGCACTAACCAGTTTCCTGCCGAGGAGATTGAGATTCCATCACACCATCTATATGTGGCTGTGCCTCTCCAGAGAAAGCCCTGGAAAAAGCTGTTGTGCTCCTCAGTGAGTAGCTCAGAATAAAAAGAAAACCGTATGTTTAAAGCCCAGCATGCTGATTATCAAATTCATTGCTGGTTTGAGAGAACACAAGTAGAACAGAATTAATGAATTGTGCCAGCTGCAAAACTTATGGCAGTAAAAAAACAGCAGTCCAGGATGCTGGGAATGATCTTCACCTCTTTTGAGGGAGATGTTTCTACAATGAATATATTTAGGTGACAAAAAAAGCTCTTGTGCAAAGATGAGCTTGCTTTTTCTTCCATCTTTCTTTGAAATAATTATTTCAAACACAACAGCTCTTCAGAAGATCAATAGGTAGGATTACAGAAATATCCCAGCACAGACCAATTGCTGCTGAAGAAAGAATGACTATTAAGGTTCAGCTTTCACTTTTTTTTTTTTAATTAAATAGACACTATTTACAGCCAGAAAACTCCATGTTTCAAGATCTGAGATGTCATTTTTAGCTATGCATTCATCTTTTTGGTTCTCATCAACCACCATCATCTGTTAAGACAATAGTTACCTTCCCTACCTATCTCCGAGATGTCCTGAATGAACCCATCAGTCAAGGAAGCCTTCAACACTCATGGTGCTGGGAAGAAAAGGCACACACAGATCAGAAGGAACCAGGCAGGAAAAGTTTCCTCATCCATCATCACCGAGCTTGTTTTGTTAAAAAAAGTATAAACTTATTTCCTTATCTATGTGAAGGTATTTAAGATGCAGAGCCAAAGAAAACTGCTATGCCAGATTATGTGCATTTACTGTTCAGATTTCAACAGCCAAGAATTAAATCTATTTAAAATTAACTCCAAAGGCAATTTCAGTGGTAGGATACAGCTGAAAATTGGGTAAGCTAAACTCTAGAAAAGGGGAAAAATACAGTTTAAACGTTAGAGAAGTCTTACACAGAATGTCTGGCACTGGGAAACCTCAGTCCACATCTGCACTACAGGAAGTGCATTTCTTATCAAACACTGTATATACAGAATGCTGTGATCACACAACAGGGGTGCAGAC
>NW_008238337.1:99266-151771 GCF_000691975.1 Corvus brachyrhynchos
ATTCCAGTGCAGTCTACAGATTTTAACCTCATTGCACAGTAAAACAAATATATGGCCTCAGAGTTGAGAGTAGCAATCTGCAACCATACATTACACCCCAGCATAACACTCTACTACCTCTCTTGGTCTCAGTTCAAGCTTTTCTTTCTTGTCACCTCTGAGCTATGCTCAAAGGTCTCAGAAACAACACACTGCCCTTAAGCCCTTGGTTCTGCACCACTGAACAAAGCAAAGAAGTGAAATTACCTTGATTTTTCTCACACAGAACCAAAGTGATCCATACATCATGTAAGGACACAGTTGGAGAGCTGAGATCTGAACATGTTCCCACCCAGAGCCAGCCCAGTGCTCTGGCTATGCCATAGTTCTGCATTACTTCCAGAGAACCAGAATGTTCACCTTCATTTTTCCCTCTTTCAGTTGCCCTGCTTGGCATGTTAATATGCCATTGTAGCCATTAACGCTTCAGCCTCCTGGTCAGGAAACATACAATCTGAGAGGATAGTGACAGATGACAAGCACATTTCATGAAGAGCTGCTAATTATCAAAGCTTTTTGATAATCTTCATCCAAATAAACTAACAGGTAGAAAGCTCAGTGCAGTTAGCAGAAGTGCCCAAGGCCTGATACTGTGCACTTGGACAGAGTTTAATTAGTGAAACAGCAACATTTCTGTACAAATCCTGACAATTAAAGCCAGCAGCTAATAACATTTACAATGCTAGGCTAAACTGTGCCCAGATAAAAATTACAATGAATATAAATTAAAACTTAAGCTATAACACAGATTTCTAAAGGCACTTACAAATCTCTCTGACCAGCAGCATTTGGGGACAGCAGAGCTGTGTGCTGACAGGGTTCAGGTTACATTTTGGTTGTGGGAAGATTGCTTTGTTGTATTTCTTTTTGCTTCAACTCAAAAGCTGAAATACTTCTAAATTTTGTAGCAGCCAACACAGGAGAAACAGCACACCAATAAACAACCCTTCTTTGTGCCTTTACTTGTAATTTCTGCCCTCCTGTTGTTGCCTGTGGCCTCATAAGAATCCTTCCAGCCAGGAGCAGCACACCCACAAGGACACACTGACTTCATGCCCAGGTAATTGTCCTCCTTCATCCACGTAGGCTGAAGGACACAGACAGCTGAACTCCTCTCCCTCCAAGCCAAGGCAGTGACTGCCTGCAGGATGGGGGAAAAGCACTCACAGGACTCTCCAGTCCTCCACAGCAGCAACTCCCTTGAGCCTGCAGGTGGGAACCTGTATCACCCTCCAATAAAGCTTCTGTTATGAAGATAGGTCAATAAAGATAACAACAGATTCTGAAATTTGGAGCTCCTCTTTCTCACCAAGTTTTGTTACTAAAACTCCAAGAAATATAATTTAAAATATTAAATAGAAAAGGCAAATTCCTCCACTTTTTCTGCAGCAGCAGAGAACTTTTGCCTTCCCTTTGGTGAGGGTAAGCATTTCTGCAGAACATCTTTCAGTGCTGCTCCAAGGCAATGAGATGATTATTTTCTCTGATAGCACCAGCCCCTCTCCCTGTTTCCCACTCCATGCAGCATGTCATGAGCTTCACATGTAAAAATTAAAAAGAACATTTTACAGCAAGAAATTAGCCTGTTACGGTTTCTGTTGATAGCGAGAATAGAAAGGACAGACTAGCACCATGCTACAAATTAGCTGCTTTAATATATTCATTTTCTTCCTTTTGAGTTCTCACAGGCACTTCTAGACACTGCAGAGGCTCATCCTTCAGACAGTTCAATTAAAAAGAAAGATTCAGTGATTCAGTGTTTCAATACAGCACTGTTTACAGCATTTTTCCTTGTTATTTCAGGACATCAATGGTTGGTAGAATAAAACCCAATCAATTTGATTTGCTGATCATGGGGCTCACTTTCTCTCCCTTTGCAGGCTGGAGAGGAAAGTTTTTGTATCACAGTGTTTCATTTTCTTCATAAAACCAGGGTTCCAGGTAGCTGTGGTTACAGTCACACTTGAACCAGGCCTATGCACTTTAAGATTTAACCCATAGCTGTCCCTCCTCTCTTAAAATAATTAGTCTCCTGAATCTTTCAGTTGTCAGCACTGCTTTCTGAAAGCAGTCCTGAAGTTATTTGTCCCATGAGTCAGTAAGAGCTCAGTGCCAGTGTGAAGAGCAGATGTGCCAGAGCAGTGCAGCAAACAGAGGCAAGATCTTGTACAATTTATCTCTACAGTGGGACAGCACCACATCTCCTCCCCAGCCCTGGGCAGGGCAGTGAATGGCCTCATCCCCAACGGGCATTTCTTAACCTTTATTTTCATACTGCTTTGACTGGTAAATAAGGAACACTTCCCTCTTTTCCTGCTACTGTCTGAAGCCATGCCTAACAAACCCACATATGGAAGTCAAATTACAGCTGCCTTCCAGCAAACAGCCACCTCTACACAACATCATCTGACACATCGAGTGATCATCCAGAATGCTTTCCACAGAGTTCAGCTACATGCTGAACACTGAAATACCCCTCTAAGAAGGTGGAGAAAAGGAAGTGTGATTCACGTGTCATTATTACTTATTGGCAGATCATTCACAGTTCTGGTCTCTGTGGTATGGACAGAAGGATTTGGAAAGCTTTTTTGAAAGAGTCCATTCTGCAAAGCTCAGGCATTTTCAAGGAGGTTCTGCACAACCTCCCCACGGCTAATTTCTTTTGAGGCAATAGACAGTGTATGGAAAGATTTGTATAACAGAGTGAACAAGATTTTGGCTGAACTCAAACTATGTGATATAGGTAGAAAAGTAACTATGTCAGAACAAGTAATGGGAAGCTGTTTCTTAAGGTAACAGGTCATTTATAGAAGACTGTTGAGAAGCTGCTTTTGTGCTGCTGATAATGCCCGAATGAAATCAGAGACTCTTCAGTGACTTTACGGAAATTGCAGATAGAGCCTACTTTGCTGAAGCTTTTATTAAGGTGTAAAACTCGTTACTAGCAAAGGGCTAAAAGCTGTAAAACTTTGGTCTTTAAAGTTCTAGTGTTCAGATGATGAAGGACCTTGAAGAACTGCATTCGGAATGAGCTGTCAGGTTCAGAGTTAGAGCTGAGCTTTGAGATACTCATCCTTAGAAACAAAGAAATTCAGGATAGGGTACTACTTTAAATGGAACAAGCTGGACCAGTCATAAATGAGTCAGCAGCCAAGCAGAATGCACGTATCACAAGGAAAAAAAGTACTTAGAGGCTTCTGGGGACTTGCTGCTTTCATCCAGCAGAGATCCACTCAAACAGAACAACAAATTAGAGATGTATGGAGATAACTTGGCCACCAGTGTGTTAAAGGACCAAGAATGTATTTCCCTGAGCATCAAATCAATTGGTGGCTGCCCAAACCTGTTGCTTTTTCCAGACTTGGCAAGATGTTCTTGAGACTCTCCAGCAAGGTGAAATGGGAAGGGACAACTTCAAAGCATGAAAAACAGCAGCCAAATGCATTAGCTTGAGGCACAGCTACAGAGCACTGGCAAACAGGACCTGTGCAGACAGGTCACTTACTGAAGGAAATTTTCCACAACATAAATCTTATTTATGGATAAATAATAATATTTACTTCATGCATATTCTTAAAGAATAAAGGCAAAGAACATTCTTTCTTTATAAAATAGTTCATATTGTGTTTGCTTGTGGCTTGAATAAGACCACCACATTAGTGCTCTTCTGCACTGTCACAAGGCAATATTGAGGTTAGCAAGATACAAAGCCTGAATTTCAGGGACATTTCAGCACACTGAATGGCAGATAAGAGAGCGAGTTGAAACTGTGCAGCTGGGGAATCTAAGTATTGCCCTACCTCCTGGTGAGCAGCCAGTCCAGAAAGCAGAGGTCTCTCACCCACGCACACCCTTAGTAGCTGTTTCTATTTCTGTCTCTCTGTGAGATGTCACCACTAACCCACAGCAAGAGTAAACTGCTTCTTGCTTCAAATAGACACAGACAATTAAACCAACTCCCTGCTTACTAAATGGCATTCAACTGATTTGCCCTTGACAAAAAAGGACCTACCTAACTCAGATGTTACAGAAAGCGTATTCCTAGCTTTCCTAAATGAGAACCTCTGCCTTGGCCTGGGAGGATTGTCAGAAAGAGGAAGCAAGTGTAATCACTCTGAAGGCCAGTAGTTCCCTCATTTCTGTAGAGCAAGTCTGATTGCATACTGCCTGTTATCCACAGCTCCATGTAAAGTAGTCATTATCCTGGGAGGAAAACACAGAATTGCTTCTGCCTCTGAAGATAAAAGACTTCATTTGTTGGAAACGTTGCACTGGGCTTAAAATCCAGCAAATTTTCACTGACAGTCAGCTTTTCAGCACTCCTTATTGTGCCCAAGCTCAAAAAACTATCATGGTGTCATCAAAACCATTAGGTTGTCAGACATCAGTGAATGACTTTTTGCCAGTGAAGAAACACTGGACAACCTCCATCAGATTTGCCAGCATAGCTCACTCATTTTTACAGTATTCTCTTAAATTCAACACATAGTATCACCCCTTGTCCACTTTGTCTCCTTATCTACAATGCTTTAAAACAGAAATAGCTTTAGGAAAGGATGAAAGATGTGTTTAATTTTTTCCAAGTGTGATACCATTAAGGTCATTAGCCAATATTGGTTCCAACAGGAGATTATGAACAGTGGGAATTTAACGTGCTCCTTCTGCAGAATTAATAGATACGTCTCAGTGTTTCTGTGGGCAGTGACAGCTTGAGGCTGTCAGTTTATACCATTTCCTGATTAAAAAACATCAGGCAAGCTTACACCCATTTCAAAAGTACAAATAGAAGATGCAACTGAAGACAAATTGTTATGTGATGTACAAAGGTTTAAAGCATAAGAAATTTTTGGCAATAAGAAGTGTGGATTCAGGGAGTGTTTTAATTGGATCATGAAGATGCCAGTGTTCAGCTAAGAGATTTCCCAGATTAAACTGGGTATCATTTTTAAATATAACTTTTATGAAGGTGAATGAGTTCAATAAAAGCTACTTAACTTTAATGGTTTTGTCCAGACAATTTCTACTGTGGTAAGACACAGGGCATTCAGCTTCGGACTTAACATACCCCTGGCAAAGCTAGTCCAAAGACATGGGGACAGCTTCACCTAGGATATGCAAGTGGAGGCAAACAGACCCTCTGTGGACAATGACAACAGCCAGTGAATTAGACTCGAGCAACAAGGGTCACAGAGCGTGAGATCTCTGGAGGAGGGAGCTGGGAGCTCAGCACAGCAACTCAGGTGGCAGGGCAGGGACCTCTCCAGCCTGAGCACAGCCCTGTGAACCCGGGAACTGCACCTGGGATCAGTGGGTGAAGGTCTCACAGAGTCTGGTCAAGACTATTAAAGTCTATTCCCGCATCTAGGGCCCTGGCAGAGAGAACACAGATGAGCTGGAAATACCTCCCCACTGATAAACAGCAGCACAACTCTCAGGGCCAGTGTGAATCCAAACAAAGAAGGGAGCCACACAAGATCATCTATTGCTTGCAATGGTAATTCCAAGAAAACTATTAACTAACAAACTCACAGGCTTTCACAACTCATGATTAAACTGAGTAAACTGCTGGCTTCTTATTATGCAAATACATTAAGTGTTCTGTTCTGGGAATATAAAACAATACATTGGGGCATTTAAGGAACGTTTATTCCTCTGTCTGTCATTATTACACCATTACACTTAAACCATGCACATTTTACCCAAAGAATCCAAGGAAATAAGCGATTTACAGCTAGAACTACATCTCTGGAGTAGCTGTCTTTTCACTCTGTGTTGAGTATCCACCGTGAGAAGGTTTCCAGGTGAGGTCAAGGTGATAAAACCCTCTAACTTCTCTTGAAGTAAAGACATCTTACTGAAAAAGGACTGCAATGATGCCATTGTAACACAGACTTCACCCAGCCCACCATTTTTTTAAAACAACACCTTATGATTTTGATAAAAATCTTTTAATCATTGCACTTGGTGATTTATAATCTTCATTGTGCATAAGCTAGAAAACTCAAAGACCTGCAGGCAGTGTACTTTTGATTGCCTCAACAGCTTAAGGCTGAAATATCACCTCTTGCTTACTTGACTCAAGGTGGAAAAATGCTCATCTTTTCATCAGTCTTTACAAAATGAATTTTTCCTGTCCATTTTATCTTAGAAAATGAATTAGAGTTTCAGGAAGGAGGAGCTAAGGTTACAGACTTTGTTTCCTTCCTTGTTATACCAAACCCTCTGACCTATTTCTTGATCAGTTAAGGGTAGTTTTTTTTCAAGCTTTAGCATTTTTGGAGGAGTAAAGCTGTTATAAAAAGCCAGAGCAGTAATTTAACTGAAAGTGCCACAATCACCCCAGGTGCCATATCCTAATAAATAATGTTGCAGATACATATCTTTGATTGCATTTTAATGAGAAACCCCAAATCCTCCTACTTCTTAATATAGGAAATATAAGCATATCTGGAACTTCTCCCTGGAAAAATATCTCCTTAGAATTTATTGTACAGGAAACAGGAAAAGAAAAATCTGAGATCCCCAGATAACACTAGTTTCCCTGCAGTGAGGCATCATATCTACCACTCTGTGCTGTCTGGGGAGATCAGCAGCTGCCCTCCTCCAGCCATGCATACTGGGATTGCTCTTACCCAAGCAGACAGCTGTATCTGTAACACTGTCAAGTATCAACAAGAAGTCATCTTACTTCCTATGCAGAGATCACCAGTTTAACACTCAGTGTAAAGAGAAAAATGAGTTTGTCAGCAGGCAACCATTGCATGTGGAGCCATTTTGTCCTTATCAGAGAAAAGTCCTAGCAAGTCTCCCGAGGAAAGCGTGGCAGCAAGCCAGAGACAGCAGATTATGACCATCACTTTTTAAATGGTCTGGCAGATCTTTTTATAATGTTTGTCATGCTGCATGTTCAGGATTAATTGTTGCCAAGAGATTATCATCTTCATCCAAATAAAAGATATTGAATTAATACCATGGAAGTTTCAAGTACCCTGAAAGGTAAAAGTGGATTTGTTATAAATGCTCACAACTTGCTTTAAGATTTCACAAAATGCAGTAGGGTAAATATACCTCCTGTGTAATCCAGAGCAGGGAAAATTAAGGCAAAAAGCAAAGACATGCTTAGCATCAAGATTTACCAGGAATCCTGATATGGTTCAAACAGAGTAACAATAGCAATACCACTCCAGCTGCCACCAGAAAGACCAAAAACTCATCAGCATGCAGGCAGATTTTAGTTTCCAACCAAACGCTCCAATAAAGCCTTTCCTTTTACATGCAATACTTCACTGAACTACACTTCTGTGCTGAAAGGATCTGTCTAAAAGCAAAACAAGATATTCAGAACATATTTGTATTTAAATCACAAATGGAAAAACAAACAAACACTGAACTTTCAAGATCTGCATTTATCAAAATTTCAAATAAATTTTCACGTTATAGCCAAGTTATTTTCATCTTGTAAATTAACAATGTTAAATTAGTGCAATGCTGTATTTCATGCTTTCAGATCGTAATGGCAGAAAGAAAACTAGCAAAGAAGATGCTTTAGCAGTTTACTAACCTCAATCCACAGGTCTTTTACTTCTTTGCTTAATATAGTTAGTTGCTGGCTAGGGGTGGGAGAAGAGGAATAGATGAAAAATGCAATTTAATTAAGTAGAAATTTAATTAAACACAATTTCCTAATAAAATGTCTTCTCAAAAGATAATAGTCATTGCCTTAAATCCAAGAAAACATTAATTCTAAATGTCATCATTTGATGGCCCACTGAAAAATGAAGAATATCCTTTTGATGTTTCTAATGCATGAAGTTTACAAGTGAGAATGTGTTATGTTCCAAAATATTCGGTGTCAAACAAAACGTTGTGATACAAAGAATTAAAAGTGACAATAGATAGAAATTATGATCAATACCAAGAGACCATAGGTACAACTTGATGGCTGTCAGCTGCTTGACAGAGCTAAACTGCTGAAAACCAAACCATTAACAAGTGGAAGCCAAGTCTCTTCACCTACGGAAAAACAAAAGGTATATCCTAAGATGACCAAATGATATTAACTGTTCTACTACTAACAGGCTACCCACCAGACTGAAGAGCCAGGTAGGAGGCTGTTGAACACGTCTAATTAATTCAAATTAGAGCATCTTTAATAAAAATTGTTCTGAGTTCACTTCTTGAACTATTAAGATTGTACCTGGGTGGGGAGATTAAGCAAAGCTGAGGAAGTGGAAGCCTGTACTGAGAAACCTGTTCTGAAGGAAACTGGTAACAGGGATTGGAAGACAGATGTATACAAGCACCTAACCCTCTCCTATTTTACTGCCATTTAACAGGGAAAGGTGAAGAACCTAAAGCTACACCTAACCTTTGCTGTAGCAACGCCTTTGTGCCATTAGTTTTGCATAAAGCTATCGTCCATCCCTGAGAATGTCTGTAACATCTACAAATACTCACATCTGCAAATGACTTAGTGATTCAAGTAAGTTTCCAGTATTTTTGGTATCTCAGTTGAATGCAAATCTCCAGAGAAAAAACCTGATACCTCTTGGGCAGCTCCTACTGTCTGTCAGTGGCATTTTTTTTGTTTTGAGAGGCCACTCTGCATCAATACAAAAAATAAAGCACTGTTACATAAACTGACAATTTTTTTTTTAGGTTTTTTTTTTTGTTTTGTTTTAAACTTCAAAACTATGATCCTTCTAAGAGAAGGAGAAAGGACAGGCTAGCACATTACAGACAAAAAGGCCCTTCCAAAGTGCTTTGGAAATCCGGTGTCAACCTTCCAAGTCCTAGTTTGTTACACTGATGCAGAGGAAATAATTCAAAGTACCTACAGCTAAAGAGTTGCCCGAATTACTGTATTTTGCTGAATTTAAAGCAAAGCAATCTCACGATATGCAGTTTTCACAAAACTGAGAAGTTTGGAAAAGCTAAAATAGTTGCTGACAACTCAAGAGCTGCCGCCGTGCCTTCCTCATGGCTACTCCGAGCCTGCTTTCCTCCAGCTGAAGTGCTCCTGATTTTTTAACTCCCTGTTGCAGCAACCTTGCATATTTCTCACTAGAAAAAAAAGATTCTGGCAATACAGCCAGGTGATCCAGGGCCCTTTTAGGCCCACTGGTGCATGGAATCATGGCAAGGAATTGAGTACATACAATTTTGTGGATGGGAGGAGGTGGGCTGTGAGGAGCCATCTGATCCAAAACCAGACCTGTGGTCCCAGACGCTTAGGACTTGTGATACAAATCCACACCTGGAAAACAGAGATTTGAAAATTACCCAATCTGAAGTTTTTAAGACACTTTCCTAATACTGGTCCCACATTCTCCTGATATACCAGACACCTGAAATTGCACTCACTGTATCGTAAGCTTCATGCTGTATTTACAAGTAGTTACAACACAGCCTGTGCCTGTGATGAGACACCAAAAAAAGAGGCATTGATTTCCAAATGTGAAATTATTCTGGTAAAGCAGTTCAAGCCCTTTTAATATGCTAAAAATGTCCATTCTGGTTGGAAAGAGAAAGAAATAGCATAATAAAAACACTACTACTTTTTAGAGAATGCAACTCCCCATGAGAGAGTGCTAAATGCAAACAAGCCTTGGTAAACAATAAAGACTCTATAAAAATGCAGTTTAATCTAAATTTTCCTCCATCTCACTACATACCACAAAAGGGAATATGGAAAAGAAAAAAAGAGAAGACTGCAAGACTTGCTTACAGGGAGAGAAAATATTTTAAGAAGTCATTAAAGCAATAACCTTCCCCAAAGAGAGTAAATCTGCAAAGCAGCAGCCAAACAAGCTGCCCAGCCTATTTTATCAAAGAGATGGATTTTTTTCCTACTGTTTGACAAACAACTGGCATCCAAGCTGCCAATTATTTAACCATGGTGAGACTTTTAACTCCATTTATGGGGGAAAAATACAGCTGCTGTAAATTCCAAGGCTGCACAACAATCTAAAACAAATGTCTTTAAATCTACTTTATGTCCTTTTTTATCTGTCTCTACCAGTACTGTTTCACCAACTGGTGCAGAGGAAATGGTGCCTCTCTGGTACTGGTTGAAAGTTATTTTTGTCCTACTCAAAACACTGCAAATAACTTTGAAATAATTAGGTAAATGGTGGATAACATCATTCTACATGACCATTTAGATGGCTCCGTTTCATCACAGCTTATGTGCACAATGAAATTTCTCCACATCAGACCCAGCATTTTATATTGTTTGCATGAGTGTAACTTCTGATAGTTATTAACCAAAAATTACTGTTTCCAATGGCTTAAATACTGTGCTTGCATTCCAAGGGGGCAAGGGGCATGCCAGGGACCATCCTGACCATCATGTTACTTAAATTTTATATTGTATCAATACTGTTTCTCCTCCCCTTGCTTTGAACAAGAAGACTTCCCATCAGGGTTGTTAATGTGTGTCATTCTATGGAGATAATTTATCAACTGGTCTATGAGGAAGTGAGAACTTTAATTTCTCTAATCCGTTTCCAACATGCACCTCCTCTTCATAAAACCAGAGAAAATCAGGACCATGAGTCACTAAACCCACAATCTTTCTAACTATAGATCACAGACTTTTCAAGGATCAGGAAAAGCTATGATCCCATTCTTTACTGAATTAGATAATTGCCAATAAGGGCACCTTTTGAATATAACCAACTATTACACATCCCCCTCATTGTTAAAGCCGGCTTTGGTAAAAATCCACACATTTTTTATACTCATTTTAAGAGCATTTAAATTAAAACATTAAATTGTCTCAGTGTAGAACAAAGATCGCACAATAAACAAATATGCAATTTTACTGAGGCCACAAACTTTCTGAAAAAATTTGATAGGTCTATGTCAGTGAAACGTAAATTAGTAAATATCTTTTTCCACTGTATGAAAGATGTTAAATCAGAAAAATGCTGGATTTCTGTACAGGATGCCTGATCAGTGTCCAAAAATATCCTCTTTTCTGTACCTAAGTAGAGAGAACAAGGTACATTAAGACAATGGGGCTACTGACCATTAGTTATTGACTTCCAAGGGTCAACTCCTCGCATGGAGGGTCCGAGATCTTTCTAACTCATGGATAGAAAATTACACCCCTTGTTCAAAAACTGTCTACTACTGACATCCAAGTAAACAAGCATTCTTCTGAGATCATCCTGTGCATGACGGAAGAGAAATAAAATGTCTCAGCTTAAGGCAGTCAGTAGGCAAGACAATTGTCAAATTAAAATGCAAAAAATAACAAACAAAAAAAATTAATTTGTAACAAAACCCAACTGCAAACAATGAAGGACTCCACAAAACCTCTAGCTAATGAAAGATGTTTCCTTCTTTATTATTGTGTAATACTTTTCACAGAAACATAGTATTTACAAATATACACATACAGACTTGCTGATCATAAAATGTTACTGAAGAATTAGTCAAAAAAATCAATTTACAAAACCCAAAATCTTTCCAAAGATATTCTGGCTGAAAAAATTTAATGAAATTTCAAGGAGATGCTTCTGTACAGAAAGATAGGTTTTAGCTTCTTGAGTTCTGGTAAATTAGGCGAGTTGTGAACCAAGAGAGCCAAGCTCAGCTGTACATTTGAGATGAGGCAGTTTTTTTCCAATTGTTCTTTTCACACCATTTCTTGATGGCCAGTTCCAAGAGGTCTCAGGAGGCACTGGTTTGGATGTTTTTGGAAGCTGCAAGCATTGCTCTCACTTTGGCCATAAGATCCTGTAGAAAATAAAAGGAAAATTATCAGACATGTCTGAGCGTTGAATAGAGCTAAAACACATGACTGCAAAAACCTGCATGAAAGGGTTAGCGTATGCTCCATTCACACTGGATTCTTCGATTCATGACCATCAAATGTTTAGTTCCTAGGCTAAATGAGCCAAATAATTTGGAGAAAGTTCCTATGGCAGCAACTGAAGTCTGGTTTTACCACAATGCAACAAAGTGCTCTGCATAAATATTTCAAGCAGTTTCTATACAACAAAGCACAGAAATCACATCAATTGAAATGGAAAAAAACTATGACTATATCTTCAAAGAAACCCTGTAATGAACATACAATTACTAACCACCGGAGGTTGAAAAGGGAGAAAGAAACGGGAGAAAGAAACGGGAGAAAGAAACGGGAGAAAGAAACGGGAGAAAGAAACGGGAGAAAGAAAAGAATGTAACAATTGCTTTAAAACAGAAAGGGTTTTTTGCTTGCTTTGTAAATCTGAACCAAAAATTTACACAGCAGAGGCATTTTCTCCTATGACAGAGTGACTGTGAAACCAAACAGACTCTCGGTCTTGTCTGAGCATGCAGTTGGAACAGTATTACAAAAAGAAATGAAATTTCATGTAAACAGCATTGAATAACTGGGTTGCAAAAAATGATGACAAAATAAAAAGTGCATATCAGTAATGAATCAGAGTTACTTAAACATCTGTTCACAAATGCAATACAAATAAATTCCTTAGTTCTTTTAAAGCATTTTGCATCTGAAGTTCTCAAAACACATTAGAGAGGAATTTAGCATCATTATTCCTTCTGCTTTACAGATTGAAGGATCTGAATGAGAAAAGATACTGACTTGGTTAGGGTCAGCCAGTACAATGGCAGCACAACAATCTAATAATTAGGTAAACTCCATTTTTTGGAGCCCTTAAAAGAAAAAGAGATGCTAAACTAATCTGTGTTGGGAAATATCTTGCAGATGCAGGTAAGTTTCATTCCTATTTTTTACCATTTGCAAATAGCAACCAAGAAAGGTATTTTGACACAGTAATCATTCCTTCTCTTACAGGAGCACTTCAAGCAAGCAGTCTAATATTAAACCAGGAAATGCTATGCCATAAGCAACATTTAACCCAAAAATGCACAAACCAATAACCTGTGAAGGGTTTATGTTTTTAAAGACTGGGATGTTCACTCTCCTTTGAAGACCACACTGTAGTTTGTATCTCATTTCTCATACCAGGAATTCCCATGCATTTGTTTGGCAGCCTAAGAAGTGCTGTGGCATTAACACTCCTTTTTCTTTCTCTGCTGCCTATACTTGCTATTTTTCCTGAATAATCTTGTTTAGGGTTTCTCATAAGAAATGGATGAAATACTGTACATAAGGTACTAGACCACTAGTATTAATTCCCAACTACCACTACTTCCATAGCAGATTCAAATCTAAATCTAAACTAAATCTTTGAATAATATTTATTTCTTGAAAGAATAACCCATCCATTGAAAAAACATCAGAATATAAAAAGCAACTCTGATTTTCTACTGTAAGCTTTTCAAAGCACAATTAAGACAGTTTTTCCTTTAAAGATGGCATATTCAATTGAAAAAAGTTAAATATTTCTTTTTTTCCATGAAACTTGTTAAGAGCTCAACATGGTACGATGGGATGTTGATAGGGGCGTATTGCAGCATAATGTGGACTTTAACATCTTTACAGTGGATACAGTGCTGCCTAATGAATTTAGCTTGGTCTTTAGAGGCTTGATTAAAATTGAAAGGACAGCACCTAGAGAAGCAAAATTGTTTTTCCCATAAGTAAACAAACTAAAAAAGACAAAAAACATGTCTCTACATCACATGCGAAGTTCAGAATTGCCCAAGGTGGTAAGAGAAGAAAACAGTATGCTGGACATAGTTAATAAGGCAACATACTCTTAATTTGCCTATTTGTACCTGAGTGATTTTACTCTGCACTGATGACACAATTGCTGAAGAGATTTGGCCATCTTTTTCCTGAGAAACTCCCCTAAAAAATAAAATTAGAAATTTACAGTAAAAGTTTTGAAAATGCATTTCACTCACCATCTTGATTTGGGTTTTATTGTACACGTCTCTCATATGTTAGTTAACAGTTCTCTCAGTCAACTAGAGGAGGTAAGACAGGGTCAGAAAAATCACTTGTACAACTGCTCAGACAAATCTGAACAGCACCCTGAGAATTTTTAACAGAATTGTTCTATATTCTGTAGAATTAATTTAATAATGAATCTTGACACACATTACAATTCAAACCACTCTAATAAAGTCCTATTTCAAAGAGTTATCCCATTTCATGAAAGCTTCCAAACTCCAACTTAGAAATAGGTTGCAGAATTTTCTGCACCAGTTTTCCTGTAAGAGTAGGTTGAGATGTTTACTCCAGAAAGCAACAGAGACCCAACACCTTCATCACACTGATGCAGGTAGTGCTGTATTCCCAGTGACTTGTACTTTTGATAAGCACACATTGCACACAACACAGAGCTCCTCACCCCACAAATCTGGTCACAGATACCCTCAGAGTCAACAGACAGCAGCACTGCAGTATGACAGTAACAGAGCGCGGTACCTGGAGCGTTCCTGGCTGGATTCCCTGCTCTCCACAGGAGAGACGCTAGTTGAATGTACAGAATTTTTGTGTGTGGATGGTTTGCCTGGTGACATGGATGGTGAGGGAGACCTAGCTCTGGATTTAGTACGTGATCTAGACCGCCTCTTCTTCTTCTTTTCATGGGGACTTCTGTGAGAAGAAAGTATTTTATTGAAGAATATTTAAAGCAATATTACACTAGCTAAGCTGAAGTTACTTTTCACACATCTGAAAGCTTATGTACCCTCTTCCACAGGATGTTTCTCTTGCATTCAGCAAGCATTAGTCTTACCCAATACTGCACTTTTATGGTTGTACAAAATACTTTCTCAAAAGCTCTTTTTAATATATTACATTAGGCAACTACTGGCTCCTGATAATAGATGCCTCATAGGCAATATTAAGCTCAAGGAGAATTCAATTAGTAATATATTAAAGATGGAACTATCAAAACTTTTTACCTGGTTATGAATGTATGTCTGTATGATTTACATACTAGTATTGATATTACTATAATTAGAATAACTAGAGTGATGCCTCAATTAGTTAGGCAATACCTCACTGTAGGCATCTCTCTCTAGTATGCACTGCTAGAAGTCTATTCAGAAGAATGCTGTTGAAGCTTCTAGAACATCTTAAAACACTAGAACTTTAAGCCACCTTTCAAATATCACATTATTCATTCCTTTGATTTTTCATGGGAATTTCCTACTTTAAAAGGTGCTATGCTAGAACACATTGAATTCCCATATAAATAGCGTACAGCTGTGATGCTTAGAATTTACCCCACAGTTTTAGATATAGAATTTAACATTCAAACCTTAAAATTGCAAAAACCTCCTTACACTTTACTTGCACAAATAATGATTAAGTGGCAGACAAAAAACCCCCCAGCCTCCAATATTTTCATGACTACACAAAACCATCAGTGACAAAGTCAGTTGTTCCTTGGCTAGCTATGTAATTTAATTGCTTGGTTTCTTAAAACATCATCATGTAACCAAGCTGCGAACAGATTTCATATTTAAATCTTGAAAATCTTGGCAAACATTTGTCATGCAAGAAAAGTATTCTACAGTAAACTTTTTCAGTGTTTTTCATCTCAGATTACGATGAACAAACAGAACAGCTGAATGATGAAGAATCTTTTCCATAATTGAGCATGGAAACTGGACCATCACATTTTTACTTGAAAATTTAACATATCAGGGCTGCAACAGTTTTTGATTTAATTCTGCAATCAGTGCTGCAAAATATCCTTTTCTGTGTTTACCTACAATACTCTTTCTTCAGTCTACATCTTCTGTACTTACTGCCATATGTTACTGTGTCATGTTCTGGTTTCCTGTTTGAGGCCTAACAGAAGTTTAAAATTTTGACTTATATAAGTAATATTATTCACAGAGGAATGTAGTTTGTTTCACAATTGCCCTTATAATTTACAACTTGGAGTGGCACAATTCTAAAAATAATTTATAGTTTAAAATGCTGAATGGTCAAGCAGCAGACGCACCAACACAGCATTAAAAACAGCACAGGGCTGTGAAAATAGATTCTTTTGTGTGTTTATAGGAAAACAAACATTTTAAGCTTCCACATCTTTTCTGCTAAACCAAATTTGCATGAATTCCACAGGAGCCTCTATTATCTTCATTTGGTGAATGTTAAAAACTAAATCAGCTGAAGTATACTTAAGAAGTTCTCAATTACACCTACCACACGTCAATTAATTACAGGCTATCAAGAGATGGAAAGTTGTCATAAGAAACAGTAGAATTTTTTTAATGAAGCTCAAAGTGAACTCTTTGTTTCCTATTCCACAAGACATACAGAGAAAGAAGCTGAAGACTAAATGCCATTTTGATTATAATAGTTTAAGAGGGACTATATGCAGGGTACTCTCAAAATGACACCTCGATTCCTACTTCACATTCTAGTCCGCCAGTAAAATAACTGCAAAATAACTGTTTGCTAAATCAGAGTTGCCCTTATTTATACAGGTATGATGTGATGTCAAGAAATTTGACATCACAGTTGTGCTATGACCTGTGCAGAGGTCACACAGCTTGCACAAGCGCAGCATGAGGAAATGACCCAACAAGAGGGAAATACAAAACTCCAAGTGAAATCTGAACTCTCATGGCCAGCAGACAGCAGTGTATTAACATTCACCAATTTGACTGGACAACCGGTGTTCAAGCATATGCAAGAACAGGGAAGAACAAGTGCTTCCATTATTTTTTTTTTTTTCTCTGCTAAAGTATTTTTCTATCAAAATAAATTTCCAGAACATACAAAAGTTAAGTTCTAGCTAAGGAGTCTACAAGACATCAGTCTGTTAAGATGCCAGGACCCTGTCATCCAGGACCAGGAGCCCTTACTTGGAGCGGGGCCGCTTCCTGCTGTTCCCAGGACTATTGCTGATGCGATACGCCGTGGGAACGCTTCTTTCATCTCTCCGTCGTTCTGGTGTGTGAGCCCTTCTCCGGGGTGACCTTGATCGTGACCTGAGCAGAGAAAAAACATTCAAAAGTTTGCTTTCTGCTACTTATTTCAAAACTTTTACTTCAGTGGAATTGTGCTTCACCAAATGCAAATACACCATCTTTCAAACACCTGTTTTATACCAACATGGTGCATTTAGGCTCCAAGACTTGTCAGCTATGTAAAAATTTCTTGCTTATCCAAGACATTTGAGATGAAGTTATCCATTGCTTGTCACTCCCAACAGGAGGCTAAAAAAAGAATTATTTTTTGGTCTTGTCTGTTACTGTACAACTTCTGTATTAGCTGATGGAAAAGTTTTCTTTTAGTCCAGCCACCTTTTGTGGCAACATAGTTTACTAACATTGGTATGCAGAAATCCAGTTTGGCTTGAAGCCTAGGATTGGCAGGCCCGACCTTGTATTCCCAAATTAGTGGTGTGTTTTTAGAACTGCTGCCTCAGAGAGATAAATACATGTTCTTGTTTGCAGTGCCTATCTAACATTGACAAGTCCGGGAAATATCCTGGATGCTGCAGAATAATCCTAGCACAGCCAATATTTTCACCAGTGTAAATGACCAACAACCCATTATCAGTGGTGTTTGGCACTAGCATTTTGACTTGAAATATTTCTCCTAGAAAAGTGAGAAGGAGATCAAGAAGGGTAAATAGAAAGCATGCCCAGTTAAGATCAGAGATCTTCAGATTCACACAATATAGGTAATACATACACACACACAAAATCCTGAGCCATTTCTGTTACACCTACAACATAAAAGCACAACTGAAAAGAAATGGTCACAATGGCAGGTAACTGTTGCAAATTAACTGTTTTGACACTTAAAAATCTGATCTTTACCAGGCCATTCAGAAGGACTAAAAGAAAGGAAAAAAACCAGAAGATTATAAAACTTGGGTTCAGTCAGACACCTTGATATTTTACCAGGATTTCCCTCAAAAGAGCTCCAGCAGTCAAATCTTTTCATTGCCCAAGCTGCTTGATAATTTTCCCGCTCTGTTTCTGCTGCCACTGATGAGCTGCTCAGACTCGGCTCTATGCTCAGTGTTGCTGTGGACGCTGTGAGTCTGTGATATGGAGGCACACACTTCACATTCAGACTAAAATATCCTAGTTTTGGTATTAACTAGAATCCTGAAAAGGCTTAGTCCCTTAACCAAAAGCTAAACCTTAGTGAAACACACCTGTATGAACCAGCCTAAAAAAAAGTCCAAACAATCAGAAAGAAAAAGACATTAGCTTCATTTTTATGAACTGACATTTGTGGTTCTAAAGCATTCTTCCAATCACCAAATATTAAGAACTTTGGCCATTTGCTTCAAACAATTAAAAAACAGCTAATCAGTTTTACTGCAATATATAAATTATTAGTTTCATTAGACTGTAATTCCAGAAGGCACTTTATTCCTTTATGACTTATGCTTAGAAGGGTCCCAAAAGTTCAAAGGGTTATGAAGCTTGGCATGTCTCACTACACAAGTGGAATTAAAATTACGTGACTAGACACTGCCTCAGCAATAAGAAAATCACTTTTGGAGGAGAAAAAACCCCCACCCCCTAACAATCTTTTTTAACAAAGAACAGCTACTTCCAAGTCTACTAAATTCCTAATACGGGGGAAAAAATCTCACACAAACTCCCACACAGGTGCTCCCTATCCAAACTTATTGCAAAGTAACCTGTTAATAAAACATACCATTAATTACTGCTAATAATTAATTAACTGGATATATTATGTGCCTTAGTACTACTCTACTACTGAACAGTACAGTAAAACAGCAGTACTGAAAAGAAGGTCACACTTTCCATCTCTAGTTCAAAATGAACATCCAAAGTTCACCCAATCAAATCACTAAATCATTTGGTATGTAACAAGTGCCTCTGCTTCCCTTCCTCTCCTCTCACACTCACAAACCAGTAGATACATCTGTGGGTAGGAAACAGAGATTGAGGTGAACATCACTGTTGTTTACAGTCACACATGTGACCTGGAAGAGCCCACTGCCCACCCCAGGTACGACACCCAGCACCACTGCCAGAAACAGCTCAGACCTAATTCTTTAATGGTGGTGCTTTGAAGCCAATGGGAAATAAAATCAGTAGTTCAGCATTTACTACATGTGACTCTAAGATACTAAAAACTTTGTTTTCCAAGCCAGATTTAATAAATGTGCCTCATCTTTGATATCAAGTACTAATCTGTAATAACTAATTATCTCTTTGGAACTGACAGGTCTGTTCTGCAGTACCTTACAGAACTTTGGGACACAGTTTACTGTGTACATGACTTGTTTAATCTGTCATGTTGGTCTAGAATTAAAATTGTATGATACCAGGAGCTTTATAGGACTAATTTTGTTCCAGAAAATAACATGCATTTATACAGAGAATTGCTGTTAGCCCACCACATGCCACAATTAAACCAATATTATCTGGGCTCTCTATATAGCTATGATTTTTTAAATTTGTTTCTGTAAAATAGGTTCGGTTGTTAACCAGAGAAATGGATAGGCAAAACATGCTTTGAATCAACTTCATGTTACTGGAACAGAATTTTTCAACTTTATTACTGCTGAAGATGCATAAGAAAGTATAAAAAATGCAACAGTATCAAAATTGTATCTCATCACTAAAGACTATTCTTAAACACAGCAGAGTCTCTAAACCTGCAAAAATAAATGATAAGCAAGTGATGTAAAGAGGTACACAAAGAAATATACTGCGAAGTTCACCCACAGGAATTCTAAGCATAATATTCATTTCGGAAAAAAAGAATAAGATGACAAACCAAAAAGGAAGAGCTTGCAAAGTATCCTGAACATCCCTTGAATAAAGAGCAAAGAATGTAACTGCAAATTTCGGTGTTTACCTACACTTCTCCCACGTTTTATTTCCCATTAACTTATCACAATAAGTTATATGATAAAGGTGATTTTGAACAGATTAAGATAAGGCAATAATACACCATTAGACCAGGAAACTCAAATAGTGCACAGATACTCAAAATAGGCTTGTTCCAAAGGAATTTAGCATCCCTGTCCACACAGTAATGACTGTCTCTAAGTGCCATCCACTTAATACAAGATGAACACATTAACATCCAGAAACAGTTTACACTTCATTCCAGGAGGGTATGGCTCTTTACATAACTGTTCTTTCAGCTGGAAGCTGTAATATCCAGTGCTTTGGGAAGCTATGAATAAAACACCGTTCTAGGTGAAGCTGAAGAATCCTGTTCTAGGGAAAACTGATGAGCAAAGAGATGTGAAACATGCCAAGCTTTGAATGAAGCAACACAATGCACTGAAATAATGTTATCTGAAAGAACACTAAAAATAAAAACAAATTTAAAAAAAAGAAAGACAAACCCCAGTAATATCTTCTACCTAGGCAACAACACCTGCTTTTTTTTGGCAATTACTAAGACAAGGCACTATTTTTGCCTAAGCATTTGAGATTCAAAAGAAATCAGTATCTGACAGGGTTATGAATCAGCCTCCTGCTTTTGATTATTCTACAATTTTTCTGTTTCAGTAGCAAGAGCTCTAATTTTGGAAATACAGTATGTTAAGGCATAGCAAACACCTTCAATAAAGCACGCCTTCAATCATCACCATTTCTTGTACAAGGCCTTTCCTGTTCAGCTCTGGATTTTGTGAAGTTAAAACATGCAAAAGGTTTTCAGTGCAAAATCTGGTGCTGTTTTTCTGCATGATTTTAAAACTCAGTCAGCCAGCATCAAGCTTATTGGACTTCTGAGGTTTTAGAATTCAACAGCTCATCAAGAAAATATCTAACCAGATTTAATCAGGTGTTGTGGTGATTCATGATTTTCATGCTATTACGTGCCTGTCCTTTGATTTGTGCCAGGAGGCAAATTCAAGACAGCAAACACAGATTAGCTCCTGTAGATTACCTATTCTTGATGACTTTTGTGTGATTTTTTCATCAGCTGAACTGTGGCCACCAAAAAAAAAAACCAACAAAAAAACCCCCACAAAACAAAATAATCAAAACCCTATCAAAAACACAATGACACTCTCCACCTTGTACCTGGTAAACCTCAGTAGACTGTTGTTTTTTCATTGGCAGAACCAAATGCAGACCTGTTGATTGGTACAAGTATTCAAGCCGCTATAAAGGACCAGATTAACTGCTCTCCCTGAAGTCATTAAAGACATATCTCAGTATACACCAAATTGAACTTGCAAGCTCCCATTAATCTTGTTACTGCCTGCTGCAAACTCAGGATGCAGGATTATCTTTATGCTATTGAGCAGCATACCCAAGTATTGCTAAGGGCCTTCTCGAATGATTCTTTGTCCTTAAGTACCACAGAGGACGCTTAATTTTTTTCTTAGCATTACTCTGATGTTTCTCCTTGGTTCTGCCATGTATCTGTAGAAGTGTGGATAAATACATGCAGCATAGCTTGGATGAAGTGATATGGCTGGTTCAAGTGAAGATACATCTTGACAGGGAGTTGAAATGTTCAGTGATTCACCTGAGGAGGCTTTTCCCCAAGATATGCTTAACTCTGAGAAGACCTGCATTCAATTCTTAAGCAAGGAAAGCTTCATTCAACATCATTCCCTTTAAATGCTGGTAAGCACAGAAAAGGAACGGCACACAGTATTTTGGAATGTGCCTTACAACACAGCATGTCATGACAACTTATTGTCAAAGGTCGTCAAATAAGCAGCATGTCAGACTGATCGTTTCAGTCCAAGTTATGCTCACTTAATTCCTGGCATCTCTGAATAGCAGAGATTTCTGCAGCGAAGTATTGTTCTTAAACTCAAAAATCAAGTATAAAGTAGTAAGTTGTAACGTATTAACACTCCTATTAGTGTAGTAGTTAACACACTTCATTAAATAAAAAAAGCACAAGAAAATGAAAAGAAGTTTTGGCACAGTGTCGCCAGGGGCTAGAAGCTTTTTTCACTCTTGAGCCATAAGCAGAGACACAACGAGGAAGTAGCGTATGGTTTCACATGCATTGCATACTTATACAGCTGTGGCAGTACTTATATGCAAAATTTGCTTGAACTACAAGCAACTTAAGTACCTGTAGCCTGATCCACAGAACGTACCCTCAAAGCCCTTCCTACTGACCACAGTAAGTGCACTGTGGCAGGGCATTCAGATATGACAAATTTTACAGACAGTAAACTTTGAAGGTGCTGAGACCCAAATATCTTTGAAAGAATTAACAGTCTCAATAAACCACAATATACAGCACCTTATACCTGGATAATTAGCATAGCGTATTTAATCTTATTAATGATTAAGCACAGAGTTAACAGCACTGGGCTACATTCTTCTGTGGTCTCTCTCTCTTTCAACTCTGTTTTCACCCTTCTTGGATTCCTGTCATATCTCTCCTGAAATTCATCCATCATATTTTTTCACTTGCCACCCAACTGCTTTGTTTTCTTCTGAGCTTTGCTGCTCAACCACCCAGTTCTCTATCTCTATTTCTTATCTGAATATTGTCTAAGTTACTTTGCTCCAGTAACAGCCACAGATTTATCAGCAAGCTCTCTTATCATCACATTCCTACATATTACCACCAGATATTTCACAGAGCATCATGAAAAATTTACTGGTAAAAGTTTTGCACTATGTAATTAGAAATTAATGATTATTTCACTAAAATGATTTTCAAAATACCTGCCACATTTGATGTGTATGTGCCACATACCGCCTTCAAGGTGACTGTAACCTTAGCAATGTGTATAAAAACACCTATGTAATGGAAGAAGTGCAAAGATGTTTTAAGTGTTAACCCATACAGAACTCTAAAGAATATTTGGTTTCCAAACCCACCTTGAATGCCTGACAGTCCTATAGGCAGTGGGAAGTGAGTGTTTTGCTTTTGAATGTGATCTAGACCTGGATTTAGATGATGAATGATACTTGAATGGTGATCGAGATCTTGACCGAGATCTTTTCTTGTGCTTTTTTCTTTTCTTTTCCTTTTCTTCATCCCTAGGAGGATCTCTGCTTCTGCTTGAAGGCCTTTCTGCTTGCTTAACTTCTAAGGTGGGTAAAGTTCTGACTGCAGTCACAGGACATGGTATACTACTGACACTCTGAAAGCAAAGATAAAAAAAGAACAGTGTTCAGTTTCCTAAGTTAGTTGTGTTGCATTGGGATTATGCAAAGTGTGCAGAAGTAAGGCTGACATCTTCAAACACATGCATCCAGCTGAATTTAATGGAGGCCTGTACAGTTCCCCAAAGATACATATTCAAGTTGGTATATGCACACTAAGACTGTCAGCTTAACCAGGATACAGTTCTGAAGTTTTCATCTTTAGTTTTTAGAAGAAACGTGTTCTAAAAAAATGGGTACTATCAGGTATCTTTTAGTCTAGTCCCATGTTTTACTTAGAACAGGACAAACCTGGAAATACAATCAGGAACTACCGGCATTCAAAGCTAAGTTTTAGTGTCACTTTCCTCCATGAACTGTGCTGTTTGGATGACAACTTCAAGAAAAACAGCAAAATGAACCAGTGCTGATAGAAATCATGCCCGAACTTTGCAAAATAAATGTCTTAAATGTAAAGGATTGGGATGATCACAAACATTATTAATCTCAAAGACAGAACAGGTCCATGCACATTTAATGTTCAGTGAGTAATTCCAGCTGCAGGAGGTGAAGCAAAATCATACCACAACATTTTCAAATTATCAGCTTGAACCCCAGAGAATTCTGCTCAAAGCCTTGTTTAGAACAATTCAAGCCAGGCACTACAGATATGCTCCTCATTTCAAAGCCTGTCATTCCCCCAGCTGCCATTTCAAGGCAACTGGAGAAATCAGCTTCCCTGTCATAATTTCTGCTCCACCTGGTCTGACGCTTTCACTGTTTGCTGCAAGGATACTTACCATGACTGGAATAAAAAGTAATACATTAAAACCTGAAATAACCAAATTAGAAACAGGTGATCTTTTCCTTTCTTTTTACCCTTCTCCTGCCATGAATACATAAAGACAGTAACTGACCACATTTGAATAATCAAAAAGGTAGCTCTGCTTCAAGTTAGAGACGTGACACTTTTTCATGCTTTAACTGATAACTGCTATCACAATATTCAGAAAACCAGCAACAAAGCAGTACTAAAGTAGCTTGCTTCAAAGATTATAAACATTGTATGGCATGATCATTTGAGTGACTGGTTTACCAGAGGCCTATTTCCAATTTCACAAACTCCACGTGAGTAACTGCAGACGCCTCACAGACTCCTCATCTCCGGTTTCCTAAGAGGCCACCAGAGTTGACTTTCATTCCTTTGACAACATTATTCATCTCTTTATACAGTACCTGAGCCTTTGCTTTGAACTCTACTGAAAATGAAATATCCCAGTCTGCCTTGAAGTAGTCACCTCTCATAGCTTGAAACGAAAAAGCTGTAGGCAAAAAGTAGTGTTAAGAGGAAAACAAGAGAGGGGAGAAAAACCCAATGGTTTTCAGTGCTCGGGTTCATTTGGCCACATAAAACACAAGCTCCCCTATGACTGCCAAGAAGGAAGTTAATAAATGAATGACACATTTATCTCAGCCACCTGAATGAAGAACCACACAATGCTAAGCCCAACTATGTTTCCACCAAAACCATCCACTGCTGACACTGGGCTCTCCTTGACTTTCAGCAAGCTGACACTAAGGAGTGACAGCGCTGTCCAGATTGCTGGGAAACACAGATGCAGGCTGGCTGGCTGGTGGATTCAAACACCACTGCTTCAAGCTACTGATGAATTATATCTGCAGAGCCATACTGAAGTAACTTTATCTACCCCCAGGTGAAATAAGCAGGTTCCTCAGTGAAATACAACAGGTAACACACAGGGAGAAGCCACCCACCCATCCACCACTGTGCCCAGGTGCTCTGGTGACAGATGTCATGTCCTTATGACAATAGCCTGAACAAATGGACTGCTTCCCTCAGTGGCAACTCTAGTTGCCTTCAAGAAAAACAGCACCAGCAAAATGACTTGACTCACCACCAGAGCAGAATACAGAGCTCAGTGACAGCAGCCAGCAAATTGCTAGGCCACAAATAAAATTTCTAGGTGTATAACTATTTGGAAAGAAATAAACTGTCTTGGAAAATAAGGTAATGGGAACTGAAATTGGAGGCATGAATGCAGAAAAGAATAATTAAAAAAAAATAACAGTAAGCACAGAACTGGGAGATTACAAAGCACTCTGCTTCAACTGATCAGGCTCTGCCAATATGCAGACCAGTAGAACAGTTTTGGAAAGCATGGAAACAAATCTGTTACCTGATGAATTTTATCATGCATCTCAAGGGATGAGAGATTTACATTGTCGGAGAGCTCTTCTAAGAAGTTAAACTGCAAACATTCAGATAGCATTCACTGAATCTCACTTCTTTGTCCGTTTTGGGTAACAGCACAATTTTTTGGCCTCTACTAAATGCTAGTGTCAGACAAATTCACTGGCAGAGTTGTTCTTCAGCATTTTATTTGCATGACTGAAGCAAATCTGACAAAAGTAATGCCAAAACATGGTTCAACAACTCTTGTTTAGCAGGAAAGGATTAGGAAAGAGCTCTGCAAATAGGGAGAATTTATAGCTATATGAGAACAGAAATGAGTACTTTGGTTCATATAAGTCATTTGCATATTTCCAATATTCATAAGCCCAGAACACACATTATTTATTTCTGGGGTTACACTACTTAATCAATACACAAAGCCAAAATTAGAAATGAACCAAAAATGTGCTTACTGCAACAGAGCAAAACACAAGCACTGTGTCTGGCTCAAACAAAATCAACTGGCAAAAGACACTATCAATAATATTACAAACAGCTAATATTTCTTTTACAGCAATTGGAATCCTATGTTAGATCAAAACTGCAAAGAGTGAACAACGTCAGAACTGTAAAGAGTTAATCAACAATTCTATTACTTCACTAAAATCCAAAAATACTTCAGATTCTTTTCTACCACTGTATCTTTTTTACTAGAGGTTCACCAAAGTTTATGGTGAAGTATTGCCTGGCTGAGAATTAATAAGCAACTGTCTACCAGCAATGGAACTGTATTATTTTTGTATTCATTGCTCTGTGGAACAAAGCAAGCAGTTACTTCTATTTAGCAGTTTGACAGTCCTAGTATTAATAAACTGGCCCAAAATATTAATTTGAAGAGATAAAAGTGTTTCCTACGGAGTTAAGTTCCTACAGAATTTGTTCTATAGGAACACAAAGACTCAACAGTTTCATCTGGGTTACTCTGCTGCACTAACAGCTATTAACAGTGCACTGACCACGGTATGGTCTTCAAAAACAGACAAAATTTTGACAGGCCAACTGCAAAGAAATCAGTGGCTGTGAATCTGTTTGCTGCGTGGATCAATATGCCTTTTTGTTTTGAACGCTTTGAAGACTAAAAATCAATGCATAAACACTCTTACCTCCTCACCTATCTTAATTAAAATGGCAGTTTTATTTATAAATATTTAGCTTTTTCCCCCCCGTTAAAAAAAGACTAAAGTATTTATGCTATAAGGAACTACAACTCTCATGTAGTTTTTGTTAGTAGGGTTATTGCAATAAAAAAAAAGTTCCAAATGCCAGCAAGTTATCCACTCCCCAAATGCCACATTAGTATGTGACATTTATGTTTTTCCTTTATCTTGCTTTTTCAAAAGGACAGATAGATTTACAAGCAAACCCAACCCCCTCTCCCATGCTAACCAGAAGATGTAGATACCTATAGTCTGAAAAAAAAGTAAAGAAAGAAGTGAATGGCTCTGAAATATTCTAAAGAATTTTTTTCTTCAAATACTTACTGGATGGTTTTGATTAGACAATTATATTTTGCTCAAAAATTAACAAAGAAAATGTGCAAACATAAAATGATGTTGTACATTGTTATGCCAAAGAGGCATGCAGGAGTATCTACAGTCCATTGCTAAAAAAAGCAGGATAAAATATAGCAATGTGAAAGACATACACTATCCACAGCTGTTGATAACCCTGTTATGCTTGACAAAACTAGAGGAGCATCTCATTTTTAAAACATGGCACACTTCTATTTCACTCGTAAACAGACTACTTTCCACAAGGAAAAAATAACTGTTACATATAGGACAAACATAAGGACAAGCCATCTACAGAAACAAATGATAAAATAGGGCTTCAAAACCTGGGAAGATGAAAGAGCCAAAAGAAGGAAAGTTTTGCTTTGTGCCACAGAATCTTTATATTCAGAGACGTAACACATGACATTTGGGACAAGCCATTAAAACAGCATCACTTTCAAACCATGTGCTTGTCTGGTTTTGCAACACAATGACTGTGGATTTCTCTTCTCATTTAAATCAGATACTAAGGTGTACACAGGTAACAGTTTGGGTATAACCACCTGGCTTTCACATGCCTATCAAAGCACTCTCACCACTAAAACATTTCTGACACAGAGTAAAATATGACATTTGCAGAATAATCCATGCCAAGCCTCACTACCAAGGATATATAATCTTATTTTTAAAATTTTGAATTAATTTAAATTATTTTGGAATGAGATTTGCATTTCAGATCATGAAACACCTTATTTTATTTAATAGTTTTCAAGTAAAAAAGGCAGTTCAATGAAGCACTCCACATAGCCTGGCATATTCCAGCTCAGCATAGAACTGCAGTTGTTAAACTACAAGCTGTCTGCTGTTACAGGACAAGGAACCTACATTCATTGCAGAATGAAGGCGACTTCCCCTCAGTGACACTGATAGATGTGCCAAAGAGTCTATATAAACTCTATGTGTACCAAAAGTCTATACGAATTATAAATGTAAACACAAGAAGGGAAACATCATCCAGTTACTGTTTATTCACGTCCTGAACAAGGGCACAGACTTCACTGGCCACAGCATCGCTGGAAGCTAATCAGTTTTGGAAACTGAGATAAGCTCCATGCTTTCCAGTACTGGTTTGAGAATTATTACTGGTTTGAAATATTATGCATAACTGGTCTGTTCTAATGCATGCAAGAATGCTAAGGAGCCATTTGTGAAAAGCTGTCCTGCTTCACTGCTCAAGATTTTTCAGCCTTTTGTTTCTCTTGCTTGATTTCACTTTAAAGAAAAATAGGAAGCCATATAAAAGAAGTAATTTGGCTATGGAAAACTCAGAACTGACTATTTTTAAGATTCAGCTGAAGCCAAAACAGCTTAGAAGTGTTCTGTTCTGTGGTATTGACTGTCCTTTACCTGCAGTTAGCAGAATCGATTTCATTCAAAGATGTAATGTACAATCAGTACCAGTGATCTTTTCAAGAAATACAAGGTATCAGGAAAATCTGACAGAGGTCACAAAAGCTTTGTGCATTTAATATATTTCTGCACATTGTGATAAACAGGTTTTCAGCACAAACGTACACTATATGTACACATAAATAGCATTACTAGTTTTTATACACTTATTAGGCTGGGACAATGTAATGGAAATTATGCATCTCCCATAGATATTCTCAACTCCTCTTCATGCTTTACTATACAACTCAGTCATTACTCCATTTTTGAGACACATTTTAAGCTACAAAAAGCATGCCACTACATTAACTCTGACCAGTGCATATCAGTCTTTGTTTCCTGGGCTCCTCATTGGATGCTCCTACCCCCAAAACAAGAGATGAAATACATTTAGTGACATTTTTGGTGGACACAAATATTTAATTTTTTTCTTTGTTTTCTGATTAGTTTTCTGATTTAATTACCCCAATTAGTTCCATTGACCAAACTACAAAACCAAAATTACGTATCTTTCTCTCTCAAATTTTTAACATACTTTCTTTTTATTACAGCCATTGTAGTTATCTCCTGTTACTTTTGCAATCAGTGTTTTTAAATGCATCTTTTTGTTCCTGAAGCATGACTGAAAAAGCTTAAAAAAACAAACCAGTGCTACATATTTATTTACAAGCTGATTTAGACATCATAATGCACCATACTGGGTTCTCAGGGTATATAAAACAGAGGTTAACAAATCTGCAATATGATTTCACTCATCTTTCTCCAATACAATTTCTTGACTCAAATGGGCTGTTACAAATAGCCAAAGAAGGCAAGAAGAGAAAAAGGTAGACAGATTATTTGGAATGAATGGAAATGGACACTTTTTCGAATATGGCAAATGGAACAGCAGCTTGAGAAACATTCATGTCTCAAAATAAGCTTTTATCTGCAAAAGTCTATATGCATATATCTACGTAAGTGTGTCACTAAGCAAACCACACTTAGCAGGAATACTACTTCCAAAGACATTATGGCATCTTTGACTGTTCATCGAAACAGTATAAGCACTTCCAATACAATAGCCAATTTTATTTTTAATAAGGAAGGCCACATCAGAAAACATTTAAATATACACCTGAAATTCTAAATAAACCCTTTAATAATGAAAGCACCTCCAAACCACTTCTATTGGTAAGAAACAGTGAAACTGGCTACTTTCTCAAATACAGTGGAATTCTTTGTGTAAGAAAAAATAGATTCCTTCTCTGAAACTGTACTTCTGTGGAAGAAAAAGAAGTTTCTAGAAAATCAGTTTACTGAGAAGTGGGATAGGGCGTGGTTTTTTGTTGAGAACTTCATTAGCAAGTTCAGCTTAGAACTTCAGTAAGTTCAGATCTGAGTGAGAACATTCATCTGCTCTTCTGCAAGAGTCAGCTGTCACTGGTTATTTCAGGCATTCTCTTAAAGAAAAATATCAAAAGAACCTTAGCTTAGGAATACCTGTGTCCTTGACAAATTCCCTTGAGAAAAAGAGCAGAACTGCAAATGTGGGGAGTTTTGCATTGTCATTGTCTCTTTGCATTCACTTTTCAACATATAACTGAAAAGAAGTACTGAACACTTGCGTCAGGGAAAATTTGTTGGCAGTAGCAATGAGAAACCCAAACAGGATCTCTTTTGGGATGTGACCACACTTAATTCACATATCTGCTTCTCTCTGATGACATGGATCACCTAAACTGCAGGTATGTCTCTTTCAACTGTTCTCTTGAAAGTGTTTTGAGGGTTAAACCACAATTTATTCAGAAAAACTGAGAACTGGGCAATGAAATACTTGCTAGGTACTGGAATTCTTTCTGAGGGAAAGAAAACAATGGAAAGCCATGTCACTCTTTCTTGTAACCAGTCTGTGTCACAATCAACATCTAAAATTTTCCATCAGTATCCAGAGATGATGTTTTGCTTGAGTAGTGCGACCAAGAGTGATTTTACTGGCTTTTCTGGAAGCAAAATAATTCCAAACCCAGGAAACGGAGGGTCTACTTCCCAACAAAATCTGTATTTGTAATGTACAGCAAAACCATCAATATACACATCAAATAAGTAAGTATCACAACTTAAGTAAGTCATCCCAATACTCTTGCAAGGTGAGCATTCCAACACTTGGATCACTAGTACAGAGTTAAAACATGGAAGCTCTTTTTCCTTTCTCTACCTGGCTAACTGACCTAGGAATTGTGCAGCATACTTCTCTACCAGTTCTTTAATGATAGATGAGAGACATATGTAAGATGATGGAAAAAGATTAACAGTGTTTAAAATTCAAATTTCTCCCCATTTAGAAAAGCTTCTATCTCTTCGATCAAGTTCATAACACACTGTCAGATTCACATTCTAGAGGTAAGTTTCCTGCCAGTTTTATGGGAAAGAGAAATTTATTTCTTCCTTACCTCACTACTGAAGGAATTCTCTTCAATTTTCTCAGTCTCTGCCTCCACTAGAGGGTTTTTCAAGGTCTGCAAGAACAAGGCAGCTTTCCTCTTGCGCTCTGCTTGTAGCTGCTTCTCCTTTGATTCCTTGGAGGCCTGTGCAAGCTTCTCCCTTGCTGCAGCTGCTAATCTATCCTCTAGTTTCTGCTTTGCTAAGAAAGACAATTAAGCGTTTAGAGTGAGCCATGCTTGGGGAACTCAGGCTTCCTTAAAACAAACACACATCCCGTCACCACAAACCAGCAAACAGCCCCTCCAGCCATTCTCAAGCCTTTCCAATACAGCCATTCGATGACACTATAAGGACATATCTGCTTGAAATTAAGACATTCCAAGCATCTTAATTCATAGAAATATCATTTGCTTGATGTAAAGTAGTAGAGGTGAAGTAAAAACTTCTAACTTAAAATGACAAGAAAATCCAATCCTGATTATTCAGGATACTTGTCCTTTTCTATTTATAAAAGCTACCTAAAGAAAGTAGCTTCGTAAACTCAGAAGCTTTTTCTTGTAAGTCTTAAAGTGATGCAAACTCTCCAGTTTGCTCTTTCCACCGATCTGATCTTCACAGTTCCCAGCCCTACTTAAATATATGTTAATACGTTTATAGAAAGACCTGCTCCAGAAATTTTCAGAAACTGTTTCATCATTGCTACAACCAACAGATTTTGTTGTGTGTATGTGATTACATGGAAAGAATAAGCCAATTGATTTAACTATGCACCTAACAGCTCCTTTGTGTAATGTTTTTCTTCTAACACTTCCATTTTTGTGTTCTGTATATGCACAAAACAGCTGGATTTTTTTGTTCAGTTGCAGAGGTTTTTCAACACACAGCTTCTTCTAAGTGTGTTTTACACTTCATTTTTATTATCATACAAAATATTTCATATTTGCTTTAGATATGTAACACTGCAGCATACTTTGTGCTGCTGCAGTTCACAAAGGAACTACTACTTAAAAGCAAAAAACCACCATTTGAAAATGAAAAATTAATTCCTGTAGCATACTCATAATTGCGAGAAGTACTAAGTTTTTAAGCTTAGTAAATACTGACAGAATATCCACTTTAATAAGCACACTCTGCTGTCAAACAGCCTTGGGGAGGAATGGGTGAACTGGATTCTTTCAAAACATCATTCCATTCAAATTCACACAGCATGCCCTTCTGCCCTTACGCACATTAACACAGAACAGGAAAAACCCATACAAAGATTTAATGGCATTGCATTATAAGAGCAACAAAACATGAAGAAGGCAATATTAGTCTATATGGGAGTGCTATATAAATGAAAAATAGCTTGAAGCAATTCACTGTTCTCTGAAGAAAACGAGAAACAGGTATGTCTTTGCTGGGCTTTGTTAATGCAATCTGGAAACTACAAAGTCAGTGCTTTACTAGAAGGTTGTAATGGAAAACCAATATAAAATTCAGAAAGATCAGGCACTAGGACAAAGCACTCAACCACTCCAGTGTGTTGTAAATTTGATTTAGTCTCAGCAACCAATGAAGATTTCATTCTTAAAAATAAGGAGGAAACTGTGGGAAGAGAATTCTGATTCCTGTTAACATGACACAGATTCAAAACACCTAAAATGTCACACATGGCAGTTTTGCAGTCCGCGTGAGAGACTCATTTTGTTTTCAGCGCCACATGGAATACCTTGTTTAGCTTCCAACTCCTCCTGTGTAAGTTGAGGCTTTTTCTCTTCAGGAGCAGTACAAGGAGTGGTAACTGCTGGAGTATGGTTTGATGCACTGTTAGCATTCTCTTGGCCTTCCTTTCCCTCGTCTTCCTCCTCATCACTGTCATCATCTAATTTAACACGGTTTTTCTCCAAAGGAAGAAGGTCGTTTTCTTTGGCCTTGATCGCAAAGCTTATTGGAGCAAAGGATGCTGTGAATGAATGGGTAAGATTTCACACATCACTAGACTACAGTAGAAGGCAGGTTCAATTTCCTGACTTTCCCCATTACTCCTGCAGAATACACCACAAAAAAAAGGAACTTGCATCATCCAGTAACGCTAATTATTTTGGTGAAAAGGACAACATAATCCTTTTTTCTCTCTGTGTTTTTTAACAAAGGTTGGAAACTTCATTTTCTGTAAAGATCTCAAAAAAAAAAAAAAAATACAGCATTAATCTCGAACCCATTTATCCAAAATGACACTTCTAAGAATAAAGAATGGAATTTCTCACTACCTAGTACCACATGGTCTGCTCCAATACTCATCTTCCTCAGGATACCTTCTGCATATATATCTTATGAGATTGCAATTAGGGAAATTTAAATAGAGTAATTAAATTACATACCAAGGTTTATAAAATACAAGCTTTGATTCTGGTAATCCTGGGGTAAGGAAATATGCTCAGAAACAAAGAACTCCAAAATTCCAAGAGAAGAGGTAAGGGTGATTTTCCAACTTCTTCATGGAATAGAACAAATCCTAAAATGGGATTTTACTTCCTCAGAGGCAGAAGAAAAATCTAGTATGGATGTTATGTCTGTCTTGGAGGCAAGTACTGTATTTGGGTTACAATGAAGTGGGATTTGTACCATATTAGAGGAAATGAAAGTAAGTTTATAGGAATCAGATTGTCACAAAATGACTCACTGGTTATATTACATCATGTAAATTTGAGCAAATTACTACTATTAAAGTACGGGCTCCAGTTTGCCACTTATTAATAGCAGAACAACAGAAATAACATCATTTCTTTGTGTATCTTGCATTGCTTAACAGGGCATCTTTGAAGGCAGAGAAGATTATTCCTTCCTCAGGGAAGCTACTTGGGCTGCCCAGAGAAGAAACTGCAGAGTCTGGACAGTATGACAACCACAGCAAAGAGCCCGGTGTTTGCTGGTTGTAGAGGAAATGGGATCGCAGTGAGAAGAAGGAAGAGAGAATTCCAAGGGACCACAGGGTGTAGATAAACTTATCAGCAATTAAGTAAGCCACTAAGGTGGCAAGAAGGAAGTTTCCATCCATGGAAGTCCAGTTAGAGAGTGCTTTTTCTGTTTTATTTTTTTTTTCAGTGGCTTTCAGTTCTAGTTAAAAGATACACATTTTTACTTTTTACTGAAAATAAGAACTTTTAATGTATCTTTTCCTGATAGGCCAATAAATCAGTTCCCAGATATAAACAATCACTTCTCCAAATCAGAACACAAATAGTGTGCTAGCTGGCTTTCTCTGAGTGGCTTCCAGAGAGATCTTCCCATTCTGCCCCTCTGCTGCTATGACTGCAAGAGTAAAAACATTCCATTTAGACATGAAAGACATTTTCTTCCAGCATGACTAATGTCCAACACGGGAAGAATGGGCAACAAGCCTCGAGTACTTCCTCCACATGTATCCTTTCAAGTAAGGCCACTGCTTTTATTCAGAACAAATGACTTCTCTTTTGCACAAAGCTTGTAACTGTCAAGTTGAAAATGACAAAAATAAGATTTTACTGGCGTCACTGATGAAAGCCCTCAACTTTGCACAAAACTGAAGTAAAACAATTTATTGTGTCAGACCACAAATACCTGATAGTCTGATAAGAAAGAAATATGAAATCAATCAAATTACTTATTTCAGACCTTTTTTGATGCTTTCAGTGAAAACATATTTTTCGCATTATGAAATTCTTTTCCCTAATTTCCCCTGCCTTCCTTTTTTTAATTTATGCATATGTTACCAAATATTTTCATGCCCAATAAATTATGTTACCATACCTTTCACCAGTTTACCATCACCGACAGCTTTAGGAGGAACAACATCCTTTTTAGTTCCTGGAACTCCCCTAGCACTCGGCTCAGATGCATCTTCAGCTGCATGTTCATCTACAAATTGAGTCTCACTCGGTGTATCACTGGCAGTGTCTGCTGGAACATCTTCAGAGGAAGACACTCCCTTTTCAAAAGAAAGGAGCAGAATTACAAACAAGATAGTCATGAAATCATTAATACAATGTCTGTGGAGCTGCAATTTTGTCAGCCATTTGAAAAATCACTTTATCAGCTAATCACACAACAGCTAGTTTTATATCACTCAGCACTCATGACCATAATTCTGCCTCATGTAAACCCACAGGCCATAAAACCTACAGACCTACAGTAAGACCACATTGTTATTTTACAGCAAATAAAATGTTCTTCAGCTGATATGCTTTTGCCAAAAACTGCTCTAAAATTATAGTTTTAAAATTAGACCCTAGAAGCATGTACTTCTTTTCTATATTTATTTAGGTCTTGATCCCCAGGGTTCTGAAGCAAATCCACTAAAGTCATTTCCCAGGGATAGGGTGAAAGCTTATGACATGTTTTTCCTCATGTACAATTGCATGTAACTTCTTTGCAGAATCAGATTTTACAGGAATCAACATAAGTTAATGTTTGATTTGTTCCAACATTCTGCTGAAGGACATTGGGCCTAGTAATGTTTTTTGATACAATACAGATGTGCTGAGATCTTTAAGGAAGTACAGAATTACTGGTTCTACCATTACATAACTGAATCATTCAGGATGATCTCTGAACTCCTATACCTCTGAACAGTATAGAGATTTCAAGAATGATATCATAGAACATTCAAAGTATTTACATGGTGAGTCCTGCGATAACATTAAGTAATTTAACATTGAAATGTGCACTTTTCAATTGAGAGTTTGGTTGCTCTGGCTGTTGTTAAGCATATGTGACGTTGAAACTGAGGCATTGATCAGATCTTCCCTGCAGCCACTCCCTGACCAACAGAACTGATTTCTGAAAGTCCTCGAAGGGGAAAAGCACAATGAAGTAAGCACTTCATCCTGTATTTATTGAAGTCAGTAGTACAGTTTCTTATTAATTTTAATGGCCAGAAAAAAAGCATCAGTTCCATTAGTTGCCTATACATATATTACTAGAGCATAAAGATAAAATCGAAATCAGTATTCTAAAAAATTGAAGAGAATGGCATTATCTACAAAGCCATGCAGTACAAAAATATGCATTGCTACGCTTGACCTCAAGGGACTTCAACTGGTTTCAGTTCCTTTTTCGCTGTACTCATTTGAACACTTAAAATGAATCTTTTATTATTATGCTTCAGTTAGTGTACAATTTCCCCCCAAATATATGTTAACAAGTCCTTATTAATTATGTAAGTATTATGAATTCAATCCACTGGTTTGCAAATAAGACATTCTAGAACAACAGTCAGCATTGTGGCACAGGACAATTCTGCTTGTAATTTAACAGCTGAGTAAGATCACATTTACCACAGCTTATATTTAGAAATAGTGTTTTCAAAACATTTTTTCACTATTAAAACAAAACATCAGACACAAGTGTTCCAAACAGCAACCATTATTGAATTTCTTCATTTTCCACAAAGCAATTCCGAGGAGTTTACCCACAGGCCTACCTTCTTCAGTTTAAGGCTCCCCAATCTAAGCCTTGAGATGACAAATGACATAGGGCCTAAAAAAAAAATAGCTCTTTCCCATGAAAAGTTAACATCAGATAATGTAGTTCTGATATTATTTGCAATTTTCTTTTCAGTAAGAGAACAATCTAATTAGCTAACATGAGAATAGTTAAAAACATGGATGCCAAGTCTGGCTACCACCTTCTAATAACATGGACTAGAAGAAGCAAAGCAAGTAGGAAACTGCTGTGAGATTCTGAAGCTCTAGTATTGTTGCAGTCATGACTGGACTCTAACAAAATCTCCCTCAGAAAAACGCACGTCAGAAAGCTACTCCAGCCTCTGTGCTACTGTTGTACAAAGAACGACGAGGCATATGGGAAGGTATGGGTGTTAAAAGCCATAGCTAACCTTTCTGACAGCAGAATACTAATCACAATCCTACAAAGCTCTAAACCTCCGCAAAGCATATATTCCCTCACATAGAAAGCCAGAAGATTTTCAGGTTGTCATTTTGTATTACAACCACAGTGGAGCGGCTTATAGTAAAAAGCAAGAATTAAGTATCACACCACCTCACAGATGCTTACTTAAATGCCATACAAAACTAAAAAACAACAACAAAAAAGCATTCACATCCTTTGCTGATCAATTTGTCTCTAATTCAGCATTCCATTTTTAAAATGTCTCATGGTAACACAACTGATAAGTCCTTTTCTCACATTTACTGCATTTTTAATAGAAGCATATACAAACACACATGTACCTGGCAGTTGTCACCGCTCTCTTTTTGAAGGAAGAACTGTTTTTTAAATTCATAATAAGCATTATACTGGTGCCATGGTTGCAGGAATTCAAACCTTTTAAAAGAAAACTGAATATGTGAAAATGCACATGAACATAGTTAATACTAACAATTCCTCATCACCTAATCTCCTCTAGCAAATGGAATGTTATTTGATGCTTGAAAGCACGCTTACTTATGCCTAAACTTCAGAGGATACACATTCAGAGTATGCTTGCTAGAGACATTTTTGACAGGTTGTTTGATAATTTGGGCAATTATGCTTTCCCATTGCCTTTAAGTAGGTCCCTAAGTTTCAATTAAACAAACAGGATAGTACTTCTCAAAACCTGCATGTCCTGTAATTTAATATTATATAAAATTAAAACCTTAACTTTTGAAATAGCAGTTTAAATAACATTTTCTCTTACCTGAGATCATTCTTGGCACGAACACTGGTTTCAAATTTTACCCCATTCCTAGCAACATACTCAGCTAGCTTGTCAATGACAGGTTGGATATCTGGAGGTGGAGGTATAATGGCAACCACTGGAGTAATTGTGCTGAAAACATCAAGAGTAAATAGTTTTTATAAATAGAACATAAAATACTTTCAGACTCTTGCTTTAACAAAAAAAAAAAAAAAAGTAGAGAGGTTTGTTCTCTGAGTTCACCATGCAGTTAAAATAGCTTGATTCAATAACAGAACGCATCCTAAACACTCCCTGTTGAAGCGCAGGAACGAGACTCCCCCAATCAACATGCAAATCTGTCCAAGGTACCTTGTAGATGTTGTGGTAGAAGTCAACCCACTGGTGCTGTCAGCTGTGTCTGGGGGAGGTGGGGGTGTTGTACCAGGAGGGGGAGGAACCGTTGCTACACCTGTAGCGCTGGACACAGTCACCCCTGCAGGCAGGGCGTTGTAGTAGGCAGCAACATCGATTCCCGGAGGTGGAGGTGCCAGGCAATAGGTTCCATCAGGGAGCATGTAGTAGCTGTAATACATGGCTGCCACAGTTGCTACAAAAAGACACATTTAAGAACAATATTCTAATTAGATGAAAACCACCCAATGAAATACATTATTGCATCGGTACAAATGCATCGAGAATCCAGATTCACACAACACACTAAGAAATGGCATCTCATTTCTTGTGTAAGAAAACCCAAAAAAAATCTAAAGCAAAAAAGGAAGGTTCATATTGACATATTTAGGATGAATAAGAAATATGTGGATCAAGGGACAGAATGCAAAAGTACTGAAGGTCATAGATGTGAATAAAGAAGTGAACTAGTGCAGGCATATTTAAAAATGAGCTAGTATGAAATCACACTTCCTAATCTAATTCAGCTCTGGCAATTTAACTCAGTTAAAACTATGTTCTCATGAAGAAAGAAATGTGCATATATTCAAAATTAGCATTAACAATTAACCACTAGAATCACTATATACATATTAAACCACTGTATTACTATATATAGACACACGCCTACTTACTTAAACCTCAAGAAGTAGACAGGTTTGGAATTCAACAGCAACATAACGAACAATGCATCTGAACAGGTTTTCCACACTAAAGGCTTCTCTGATTCTAAGTACTTCCTGAGCGTGCAAAGGCTTATTACGTCTTTCTATCTTTCTTTAAGGACAGTATTTTATAACGTTCTAATTAGCTTAATACATTTATATGGTAGATACTTCTTGTAAATCTAAGTGTTTTCTGCAGAAAGACCATGTATAAACAGAAAATATTAACATAAAATATTTTAAATTAATTACAGGAAGAGTTTGCTTTTCCGGAAGCAAGGTTTAATCAATGCATTAAATTACAATGAATTATCCTCTTAGAAGTTTCAGAAACATTCCCATGTGGCATTATTTACTTTTTTCAAAGAATAAGTTGTCTGTAACAAGAACAGAATAAAGCTCTGTTTTAAAAGCAGGGAGAGGAGTTGCAAACTGAACTTGTTTTGTTACTAAATTATAATCTCCCAGTTTCTATCACATACATTCAGGTTCAAGCCTGACATTGAAGTAATCAAAAAACTGACTAGGTCTATTCTACGGAGATACATATTCTGATTTTAGTCTTTCTTGAAATAACCAGTAATTTTCAATTTCTTCACAGAAATCTTATTTCACCTTTACTAAGATTTCCTTATCATACAGTTTTAAATACAAATTACTTCCATGTGTATTTCCCTCCACATATTACACTCTGACAACACCTGTAATCCCTTGGGGCTTCTGAACCTATAATGCATAAAAATCAACTCAGATTATTATGGTGACAACTGATCTGCAGCAACATTACTGAAAAACCAAGAACTCAATAAGCACCACCTTGAAGTGACACTACTCATTACTTACAAATGTATAATAACCCTACTGTAGTGAAGGCTTCACTGATGCTATGATGATTTTTTGCCTTTTCTTTTAAACCCCTTTTATACCTTTCTACAATTTCTGTATTCTTTAGTGCTTTTTGCCTACATTCTTGGACTTGTTTGTTAAGCTAGGAGACTCAACATTTTAGAGGTTTCGTAGTTAGGGATCAATATGCCCCAGACCTCAAGATCCTCTCCAGAACACATTTTGTAAACTAAGATAGAACCATCCAGGGGGAGGTTCCTTGGGGAGAGCGGGGGCTCATTCGAGCCTCTCACTGGGGAATTTTTGATTAGATATGCTAACTAATAAGACCTATAAAGTTATACCAGATCTTTTAGGGGGTGCACATTGTGGTGTGCATTTCGGTGTGTTCAACCTAGACGTGGTGCACCTAAAGATCCTTAAAATAAATACCAAGGTAAAATCCCTTTTTCCCATTCTAACCGTGTTTGACTCTTGATTTTAAGATCAGGAAAAGGGATCATCACTACAAATTTTCTTTTATCCGAGTAGTGTTACATGTTCAGTCCCATAAATGAAAGGGTAAGTTGCATTTCTTTATTTAAGGAATCAGAATCCTGGAAGTTGAAAAGAATTAAGAGGCACATAAACTCATTTACGCTTGACTTTACCTTTTTGAGTATCAGAATTTACAAAATTTGCAGGAACAAAATAATATAATAAGGGTATGGTGCTAAACTTACTCACAGACTGAAGACGTGGCTTCCTGCCTGCCCACCCCCTCCAACCCATTCCTGGTTTTCCTAAGCAGCAATTCAACAGATACTCAGCATGGACCTTCAAAGACTCAGGAGATTGAAAAAGAATAAATACACAGGATGAAGCATGAAGCCAACGTATTCTCTTCCCACCAGCATCCACACACAATTCATCAAAACATACCACCAGCTGCCTCCTCACAAAGCACTTACAATCAGAGGAATATTCTGCCTGTGATGTCTGCACAGCTGCCCCATCTGTTGACCGTGGTGTAGACGAATTATTATCTGATTGTGCTTTGCGCACCAGTGCTGCAAGGGGGTGATCAGGGTCTACTACCTTCAAAGGCTGAAAACATTTTGAGAATAGAAAAAAAGATTAAAATTGGAAGTACATATTTAAAGAACAATAGCATCAACATCTTCAAGAAAGCAGATTTATCTACGTTAATAGACATCGATAATTCTGTGCAAACACTGAAGTTACCGTTTTTGTAGCTCTCAGAGTCAATGTATTTGAAAATTAGTGAAAAACAAGACAAAAACCACTTTCACATAAACAGAAATGAATGACATAAAAAGAAAAAAGCGGTTATTACTGTTAGCCAGTGACTGCCATGGCTGGGATAAGGCACAGAACCTGTCTTGTCTAAATATCAGACAGCACCCCAGCCATTCCTCTGAAAGCCTCAAATACGTACAACCATCTGTCACTCCCATTATTCCATCACTGCCTAGTCTCAGAAAATAAAAACAACTAACGGATCTAGTAAAATTTACATTTAATGAGTAGTAAATTCTGGTGAAATATTATTTGCTGAAACTGTTACTTTGTGTCAACATTTTATCTACTAAAATCTAAAAAGAAAAAACACTCTCTCTCAGCTTATATGCATAAGGCATTAAATACCTTAATCTCTTCTGCTTCAACACAGGTTCTGTGGGATAAATCCTTGAGTGATGCCCTCAATACCAGAGGGCATCAGAAATAGAAATATAATTCCTTAGAAATGGAAAAATAACAATTTATGTACTAGAGAAAAGGTAACTCAAAAGTTTACAAAAACAGACTTAAATTACAGCCTGAAAAGAAGCCCAGACCTTTGTCAATAAAAGACCCGAGTACCTGCAAAACAGAATTTTTCTGTCCATGAATCAGGTGTTTTACAAGATAAAAAGGTAATTTTAATCGTGTCAAGTACCTTCATGAGCTCTTCAAGCCTACTGCATTTTTTAGATGCAAAAAGACTTGGATGAAGATAATTTCCGTCATCGTCATCATCATCATCATCATCTTCCTCAGATTTCACTCTCGAGTCTAAATAAAAGCAATGTTTGAATTTTATTTGGGTTTGCTATGAATTTTCTTTGGGAGAGAATGATGATACAGGACAAGCATAAATTCTTAGGAAAGCATCATTCATATAAGTCAGCTTAGTCACAAAAGCATAGATCCAAGATCTTGCCAGACATCAACAAAACTAAACCCTAAATGCACAGACCAACCTTCTGTTGGACTTGAGCTATATGACTGCTCCTAAAACCTTCACATCATAGCAGCTCCTGTAGCTGAACATTTCCACAAACAATATTTTTTCAAAAAAATCTCCAATTTAAGCAAAATTTTGAATCATCACATCAATCTCAGCTGCAGTGGAACCCCAGAAAAATGTGGCTATTTTAACAAAAAGACCAGTGTCTGTTCCAGTGATTCCCACCCTGAAGCTACCATTTGCCAAGCAACAACTCACGTTTTTTCTCGTCAGCTTTACTTTCCGAAGGAGCCGCGTAGCGTCCCTCTTTCATGGCCTTCTGGATGAACTTGTAGTAGGGGTTGAGGTAGTGATCAAACCGCAGAAAGTCAAACTGGGAGTTGCGTGCTTGCTTGGCTTTCAGCATGATCTCAAACTGGGCTCCTTGCTTGCACACAAAGTTTGCAGTTCGCTCAATGATCGCATGCATTTTTGCTGTTGGTGGCTGTGGGAGTAAAATAACACATTTGCATTTTCATAAGCAGCTTGTACACTGTGTTAGAACTCCAAGAATTAGAAAGAACAGTAGTTCCCTGTCCTTCTCAGCTTTCTTTAGCAACTTAAGTTCCATAATCACCTGAAACTAATGAAAGCACATCAGCCCTAAAAAATAACCAAAACAGTCCCAACGCTCCTCAGCTGCTCATTCAGTTCCTTTTGCAAGATCTTTTTCTTCTACCAGGACAGCTGTTTCTGCATTGAACACCAAACTGAAGAGGGCAACAGATCCTGGATGACCTTGGTATTACAATATCTCAAGGTGCTCTGAAGACTCAACATGTATGGTTTCCTTCACAAAAGCTGTCCTTAATTCTGTTATCTCTGAATGTGCAAATATTGTTCCCTAACTAGAAATTTGTTACTTTGTATTTGGTTGGGAAGAACATGTGTGCCTCTTAAGACCAACATACAAACTATAATTCCCATGTGCATTCCCTTGAAGAGTCACTGAACACTTCACCAATAAAGCAAAAGATAAAATTAATAAAGTTAAGCAGCATCCATGCATTTTCCAGAAATCCAGATACCAAGCCCAAGATGTGAAGAGAACAAGAGTACAGTTAAAGAATGAATGAACTTCATTATTCACTGCTTTTAATTTCACACTCAGCTATTTTGTCCTGTGCTCAGTACACTGTAAAAACACATACTCTGTGTGCCTATAAAGACTGAGGTGTCACATTAATGATTTGGTTTAGCTTTGTATTTTTACTGCATAGATACACAGCTATGTTGCAAACCTAAAAAAAATGTTTCTCAGAAGACTGGAAGCACTCGAGACAGTGGTGCTCCACATAGGGGAAAAAATTCTCAATATTATCAAACAGTCCAATTTTAAAAGCTGTTTTCTGCCAACTGGATCCTTTACCAGGACGTTTGATATGGAAAATAACTAGATGTTTCAAGTTTTATTTGTCCCTCTAAAACCCCAGCAAAGATTATTTTAATGAGAGGCAATGAGGTTCTTAACAAACTGATAACATTTTGTGCATTAGCAGTTTCACATTATATATCAAGTTTTTCTATCTGTCCTCACAAGTTACTAACTGAAAATTTCCTCTAACAGCCCACTTCAATAGCATCCACAGACTTCTTAAAAATGCCCTGGTGAAGAACAATCATCTTTGCCCATAATCACAGTTTTAAGCAGTGGAAGACCTTCGGCCTGCTTGTCATAACTCTTCAGTTCTAAGTTCCAGAATGACATTACTGCCGCAATTGGAGCTGCCATACACTGAACATTCCATAGTTCTGGACTTTTTTTTTTGCTGCCTGACTTGTCTTCATTGAATATTTGCACTTTGCATTGATCTGTATTACAGGAGATATAAAATATCTGTCTTTATTGAACTGCACTTTGCAGACTGGGAGCAAAGTCTCCATGTTAGCAAGCTGATTCTCAAATTTCTTAAACAGAATAAATATCTTTCATGGTAAAGCCAAATGACTTGAATAGAACAACAACAAATCGAGGCTCACAAAAAAAAATTCTCACAATTCCCAATCCAAGGTTAAGTATACATTGCCTTCAGAGCTGCTGTCTAGACACTTTGGTGTTTTGTGGGGTTTATTTTTTTTTTCAATCAAAACCGAATATACCTCCACTTGCTTTCTGCTCATGTGACTACACTGGAGTTCAACAGCTGACTGAGAAAAATTACTTCAGTAAGCCCCACACTGCACTTTGCGACATATATTGGAAACACATCCTAAATTTCTAAACAAAACTCAAGCCAAGCAGCTATCTAAACCAACAGTTTTTCACCAGCAGTTACGTTTTGGAAACAGTATCAAAATGCAAAAGAAGAAGCTCTTCTCTGAGAACTCAAGGTTCCTTAAAGAAAAGCCAATGAAGTAGAAAAAGAGTTACACAAATACTCTGTGCTCATTATTAGTTGTTCTAACCGTGTTCTAAATCTTTACTGGCCAAGGTTATCAAGCTGAGAATATCAAGTTGAGCTCACATATAAATTAACACTTTCATGACCACAGTTATAGAAGGAAGAATATTATCTGATTTTCCAGCATCTTTTAATAAACTTGAAATACATTGAAAACCCTTACAGTTAGACCTGTAATCAAGCAGGTGTCTGTTCAGCTCCTTTCAGGAAAAATACAGAAGCCGCAATTAAGTCTACAGAACATGTAGCAAAATCTGGCAACATCACATGAAGAAAGGAGCTTCTATATGCTAATACTTTCAAGTTATTTCAGACTTTATTAGAAATAAATTACTGTTTTTCTCCTTGAATATGCTAGTTTTATATAGAGCATTTACACTTGATCAAATCCTATCCCCTTCAGATTGGGACTCAATTAAAAAGATTTCAGAAAAGAATTCTTGAACATAAGCAAACTTTTGGTTTAATGGCCCTTTATGTTTGGAATGCTGAACCTTACATCTCCGCAAGTAGCCATTCCAAGAACAGCTGCCTTTTTTCCACATTAGCTAAAATAATATCACAAGTGATACTAAATGCACTTAGCATAAGCACAGTGATAATTTCAGTGTGAAAAAGAAGATTCAAAGGTGTTCATAGAACTCAAGAATTCAAGGCAGAACATTTGAAATTAAGTTACTATTTTAGAATAATTTAAAATGTACCACACTAAAGTTAATGGAAAAAAACCCCAACCCAATCACCAAACAGAGCACCATCAACAGCACAAAAGCTGGCAGAAGTGTAGGCTGCATTAAATGTACACATACCAGTTCCACATCAGAAGGTACATTCAGTCCCGGAGGCGCAACAAAAGGTTCTTCATTTTCCTCTGTATTTTCTGTCTGAGCTGTTTCTACAAGGAATGACAGAATGAAGTACCATAGGAAAAAACATGTCAAAGTACCCAAATGTTAAAAAAAAATTAAAGTATATCTAAAACAATGTGCAATCAAGGAATTTATCAAATGCAGCTATATAAACAGCATTTGCACTGCAGACATTTAAATATGGTTAAAAATAATAATTTGTATTACAGTCCATTATTTGCTACAGCAGAAATGTTCCTCTGAAAATATTTTGCTTTACAGATTTTTTATAATAATTGAAGTAAAAAATTTACTTTTTAAAGTAACTTCTAGTACTATCTATTTTACTAGCCTTAAGAGAAATCGTATTCCCTTTTTTCCTTGACAGATTAGATGGCACCAAGTGCAGGAACACCTGATCACAGGAGCTGTGGAAACAGCAGAACAACCTCATCACGCATGAGATGTTGCAGTGATTACTGCAGACAAACCATGCAACAAAGGGAGTTCGCTTGTTTCCACTTTCTGGTGGGTTGGTTTTTAGGTTTTTTTTCTAATGAACTCAAACAGTTTAACTCCACAAAGGCAGAGAAAAATTTAGCAGCAAAGAAAGAAGGAAAGAGCAGCAGACAAAGTAGAATAGACTGCTTCTTTTGGCAGCATCTCCAGCTAACAATATTTGGTTATAGAGTCTTAAACAAATCAATTAAACCCCAGAAAAGACAATGCAATTCTGCTTCAGTACCAAAGAGCAGAGGAGAAACCCTTCGTACAGTGGGACTAGCACAGACACTGATTGCCCTTACACAATCTCTCAGACACGGCAAAAAACACTAAATAAGCTTAAGCACCTAAAGTGATCCTGCATTGCAACACAATACCTTGGGGGGAAAAAAGCACATTTCATACCACAGTAACCCACCAAGATGTAGTAAGGCAACCCAACTGTTAATTGAATGATCCTCACTTTACTAAGACATAGTTCAACAACATTTAAAACCTTCCTTAAGAATGTGCGATAAAAATACAAAGTTACTGTAATTATAGATGGGAACATGACAACTGAATTCCATATTTTTTAAGGTCATGAAGCAGGGCACACTATGTTGAAGACAGACTCATTTATAATAACTAAGAAGACAAAATCTAAACTTAAAAATATACATTCTTATCAATTACTGTTTTATGCTTACAATGATATTTTCTGTCTTGACTAAGAAACACAGTGTTAGCAGACAGCCAATGTAAGGAATTCCTAGGTTTTTCCTGAATAAGAATCTGCAAGACAGCAGAATTAAATTCCCTGACTACTGCAGTATTGACTGTGCCATAGCAGGAAAACATTTTTAAGCTCTTCAAGAACAAAGTCCGCAAAAACTCAGTAACAGAGTCCCATAAAGACTTTGATGAAATGCTTTCAGAAATTTTAATTACATTTTAATGACACATATTTTAAACTCTCAACTGCAAGATAGAAATGCTATGTCGTCCCTCTCAATTAACCCTTTTTACTTTTACCCCTTACCTCTTTGTTTTGCAGGCTGATGCTCCTCCTCTTCAGTGGGTTCTGAAGGGTCATAATAATCACTGCCATAACGGAATCCCACTGCATTATAGGTACCATCTTCTGCCAAAGCTTCACTGAGTCTTTTATATTCCTCCTCTTGAACAAAAATGCAATTACCAACATCAGAACATATTCAGAAGCTAACTTATTAAAAAAAAAGAAGTAATATTTCTTACTTTAGTTTTTAAATAAGAAGTTTTCTCCTGATCATTTTAGCTTTCATTAAAAACTGAACAGAAAAACACAGCATGTACACATGCTGACTATTTATTTCTTCTTGAAGAGATATAGGCTGTGGATTAAGACATTCTAATGCAATTATGCATATAAAAGCACAGAATTTCCTTTAAAAAACACTAAAAATGAAGCAGAATGTGTTTATTTTGGGGGGTCTGAAATCCCAGTCTGCCCTCAGAATCTGGGCAATTTCTGTGTGGATCTACAGTTAAACTATCCTGAGGTCCTCTCACATACGCAAAGACTCCCGCTTTTCGAATCCACTGGATACTGTCAAGATAACATCAGAAAAAGAGAGTATAAAATTAGGAGTAAATTTAATTTCATAATAATTTACTTAAACGTGCTTTTCTAATAACCATGTTATTCCTTGAGCAATACCTTGCCTTGCCTCCTCCTCAAGCAAGTCCGTATGCAAGGCTAAATACCTCTCTTCATCACAGAGGGCTTCTATTCTAGCCTCCTCTTCGGACAATTGATAATCTCTGTTCCAGGTGGAATATTCAGCATCATATTCAGAAAGGTCATGCAGGTGACCACGCCCATCATACCTGCAGGATGAAACAGCTGGTCAATGCAAAGAACTTAGGGCTTGGGTTTATGCGATTACTTAAATACTTACCCAATAAAAATGAAAAAAAAAAATACTTATACGTTAATGCATACTCCCTTTTAGAAGTTACAATTAATTTTGCTAATCATTTGTCACCAACTATCGAAAATTTGTTTAATAGTCTAAATTCCTCTCAAAGAAACTAATAAATTATTACAATTAAAGGCAAAGGTATCCTTTAATAGTTTAAGTGGGATCCATTTCCTTAACAGCTCTTACCGTACGTGCTTCAACCAACCAATCAATGTCACTTGCAAAATACGTTTTTCTGGAAAGTCAAATAGCTTACATTCACACAAACCCGAGTACATAAATACCTATCCGTAAGAACCAAACGGTCGAAATTTCCTCGCTTCTTTCTGCTAGTCCCGAACTCTCAGGAGAAATCTTCACCATAGAAACTTGCGTCCATTGGAGGTAAAATCATGGCTAGGCTCGGCCCCTAGCCATTTGGCTGAGGAAATAAGTTCTGGGTTATGTGATAGAGAGACACACATACATAGGAACAGTAACATAAACATGCAATTTAAGGAGGTTCACCGCAAAATCAGCAAAGATCAATGATGTACAGTTCCTTTCTACTAAGAAATCACTTTATTTGCAGGAAAAGCACTGCATTGGGATAATGTTTATGCATCAGTAAGAGAAACTGATTGGAAAGTAAAGTGACAGTAAACTTGACTCCGCTGAGGTGTCTTCCCACACACAATTCTTGACTTGTGCCAACTTGCTAGACCAAAAACAAAGAAAGTAAATATTCTTATAGCAAAAAGCAAATGAAACATAGGTCTGGTTAATCAAGCTCTGTCCACAGGCAAACTTGAACCCAAGTCTTCTCATAGCAATGTGCTTTTCTCAAAATGGTGAAAATGAAGACTTCCTGCTGCTGGAGATAAAAGGAATCTAAGCTTCCAAAGGAGTTTGTAAGATTAGCAATTGCAAGCTGCCTTAACTCACAAATGTACGTTATTTGGTATTTCAGTATGTGTGTACAGACATGCACATACTTAGTGTTTGCTCCCTACAATTTCTGTAACACCTGTGAACAGGGCTCTGCTGCACAGCACCCCAAAAATGGCCTCTACTTACAAATGAGATCAGTCACAGAAATGATTTGGACTAGAAGTGTGCAACACAACACTTCCACCGTTGTGTAAGTGAGAAATGAAACATAGCTACAAACATTTATGGCTGTTTTGTCCTGCTTTTGTGTCTATTCCAATTTAAAAAATTTATTTCAATAATAACCATCATTAATGGCGTAAGCACCGAAATAGTGCAAGGGCATTTCTTTTTTCTCTCCAGTCTTATGGAAGGAAATCAAAAGACCTTTCCTTACTGACATTTTTCCAAGACAAATACAGCTCTTAAGTCAAAATAAAATCCTGTCTAGCACCAAAGCAGTGATGAAACTGAGGGAATACATATCTATAGTATGCCATGTGACCCTTCTCAAACCAAAATCCTTCCATCTTTCCCACTGAGGTTTTCAGGGTCACCCACAACTCTTAAATTATTCTTTCAGTGCTCCACTCAAACATAACCAACCTGACCTCCCATGTTCCCTCTCTCCAGCAATATATTCAGATAACTCTGAATGAATTTATTTCCCAATCCCACCCTGTACTGCTGAAACAAATCAAAGAGATCAGGAGGAACATCAAAGCAGATTCTATTACTCTCTCTGGCCACGAACCTGGACCTGGCACAACAACCAAAAGAAGCCAGCCCTAGCATAAAATTTCAAGAGCACCCAAAATCAAATCCATTCTGTCTAATACAGTAAATCACAGCACCGGGAAAAGTAAACAGGCCAAGAACTGCTTTTAGTGTGTCCCATCAACAGCCTGCAGCCAGATTATGTAGGAGAAATAAGAAATCCCCATTTCCTTTAAGGTGGATAAACACCTTTCCACTCTCCCCACTGCCCCGTTCTCACCTACAGAACATACAATGTGCCTAGTAAGTACTCCCATGCAATCAGGCTCCCTTGGATTCCAGGTCAGAAAATAGGATGTTTGTGGTTTGCACTGAAAAGGAACAGATCATTCCCACTCTCCACCCTGCCGACCCTGCCTTGCCAAGTGGAGCAGAAAGACACATCACACACTGACTGCCAGGAGGAGAGGAACCTCCCAACGCTGCCAGAGAGGGAAACCCCAAGTTCCCGCAGACAGGGGTGGAGGGGGACGGGGGGCGGCCTGCAGCGTTACCAGAGCACCCTCGGAGTGCTGTGCCGGGAGCTGCCTCCAGCCCCGCCACGGAAGGTCCCGACGCGCCTGCCAGAGCGAGCCCTCTCCTCAACCCCCGCCCTCACTGCCCACAGCACAAGGGGGGAAACAAAAAGAGGCTATCACAGCAGATCTCGCAGCACAGTCTGGGGGTTGTGTTACACCGACCTATCGATCATGATCTTGGGGTCTCCCATCCAAGGAATAAGGTGTCGCCCCTGCTCCTGGTACTGAGCCTTCTCATCATCCCGAAACAGCTTGCAGGCATAGCCGAACACCAGCAGCTCCACACGGCTACTCCCGCCTCCACCTCCACCTCCTCCGGGGGACCCGGGCACCGCTCCCCCTCCTGACAACAACATTAGGGGTGGCGGGCCTGCTTCTTCTGCAGTCCGTCGAGACCCTCCGAGCCCTCCGTACATCACCGGGGGGGTGCAGCGAGGCGGAGGCAGCTCGCAGGAGCACCGACTGTCCAAGCAGCGAGTACCCGCACGGCCGGGCCCGCGCTAAAGCCCCCGACCCCGGAGCACCACAGCCGCCATCACCCGAAACAAAATGGCGACGCTTCCGCTTCCGCTGGCGGCGCAGGGGCAGAGACGGGCTGGCTTTTGGGGGTAGCAGATTCGCGTCAAGTTCCGGCAGACCGAGTGTTAAATCCGAGGATAACGCGACTCCACGGTACTGGAGAGGACACTGCGCGTTCGGTGACAACGGTCGAGGCCCGAAGAGGCGGTGGAGCCACAGAGCCGGCCGTCACGAAAGTGCGGAACACCTCTGAGAGGCCGCTCTGAGGCCGCCCTGAGTGGGGCGGGGAGCGGCGTGTGCGGGAGGTCCTGCTCGGCAGACAGGAGCCCCAGGAGTTTAAAAACAAAACCGAACCGTGGGCCCGCGTATCCCGGTGTCCGCCACGCTGTCTTGGAGCCCCCAGGGGAGGGGGAGGCTGAGGAGCCTCAACGCAGTACAGGGCGGTGCGGCACAAAGCGGGGGTCAATCCCAGGCTGCGCTCGGGAAGCTCGAGGGGAAAGCCTGGGAGCCACGGTGGGAATCACAGAACCAGTTCGGTTGGGAAAAGACCTCTGAGACCATCGAGTCCAATCTCCGACCGGACACAACCTTGTCAACCAGACCAGGGCACCGAGTGCCATGTCCAGTCTCTCCTTGAAAGGGGAAAGGGAGGACTTGGGGCACTGGGTAAAAAATTCCGAAGAAAGTTTATAAACCAGAGAATTTTTTCTAAAATTGTATGATCTGGGCTGAAGTTTTCGATGTTGTGTATCTCGGGGTTATTACTGTCATCACTGTTCAATAAGTATGAAGAAATGCGTTGTTTTGCATATTTTATAATAAAATTCTGTAAGGAAGGACATGATGTTTTGTGATTCGCAGTGGGAATTACTTACCATGTTGCTGAAAGTGACCCTGTCTGTCCAGTAGCCTACAGTGTTCTGCCCCCTTCTCTCCATGGGATTCTGTAGGACAAAATATCTCTCTTCAAAATACTTTTAATGTACTCTTACATACCTTGAGTGTTTGTCAGTGAAAAAGGGTGGAATAATGAGTAATTATTTTGCAACTACTCTGGATAGCTTTAAAGATACAAAATTGTAGATTTCCCTGAAATTTCCAGCAGTGTCTGCCAGAGGGGTAAATGCTGCCAAGCAGCATCATCCCTGTTATGATCTGTAAAGATCCAGGCAGGACCTGGTCAGTCAGACACTCTCTGGTTGGTGCTCTTCAATCTCCAATCACAAGATTAACCGCTGCAGGGTTGCTGTGAATGCTGCCAAGCATCAGATGAAAACTTGTTGTTTGAGGGAATTAAAGCAAAACAAAACATATTTGCATAATCCCAGTTTGGATCAGGAGTATATTTTGGAAATGTGGACGGCCAGGATTGCAAATGTAACATTGAATGGGCTGACCTTTTCGTTTTTTATTGTATGTACTTATTAAGGATATTGAAAGAGGTTTCAATTGCAATGAAGTAGTGTCCTCATGGGAAAAGAAGAATTGTGTCCTAAATAGTATTTTTGTAAGGATCAGCAGATGGAAACTGAAGCAAGACATACGCCAGTTTAGAAAGATTGAACATACGTAACAACTGCTGCAATAAATCTATATTTCTATGCCCTGAAATGCCTTTGAGCTAAACTTAGGTATCTTTTTGGAAGATTAACTTTGGCAAAAGATGTGTTAAGCTTTAGTCAAATGTAAATAATTACACAAAGACCAAGAGTAATACTTATCCATTAAGCCATTTGATTAGACCTTCTGGGTAGCTGGCTCAGGATAGAGTGTGTCTGTCTCCAAGAGGACTGGAGCGGTGTTAGGCAGCTGCGCGATTCTGAATTAAAAGCATGTTTCATATTAGATTTGAGTAAAGTGTGAGTGGAAATTGTGAAGGGCCCCAAGACAATATTGTGTATATGGAAGTAGCTAATCAATGAGCATTTTGGGGAGGCTGAGCAATGTACACATTGCACGCCATGCAGAAATAGTGTGAGCACAGCTAGCAGGCTAATAACCTGCTGTGAAAACATCTTGAAGATGATGGGAACATTTCAGCTTCACACTTGTGTAAGCTAGTGCATTCTCCAAAACAGGATGTTTCCCCATCAGCCGTTAATGGTGAAGAGAAATCTTACTGTTCCAGAGACTCCTTTCCCCTTTATGAGCAGCAGTAGTTGAATGGCAGGCATTCAGAAGACACAGAAGGAATTTTTACAGGTTTATGTGTGATCCAGAGTATTTGCTCAGCTCTTAAGTTCTGCTGGTGTTGTGTTCAGGCTGACTCAGATTATACACGACTCACCTTTGAAATAGGGCATAACCTCTGCTATCTCCTCACAACCTTTGATTTGACTTTCATGTCCATGGATCCAAACACATCAAATACATCACTGAACACCATTCACTGATGATTTATTGGACTGCATTGTCAAAACTGTACTCAAGAAGCCAACAGCGTAAATGTAGTAAAGGATTTTAAGGTGTCCACTGGAGCAATCCAAATGCCTCCATACTCACACAGAGCAAATAAGGTGCTGTGCCAACACCCATTGTTTCATTTTTATAAAAATGTATTTTTGTGCTCTGAG
>NW_008238337.1:151828-154368 GCF_000691975.1 Corvus brachyrhynchos
ATGGTGCTCGCTTTCTGTTGAGAGAAATACTGTCTATTAGAGGAACAGTTAGCCACACTTACTGGCAACTTTTCTCATCTATTTAAGTGATAGATAGAAGCAACCTTACGGCATGGCCAGATGCATCAAAGGTTCTGTGCTGTTTTATTCTTCATGTAGGAATAATGTGTGGTTTGAGTCACGAATGTGTTGTGGTCATCTACAAACCCCAAATTTCCCAATAGCTGAAGCATACAATTTCTTTTAAGATTTGTTTCATTGATAGTGTACAACTTGTGGAAATTAAGCCCTTGTAAAAATATACCAATGACTTCTACAGAGAAATCTGATTGTACCATGAAAATACAAGGCAAATGTATTATTTTGGATAACTACTACCTTCTTTGTCCTGCAGAGAAAGGGCAAAGTGTAACAAGGACAAAGGGGACTTCTGTTGTCTTCCTTGGTCAGAAGATTATGTTCAGTAATGCATGAAGTGTGCAGTAAAACTGCAGAGGAGCTACATATTTCAAGCCCTAGACTAGTCTTTTGAGCCCAGGCACAATTTTTTAAGCTTTTTAAAGCTAGCTGTCCCTCTGTGAAGTCCACATAAGGTTTTACCATAGGAAGACTTTGAAACTGAGTTGTATTGATTACTAGTAAGTTTAAGAATATGGTGAACACTGACTTTTCTGAAGAAAGACCACAGAAAGTATTAATGTAACTGTGAACTGAATCTGAGTGATAAAACTTGGCTCCTGCTCAAGGTTAAATTATACACAAAAATATTCTGTGTTCATTTTGTCTTAATCCTTTTGTGCAGTGAAAAGCTACTGTCACATGAAAAGGGGAAATTTCCTGACACCTAGTATTTAATTTATGTGTCAGCACTGAGGTATCAAATTATCTCCTATTTGCTGTACTGCCTCAGCTAAAACAAGAACACAAAACCAGCTCTTGACTGCAGCAAGTGTAGTGTCCGAAGAAGAAAAGCACAAAAATTTGCATCAAACCAGAATAGAATTTTGCTCAAATGAGATAAAAAAATAAGAAGAAAGCTTATAATTCTTCCACCAAGCAGCTGCTGTGATTGTTAATTAGGGAAAGAAAAAAAGAAATGAAAAGCTGTCAGTTCATTTTGGCACTTTGTTTCTAATGCACCAGTGGAGGAGCAGACACACCAGAGCTTGTGAGAGATTTTTCACTTGAACTTCAAAGAGCAGGGGACTTCTCCACTGAACAAGGTAATGCTGCTTCTAATAACAGGTGTGAACCATACAAATCTATTGAGAACCTGCTTATTTTCTTTTTTAATTATCTAGTTTTAGGATAACAAAACAAATAAATCAAAAAGCTAATCTACTCACTCTAGGCTCCTTCATTCTTGCAACACAAACCTGTGAGCGTCAGGCATGCCTGGCATTACTGTGAGCTTTCCTAAAATGAAGCACATATCAGTGATTTGTAGGAGTGTGTTTACAAGGCTCTTTTGAGGAACAGAGTAAGAACCTCTGTAGCCACCAAAACAAGCACAGATACCCACTTCCATTAGTCTGTACTGCTGAGGAGCTGTATAGATACTTGCATGGTCAATGAAAGGACAGCCTGACCCGTGACTAAATCACGGGACTGGAGGTCAAAAGTCTGATGACTTCATTCACTTGTGCCACCACTGCTATTTGTAACTGTGCCATGCTGTCCATCTGCCAACCAGTGCAGCACAGTGGCCTTTGAAGGTGTGTATGGCTGAATGAGACTGGCTTTACAGGCTCTTCTGCAAAACCTCTGGCTTTGCAGGGTTTCAACAGAGGCTGAAATGCTTGAGTTATGGGAAACAGAATTAACTGAGGAAGTTAGTGTGAGTCTGCATCAGCTGCATGCAACTCCTTGGAAACAGGAGCGTGAGAGTCTCCTGACTGGTGGAATCTTTTCAGGGGAAGCAGCTATTATTGGACATTGAATTGCTTACTAGCTATGGATTTTTTGTTTAAAATGATGTGCCTCTTTTACAATCTTCCAGCCAGACAAATGATGATCAAACTCTCAATCATAAGCATTACAGGAATAGAGGACTAGCAGAAATTTGCATTATTGCTTTACGCAGTGGATCAGGAAAAGATTTCATTATTTGCAGTACCAGTTGAGGTACAGAATTTTATACTATCTTAGAGAAAAGCTTTTGCAATAGGTATAATCTGTTTCTGTGTATACATTAGACATTCATATAACAGTGGCATTTCTTATGCATGAATTGCCTGAAAATATGCTGATTATAGCAGTATGTTTGCCTGCAACAAAATATTGTTCTATGCCTGTGGGTTACATATTAAATGACTTTAATTAGAGAAGATGGATTAATCTGGAAACTCATGCAGATTTTACACCACAATGTGGGTGACACAGTGTTTACATGGTGTAGTGCTACGGTGGCCCTGTTCCTCAATTCTAGTCTCTCTGTTGCTACTTTTACACCTCCAGCCTGATTATTGTGTTTCCAATTCTATGACAGGGGCAGAAGACAATGATAATTCATGCCAGCATTTTGGAGTAGTTTGAAAATA
>NW_008238337.1:154399-166500 GCF_000691975.1 Corvus brachyrhynchos
AATAAAGTGGGACCTGAATTCTGATTCCAGGTAGGAAATGAGTTGTCCTAAGTGGGCGTATTATAAATATGCAACACACCTCTGGATAACTCAAATGGTATAGGATTGCAAATAAAATACCTCTTTAATATCTCACAAAAATTATTTGAGTAATGTACTTTCTAAATAACATCAGTTGATGACCTCTCTTTCGGAAAGGTATGGGTTGTTTTTTGTTTTGTGCTGTATATTAGGTTAAATAACCTTGATGTGATAACAATCTAATCACAGTCCCTTCCAAATAAATGGCTTGAAAATACAAAGTATATTTAATCTCATTAAGAGTAACCACATGGAAAAAAAAAATATTATCCCTTGTAATGAAGCTGTCAGTGATGTCGTATGGAGGGTGAATACTGCAAATCAATGCAAGTTGTTCCTGTCAGCATTCAGGAAACAAAAACATTAAAATCTGGCAGTGAAATCTTAAAATATAGACAGAAATTAATTGAATTGTTAAACTATTAATTTCTCTGCCTTATAGTAACTTGATTTAGCTAGATTTGTACCAAGCCTGTTACTAACTGTAGAGGAGAGAGCTACTGAACAGGCACACAGAGTTTCACAAACTAACACAAATGGGAACAAACATGAAAATTCATTAAGGCACTTGAACTTCACAGCTCCCCACTTCTTTCCTGCACCATTTGTAACTGAATTCCTGTGAACAAAATATACAGACAAGTTCCAGTTGTTGCCGTACTAATGCCAAGAGGAGAGATGGTAATGTATTGAGACTTTGTACACTGACGCCTATACAAACTCACAAATGGGTAGAACAGACTTGGAAAAACCACTGCTCTCATCACTGCTAAGAAGGTTAATCTTTCACAGGCTTTGTGGTTTGTACCAGCCCACTTTCTTTCTGAGGATTTCCAAAACACTTTGTGCACTTTAAGAATATGGTGGTGATGACTTTGATATCAAACTGCTGTCACTTGTCACAAAAAAGCTTGACAGCTGCTTATCTGCTATTAGCAGTACTATAAAAGTGGCGTCCAGCAGCCAAGCACAGCTGCTTACACACAAAGGAAAAGTGGGCGGACAAATAGCAGGTAAATGTCTTAATTAGAAATTTAAGATCTTGTTAGAATACAGTTTTACATTATGATGAACTTAAGTGTATGAGCTGTTGCATACAACTATTTAAATCTTTTCACGGAGTACTTGGCTTGACAGGTCTACTATTTTAAAAAGTAATTTAAGATCCTTAATGGGCATCTCAAATATCCCATTCAATGGGAAACAGCATCATTAGCACAACATACAGAAACATGCAGATAACTAGTGAGTTAACAGTTCCAGAAAGTGCTTTACATGTAGTAGAGCAGTCTCCTACTCTCTCAGTGGTATTATCTAACTGCTCGGTGGGGTGGTCTGAGTGATTTGTTACCCTTAGCAGTAGGCTGCACAGTTTAGATAGGTTAGTCTCTGACTTTTGGAGAGGAGTACTTATTTTCTGCCTGTCTATCGGTTTCCATACCGTTTGAAATGGCCACATTTTTAGCCAGGCAATTATCATTTTGTCATTGTGGTTAAATGGAAAAGAGCATTGTATACGAATGACAGTACTAAGTATGTTTCAGTATTGCTGAACCCAAACAATATGCTTTTCATCTCATATCCATACGTAATCTTCCCTTCTCCCTCATGTCACTAGAGCAACACCACAGAGCAGCTGCTTGATCACATGTGGAAATCATATTTCAAGTCATCTAATTTGTATTCAAATCAAGAGATGATGTGTTTCTTGAAAAGAAAAGGGTTCCTTGGGCTGAAGGTTTGCTGCAGTCTCTTGTGTGACTGGAGACAGCCGTGTGTCAATAGTAAATTTAAATTGGAATTATTTCTTTCATTTGTCACTTTACACTTGTGCCTTGTTTATTCTTAGATGGCAGCATAGCTGAATAAAAACACACCATCAGCTAATCATGATCCTTTCAAAACTAGGAGACTTGTAAGAACGCATGTAGTAGCTAAAGGACTTTCTTCAAACGGAACGGGTTAAACTAGAAATGCTTAGTCCCTGTTGTGATTTGAATTGTCACAGCTCTGACATCACAGAGCACTGATCAAACTGCAGCAACACACGTGATATACCTGGTCTAACCATAGTTTGGGCAATATACAGTGGAGATACTGTTGGAATAACTCCAGGCAGCAGCTTGCACTGATGCATGTGCTGTCTGCGTCTGATGTGGTGTTTACCTGGAATATCTGGACAGCAGCTGCACCCTCCCAATGGTGTTTAAGCAGGTGTTAATGGCTGTTCCTCCTCCAGAAAGATTCAGGGACACTTCCACCCTGTAACCTTCCTTACTCAGTCTTACTCTCAGCCTAGTTCTTGCATGTCTGAAGGTTGTGTGGATGGTATAGGGATGCTGGAGGATTGGTTCAGAGCAGTAGCACAAAATCTGCTGCTTTTGAGTGTATGAGTCCTGCTGCGAGCCCCCTATTCCCACCTACTAACACCGTGGTGATGGTTTTGGGAGTCAGAGTAGTGTTTGTGCATGCTGCTGCTCTGGGCTGTGCAGGCTGGTTTCTCACTTCAACATTGGCCCCTTAAACAGTGATAGGAATAGAGATAGGAAATCTGCTGTTTTGTGGGCATGGGAAAAGGAGACTGGGGGTTCATGAGCCTGTATTGGATTAGAGCCAGGATCCTGAACTGCACCTTCACCTGCATGGGGAGAAAGCAGATTCCTATGTAGTATTCTTGCTGTATCTCATTGATAGATAGTCCATTAAAAAACAAAACAAACAAACAAAAAGGATATTTGAACTGTTGCATTGTTTAGATCCCTTGATTCATATTGTGTTCAATAGCAGATGAAATGGAAGGAGAGGCACTTAAACTGAGTACAGCAGCTCAGCATGGACTAACTTGGATCAAGATGCGTACAGCCCTTCAGCCCCCATCAGTTATGATTTTACTTTTTTTTTCTCTGAAATATATGAACCAATATTGTCTCTAAAACTCCTGTACTAGGTTTCCCAAAACCCTCTGATTCCTGCTCCTTTTAGATTTGTGAATAAAACTCTCTCATCATGCTGGAACTATGTAGCTGAAGAGCCCTTAGGAAATGCTGAGTATCTGTTTCAGCTACCTTGGAGAGGACATCAGACAAGTCTATGGTCTAGTTGTAATACAACCCAGGCTCAGTCCCTGTCCTGTGAAGGTTACAGTCTTCCTTCCTTTCCTTTTCACCACTCCAGGGCATGGAAGGAAATCACATCTGTGTTTCTGTCATGTCCCAGGCAGCTGGCAGAGCTTGGGATGGACCCAGATTTCCTAATGTCAAGTGTGGTATTCTCCCTGCTGTGCTGCATTTTGCATAGGATGTGGTGGGAACAGTCTCTTGGTTTACTCCACACAGTTGTTGGCTCTGCAACCAGCTCAGGGAGTGGAACAGGCTTGCAGAATTTGTGTATATGCTTTTTTCAGTCTTCTGGAGATACATCTGTGTAATGAAAACTCAATAAAATTTTAATGGTGAAAAAACCCCCAGACAACAAACCAGCCTTTTCATCATTATCTCATTGCAGGCAGGTCACGCCAGGGTGTCACTAGCCCAGAATCTAAGCAGCATCTAACCAGCAGAAGTCATTCTTCAAACATGAATCCCAGAATGAGCCATTGTGTTACGTAGGAGTTATGAATAATTCATTAGCTCTGGTTTAACATTCATCCTGCCACTTAAGCTAAAGCCAGCCCTATATTTGCAGGTGAAAAATAACAGTTGTCATTACAGTGTATAATAATGCAAATTGTTACTTTAGCCTTAGCTGGCAATGTTGTTACCATGATAAAGTTACATACAGATAGAAATTGTAGCACTTCATACTCTGAAGTCCTCTGACAGCCAGTAGTCATTCTTCTGAAGTTATTTTCTAAATGTACATGTACGTGTGTTTTTATATGTATTTACACAGTCATACACAGCAGAAACTCTACCTTTGGACTTTGGATAATACCAGAGAGGCAAAATAAAAGGACTGTGCAAGTAACAATATATTCCAGTAGCCAGTATCACATACTTTAGGCTGTGTGCTAAGCTATCCTTCATGTCTACTTCTCTTTCTTTCTCCATTCATTTTTCAACATGACTTTTCCTTGTGCAGTACACACAATGTATTCAGCATCTCCTTTTTTCAGCTGCAAATGTTACAAATTTTATTCTTTGACTTTTCCCTTTGTTTGTGCACAGCAGTTGAATACATTAACTCCCAAGGATAATAACCTAAAGTGGTTGGCTCTGTCTGGAATAGTGACTGTAGAAATCAATATAATTGACTGGTGATATTAATTATTTCAGCAAATTTTCGAGCCCAGTGTTACAGCTTTCATTCAATTATGTATTATTTAGTCCCCCCATAGTTATGTAAGACAGCAGGAACATGGGTTATGTAACCTAAAAGACAAGTTCTTTTTACTTTCAAAGTAGTTAGAGCTTTCTTCCTGCAGTGAGAGGGTCAAATCCTCCTCCCCAGGTCCATTAGGCTGACTACAGAAGACATGAGAGATTGGATTGCATTTAGATGGCTGCTCTCTGAATGTTGGTCCACTGACTTGAACAGAGATTTTCCAATTTTGGTGTGTTTTGTCAGCCCGTGAGACCAACGGACAATAAAATTAACTCTCTGCAATTTGCCCATCTGTCCCATGTGTAGCCCATGTCCCTGTCCTCTGACCTCCAGAAAACTTATAGAAGTCCTTGAAAAAAGGTCTGAGAGCAGGCCTGAGGTATCAGCTCCCTTAGAGCCTAGGATTGGATATCCCCAGTGCCTATGCAGGCTATCCAAATCCGCATTCAGGATTTCAGAAGAGAGCTGGAAAATGGCGAAGATCAGACCGTGTCATGCATGCATGAGATGTAAAATTTAACATCAAAGAGCCTTGAAGAATGAAACAGCAGGAGCATCCTTTCATGAAAATTCAGCTCTGTGCTGTTCATTCTGAAGTACCTGCCACTGCTGCTTATATACTGTGATTAATTGCTTTCATTCTCTCCACAATTCCTTATACCTTTCTCTTTTCTCTCTTTTTTTTTTTTCTTCTTGATCCTTTATCATTGTGCTAGGCCTAACATTAACATGAGAAAACTACAGAGAAGTCACAGATGTATTACTGTAAATTTAGTCCTATACTTTGCACTTGAAATTAAATCTGTGTCACTAAGATGAAGTTCCTTGTCCCAGAGGACTCAGTGTTACTGTACAGGAAATAAGTAGGGGGTTGTGATGGGACATTTGGGTTGATACCATGCAGTAGTTTGTTGTCACAGCCCTGGGCTAAGTGTGCAGCTCTTGAAGATACCAAATATCTTCAGTGTTTCCAACAAAGTGGAAAAAATCTTCTTGAAATTTTCCACTATGTTTTCTATGCAATTGCTCATTGTTGTAGGAATATAACTCCTGCTAATTAAAATGGGTACTAGCAATTAAATTAATGCCTTAAAATGCCCAGCTTCACATAATACTCAATAATGGCTATTTCTGCAGGAAATACTTTTTCAGAAGATGATTATGATATGGTTTCTTTTGTTTCAGAGCAACAAATTCTTCAATGGTTTGACCAGAGCCTCAACCTCCTAATGAGAAGGAGTGGCAGCAGGGGAGAAGGGAAGGAAAGAGTCAGCAAGCTGAACAGCTTGGAAAAAGAAACTAAGAGGATCACATCCTCAGATTATTGATAACCACCTAATTTCAGTTTTTATTAAGCCCATTTGATCTATGAGTCAAGGATATATGGAACATTTTTCTTGATCTCAGTACTTTATTATTCATAAAATAGGCAAAGATTTTCTCCATTATTTTTCAACTGTTATGGTGAGGTATAAAGCAGCAGACTATTAGATAATGAGTGTATCAGTATATTCAGAAGTGCTGTAATAGTTTTTATGTTATTTCAGATTACTATCCAGATGGGTACCCCCTGCTGAAACATATTTCAGCTGTGAAAATTGAAGTCTATGCAAGTTCTCACTTGAGAATACACGTTCCAAGAAAATTTTGGTGTGTCCTTCTCAGTTGTTTCAGGAGTTGCCCCAAAAAGAAATGTTTCTCAAGTACTGAATAAAGTTGCATTCCTCTCACCTCTTCAAAACACAAAAGGAAGCACAGAGTTAGATGTAAAATAAGTTTCACTTGAAAGCTCAGCTTACAGATTAACCACCTGTAACTATAATTTTCTTTTTCTGATTGCCTGTCTTCCAACATTAAGATAGGCAGTCATAGTGGGCTAATTATTTCAGGTGTCTAACCATGACAGACTGTTCTCTAGACAAGCTCTGCTCTTTAATCTCCTTGAATTTCTCACTAACTCTTGAATGTGTAAATTTAGATTGACTTTTATGGTTTTATTTCAAGAACTCCAGTAACATAAGAAACAAAACTGCAGTTCAAGCCAAGTTCTCATCTGACTTTGTATGACTGTCAGTCATAGTTACAAGTCAGAAGATACTTTGCAAAATTTGAACTGAATTTGTGGAAGATAAAAGGAAACTCAGGACAGTCAATTTTTTTCAGTACAACTTTCTAGTCTAGACTACCATTATAAAATAGAGCAAAATTACTTATTGCTGGGCCTCCACGAACCAAACTGGAATTTTAAGTATAGAGACATCAGATTCACATCTGCATTTAACTTCCATTTCTATTGTTTCCCCCTTCCTTTCCAGTTGCATTTACCCTACAATGTACTGTGCTGTGCCTTCCAGTTCACTGCCATGTGGAACTTAATCCTGGTTAAATTTTCCATATTGCTTTGGAAACAGAGCCAGATGCTGGGGCATCCACTATGAACAACTTGGCACTTAGAATGCTCAGCTAGAAGAAACAGTGGGTTTATGGGGACTCCATTTTAAGTATTTTGTTTTGGTTCTCTTCTAAAAGGTACCGCAGATATGCACAGAGTAAAGAAGTTTATGCTAGTATGTGCAGTTATAACCTCCTGGGACTTAGTATTTCTCTCTTTGGAGACTCGTCCTGAGCAACAAACTGCCCGGCTGGAGTCTCCATTCTCCTGTTCAAAAGCGTTTTCAGCTCCTGCTCCGAATGCTATTTTAGGAAGTAAAGGACAAAGTTGATTCTTAAAATTTTACTAGTTTTATCTGACAGTGACCCCTCTCTTGGTTTAGACCACATTGATGAATTCACAGACACAGCAGCATTTTGCAGAGCTGCACAGCAGAAAGCAGGTGTCACCTGAGAAAGGTGTTGAAAAGCAAAACCCATCTTCTGAAGTGTCTTTGCTTTCTGTACTTTGAGATTTTTCTGACTGCTTTCTTGTGCCTTCGCTTGCCCAGATTTTCCTCCTTTGTGCTCAGTCTTGCACAAAGGTAACCAAAAGCATAACATTCATCAACTTCACCAAACGGGAAGATCAGGCCCAGGGAACTCCTGTCACTCTGGAGTACAGTGCACTCACACACAGTGAGTGGGCTTGTGTTGAGCCAAGCTTTGGGCTCAGTCCCTTTAATCCCAGGTGTATGGTGTTGGGAGTGAAGGAAGACACGCCAGACTGGGATTTCTCATTTTGTTTGCAGTTCCAGGGTGGGGAATGCCAAATGGATTGCAGCGGGGGCAGGTTTCTAGCAGCAGTAACCAGCAAGTGACTGATTTTGTGGCTAGTGTCTTCTTGGCTCCTCATATGTTCCACTTTTGCACGGCTGCTGGAGAGCTGTGAAGCTGTCTATAGGTGAGAGAGTGTGAATTTACTGCTACACCATTACCATTTATTTTTTGGATGTGTCTTTCTTCAGTTTTCTATGCCACAAACACTTGTATCACCCTATCTAGGAATGCTTTATGCTAAAATCAGCCAATTTTTCCTCTGTTTACATTTGTATTTTTTATAGAAGTGCATTTATTATGTCATAAATGCCTCTAAGCTGCCAAAAGTGGTACCTCTTTCATTGCAGGGTGAGGGCTCATTACTGCATATGTTGGAGATGATTTTACTCTGTTTTGCTTCTCTGTTTTGTATCACCAGATGAGAACACAACTTCTCAAAGGGAAGCATGGATATTAACTCCACAGACTTCTGCCCTGAATCCCTGAGCAAGCAGCCAGTTGAAAGCTGTGTGTGCTGAGCAGGGCGTCTGGCACTACCTGGCAGGACAGGGATGGGGCATAAGTGTAATTTCTTTTCTCTCAATGGAGGCTGTTGTTTGGGTCTTACTCTCTGTTAGCTGCCAGTTCTTGTTAGACCTAGAGGCACTTCCTTAGAAGGCTTTTGCTCCACCAATTTTGTTTGAAACCAGCCAACAGGCTTAGAAATGAGGTGGAAAGAATATTAACAGCAGATGAATAGGCAGATGGCACAACTGTATATGTTTCATTTCCTGTGGGAAACCAGACACAGTTTTCCATCAGAAACTTGCAGTTATGAAATGTTTAATGGGAAGTCATTTGAAGCACACTTCTGTAAATTGCAGGAACTTCAGTGTGACACCCTAATCTTTGTGCATAGTTTAGTCCTGTGTGAATAATCACATACTGAAACCTCCCTGTACCTTAAGTGACTCGTATTTTCTTATATTTCTTTTTTCCTCTGTGCTAGCATTCCCAGTCTGTGAAATGGGAATAGCACTACGGCTTGCCTCCTGTCAGCACTGTAGATTGAACCTCGTAAAAATCCTGTAAGAATCGCTACTGAAAAGCTGACAAGGAGAGAGAATTTTGTTTTCAAACTAGGATTTACCTATGATTCAGGAGGAAGGGCCAAATTCTTGGCAACAAAACAAAGATTCCCTGTCAGTAAAACTGTCTGGTGCTGCCAGCCTGTGTGTGTGTCCTGGAGATAACTGGTGTGTAGTCACACACCTCATGGCACTGCCATAATGCATTTGTACAGGACGGTTTGACTAAGGCTGGACAAATAAGACTGTCTCTGGTATTTCCCAGTGCCTGGTTTTTGTACTTTACGAATACCCCTGTAAGCTCCTTTGCATGTATGGATGTGTAACAGCTGACTTCCTCCCCTGCTGAAGTGCTTCCCTGCAAAAGAAATACAGGGACGTGCTCTAGTAATGAAGGAGGCCAGTAAAAACCATCTGGTTTTAACCCATCTGTGAAATACCTATCTGACCATAAAGGAGTTCCAAATCCAAAATGTCACTGGAACAGTCATGTAAGAATCTCTGCAAAGGTACCAGGAACACCAGTTTTCTTCCACTTTCTTGTGTCAAACACACTAAAAGCAGAAGCTGTGAGCAGTTCTTTTTCATTTGGTGGTTGGAAGCAGTTTGACACTGCATTGATAGGATAAAAATATCTGCGGAACCACATGCCTCAGATACACAGCAGATTTCAGGAATGAATAACTCAGTATCCCACCTGTTTTCTTTTTGTCAACAGTTTGTTCAAATCCCAAGACAAGTATTCCAAAATGCAGTGAAAAGATCAGTCTTTGGTAACATTCTCCTAACTGACTTTGACAAATGGTGTGTCACCCTGAAAACATACTTGACAATTCCTCTGTGCATCTGGAGAGCTACCAAATGTGTCTGCTCTTCCATGAGAGCTTAGATCTCCCTCGGGCCAGGAAGCCTCTTCAAAGTTTTAGACCTGAGTTTTGGAGACATGAGAGATGTAATAAATAAGGCCTGACACAGGAAGGAGTTCTTGCGTTCCTGTTCTCATTTCGCTGTAAACATGTGATGAGGATGTCTTGAGGATGCAGGAATTCTTGCAAATCAAATAACTCACCTGTGGCTGGGGCCTGGATGGATTACAGAGGAGAACATTCATGTCACTGTATGTCTATGAAAACATGTAAGAAAGTTTTCTAGATGTTATCTAGAACACGATAGTTAAAAGCTTTCTTACTGATTCAATATTCAGTTCTTCTGCGCTTTTAACTGCCAGTGTGGAAGTGTTCTTTGTTTACAGCCTTCATATGTTACATACTATGGTTCAAAATTTGATACTGGATTGCTGATATCTTCTGGAAACAAACAAACAAAAATTAATCACTTCTAGGCTGTCTTGGAGACTCTGTTTTGGTTTGTCAGTAGTTTTGCTATTGAAAGTTGCTATCCTCTCCTGTTTTCTAGCAAAGGCTTTTATCTCAAAAAGAAAGCCAGAAAGGATACTAGGAAAATCTAAAAAGGAGAATATGGTAAAGGCTGAAAAAGTTTATTCATAGGAACTTGCCAAAATTTATCACTATTTATAGACCTGAAAATATGACTGCTGTTTTGCCCTTGAAACAACAGACAGGCTTAGTTATTAACTAAAGCTTTTATTAATGGGGGAAAGAGGGAATGTAGACACCTTAAGATCTCTCTGTTCTCGGTACTGAAGTAGCATGTGCTTTGTTTTTGAAATCGTTATTAGAGTAAAAGGTGCAGCTCCTTGATAAGAAGCAGTATCTAGGTAAAGATGCGCCATTGCTTCTGCCTTCCCAGAGAATTGTTTCAAAGGATGAGACAGTGTCTGTCAGCTTTCCGAAGAAAGGTCAGGCCATCAGCCACCTTGCTTATCTTATGCCAGCCAGATGAATCATGAACAGGCTGCTGCTGCCTCACAAGTTCCTTGAATATTTTGCAGCTTCTTTTGTCAATGAGGAGCCCATATAGGGCCCCCAAACTGCTGATTGCTTTTCATATGGGGCTGTATGTTACGATAGCTATTTTTTCCTCTCTGGTGGTTCTCTGTCCATATGTTGTATTTGCTTCTTTCTTACACGCACTGAATAAATTGCAGAATGAAATTATCCTGCAGAATCCTGGGATGTGCTCATGCCCGGTGTTTTGATTAAACTGTATTTCTAAAGAAACTTAGCAGTATATTAGAAGCTTTTGCTGTATTTTAGAAAGGTTACTTTGTACCATGTTCCTATCAACTGGAATGGGTTTTATCTCAATGTTATATTTGGAAACTAAGGCACAGAAGTGTGAGAGCACTAGGTGATTTGTTTAAGATCACACAGAGTATAACTCTCCTGAGCTTGGACGTGGTCCTTGGCTAAAGCATCTAAAAGACTTTTTTGTGCTGATTTCTGCAAGAAAAGAGAGAGAAAGCTCTGACCCTATGGCACTGCAGGAAGCAGAGCTGGTTGTCAACATCACGCCCAAGGGGCTTTCTTTTACTACGAGTGATCATGATAGGTTGCTGCTTGCATTATAGCCAAGATTAGAGGTTTAAATATCAGTTCAAATCACACTGTGGGACATTTTGTGTGAATACAGCAAAAGCTGGCTGCTTGTCCTAAAGGTCTCATATACACGATCTAAAAAGAGAAGCAATGACTTCCTCCTCCTATGAGGGTTTACTGTGCAATACCATGAACTGCATCTTTGCTTGGATGTGGATTTTCGCCGAGTGCAGAGCAGTGAAGATTTGCCTCTTTGGTCAGTGGTGTAATAATTTGTGATAGACAGAGCTCTCTTCATTGGGTTTGTGCCCTTTAGGGGCCTGGAGCTCATTGCATTGTCATTTTCCTAGGGACACCAGCTCCTAGAGGAATGCCAACTAATAAATGGGCTGACAGAGGCATTAATATCAGAGTTGTTGCTGCTTCTGTATTGTCTAATGACTCTTCTGTTTGAGATAAATTGTGCACAAAGAGAGGAGACTCTGTGTCCATCATGATATGTGAAGTAGAAAAACGCTCCAGTCAACTCCTAAAGTGTGAAAACTTTTTTGCATTTCAGCAATTCCCTTATTAAAAATGAACAGAACCTAAATCATGCAGAATCTTGTGACTGCTCTCTTTTAATTAGTTCCTCTTTTGTTTGCATTCATTTGTTCAACCACAGCAGTCTGTGCAGCCATTGACTGCATAAATGCAAGGGATAGTAAGTTTTCTTTATGTGCTTAATCCATTTATTGAAATGCTCACTTTAGCTTTTCTTTTTTTTTCTTAACGTACTAAAGGATTAGATGCCCGACTCCATTTGCAATTCAGCGGATGATGGACATCAATTCCCTTAGGCTTCTTCAAAAGTCCTGTTTGCTTTCTCTAGTGACAATTATCAAATATCTGTGTTTCAGCTAATGAATAAAGCTCGGCAGCAACCAACCTGTTTGTTCTGTGACATGAAGGGAATGGCATT
>NW_008238337.1:166995-194933 GCF_000691975.1 Corvus brachyrhynchos
GCTTAGCAAAATATTTGTGGATTTGGCTTTACGCCTAAGTGTAAGAAATTAATGTCATAGTCATAATTGACCCAAGGAGGATTTTGTGGTCACATCTAGGAAAAGCCAGAAAATGTGACACAATCATGAAAATATGAAAAGTCTTGAATGTTTTGACCTTGTTTTGGACATTAGGCAGCCACGGTGTGTGGTTTCTTTCCCCTCTCCCCAAAAGTCTGTGCTTGAGTATAACACAGATGGTTATTGAAAGTCACATCAAAGAATAGGTCAGAGCACGTCAAGGAGAGATAATGATTTGTGAGAGAGCAGCAAATCTGCTGTCACACAAAAATGAGAGACATGGGAAGCACTGTAAAAAGAACATGGGATGTTTTGCATGGGTGTTCAATAAACTCTTCCTTTTCTTTGTTGAGAAGGTCCAATGAGAAACACATCTCCGTGTCCTCACCCCACCCTTTCCCCCTTTTCTTCCTGTGTGTTCCCTTAAAGGGACTGATCCGTGTTAGACAAAAAAAAAGAGGCTGAGATATAATTGACTTGGATCAGTTCAGTGGAACTGATTTTTATCCTGCAAGACAATTGAGAAGAAATTTACAGTTTTTGATGTTGTCTTTGCCCCTTTCAGTCCTGCATTCGGCCACTTCCCAGTAAAATCTTGTCCATCAGTTTCCTGGGTTTTGTCTCATTGTCTGTGTACTAGTAATGTGTAGAGTTCCCAGAAACCATGAACACAAAAAAGAGAAATATTTTTCTTCAATCATTGTATTTGAATCATATTGGTAATGTTAATAACAAGCCATAAGATGAGGCTGCCTTTCAAATGGGTTTATTCTTTCTCAGGAAGGAGGATGTGTGGGTTTAACAAATGCAAGCAAGAGACCATGGAAGAGGATCCCCAATAACACCAATTTTCAGCTATTAGTTTGTGTGGTTCAGAACCACAAACCATCCTTAACTTTCTGTAATGGAGCGTAACACTAGCCAGGGATGGGATGCTTGGTTAGCATATGCCACAGTAATTACAGAATTCATAATTAGCTGTACAGTCTATAGGAAATGGATGACAAACTATCTGCATAATTTATGACCTCTCTCTGCTAATTTGATTCTGCCATGCGTGAAGTTCAACTCGCCTGTTGCCTACCAGTCATTGAAAATATGTTTATACTGATGCATCTCTGAAAGGACAGACAGATGAAGGATAAGGATATTGTATGCTGTGACAGAAGTGAGATGAGCAAAATGTTCTTAAACTATTGTGCAATGCCTGCCTGTTTTAAATCATGAGCAAAAGAGATAACGCTTGCATAAGCTGTTGCCTTCACAATGTTATCAGTCTTGATTTGACCACAGAATTCTCATAGAATTTAGCGACATGAATGAACACTGCATCCCACTCTGAAATACTTCCTTGTTACTGACATGCCTTTTATGCAACTTTGCTAAGTGTAAAATGTAAACTTGTTACTGTTCATGACTGCAAATGAAAAGAATGTGAGAAAGGAGACAGAGCATTTTCAGGAGTGCTTTTTGCTCCTATCATTTCAGCGCTTCTCAGACTTTTAGACTAGTGTCTAGTAAAACCCCCCCACCCCACCCGACTCCTGGCATAACACCATTTCCACTCTTATCCCAACATCAGCTCCCATACAGAGAAACAATTAAACTTTCTGGGAGTGTTAACTGCTCCATTTTTACTTTATAGGGAAAATTTTAAATAATAGTAAAAACCCCCACATTATTTTGCTGTGAGATAATGAAGTAAAGCTTATTCCTCACCCATTGTACAGACATTTTAGGTAATATATTTTTATTATGGTAACACCACAGAGGCCCTTGGAATCTGCAGGACTGGCTTAGTGTAGCTCCCTACGATTCTCCTGCAGCTTTTTGCCTCAGGTTTCCTCCCATGATCTTCCAAAAGCACTGAGAGTAATTCCACCCATCCCTTGGCACATGATGAAGCTGTAACAAACGCTCTCACAGTTTTGGTCTGGCCTGCTTCTTCCTGGTGTAGAGCACACATCCCCTCATGGACACGGATGAAGAAGGGCTCTGAAGGGAACAGATGTTGACTACTGGTGGAAATGTAGCTGTACCTTCAAGCTGCTGTTTTTCTTCTACCACCTCAGCCGTCTTCTAGCTCCACCTCTGCCTTCAAAGGCAGATTGAAATGCAGATACATTTATGTTACCCTTTGATCTAATTTCATCTCAGTAATTTCTCATGTTATAAACCACTCAGAGTGAATAAACCAGTAATTAGACATTATGGCTGAGTTAGGTATAATTAGCTATTTAAAAGAGAGCTAATTATGCTGTTAATGGGATTTTTCATTTTGGGGAGGGAAGAGGGATAATGTTAAAATACATCTATAAGACTCTGGTTAATGCATAGAGTTAGCAGCCTACTGATTTTCTGTGTTTTGCTCTCTAGCTCTTCACCTGAAAGATGCTCCACTTTACTGGCAAATCCTGCTGTCTCTCCCTTTTAGTGCCTGCTCTGTGTGGGGGTATCTCTGCTGCCCACAACAATGGATAGAAAGTAGGAGACTGAACGGGAGGGCAAAGTCCACCCTTTCCCTTGGGCACCACACGTGCACGAAATATCCAGACTGTCATGGTCTAGATAGAGCACATCAGGAGTTCTGGATGGTGACTTGTCCACCTTCCCCTGACCTCCTGGACAGCTTTGGGGACATGTCACCAAGGTGTGCAAGTGGGAAGGCAGCCAGCTGGGGACTGTGAGGCAGGTGTCACTTTATCAGAAGGTTTATTTTCATGTTGCAATGTGAATCACCAACTCTTGTTCTGTTTTTATTGTGGACATTATGTCAAAACAATGCAAAGCACCCCAAGGAGAGAGAATGAGATTTTGGACAACTGAATATGCATGAGAACTTCTCACATTTGTCCTCAACCTGACACAGAGAGCTGTGCACATCTCAGACATTTGATTAACATTGACTGTGGACCCTGGAATGAAAGTCAGTGTAGCCACTTTCACTTCTCTGGAGGCTTTTTCTGCATTCAGCTGCTTCTGCTCTTTCAAAAGCCAGAGTCAATAGTAGTGATAGAAGGGATGTTGTGCTGCTCTAACCTCGTCATGAAAACAAATGCTAATTACTTCTGCATGAGCAAGAGGGACATTGTCAGTTTATTTAAAATCCATCACCAAAGGTACGGAGGTGTTTTCAAGATCAGGGTCAACTGGATTGGTTGTAGAAGGTTAGGAGGTGTTTTTTAAATTCCAGAAAATACCACCAGGCTTCTAATTTGGATTAACTAGGGAATAATTCTTTTTCTTTCCCTTACATTAATGATTTATTCCACATAGAAACCCATTTAGTTTCACGGTGAAGAAAGCTTGTTCGTGGCTCTCAATAGACTAGTCCCAGAAGAAAGGATAAAAAGCTGGTTTCTTCCTATCTCACATTAAAGATATGTGCTTGTTACAGGTATTGTTTAACCTGTGAAGTCTTACCTGTAATCCAACTGCTGCAGGCTTCATTAGTGTGTGTTGTGTTTCCCTGGAGCCTACAGGGAAGGAGGGATCTCTCTTGTCCTCTGTGCTCTGCAAACAACTGCTGTTTTGTCCTTGTGGATCTTCTTTCCCTTTGCTAATTGTACTTTGAGGGTTCATGGATGGAAAGGTATACCACAAAACTGCTAACAAGGCAGGAGAGACAAATTTGGTCTGGAACTTCTTCAAGAGAATCCCTGCTCCTTATCTGGGATATTTTAGTGACAGCTTTTGCTAGTCAGAAGTCTCTGGCGTAGAAGAGAATTAACCAAACTCACAGGCTTCATCCCAGTAGGAGACCCTGAAGACTGAGCTGCTAGGAAATCACTACAGCATCAGATTCACCAGCTCATTGAAGCTGAGTTTAATGGTAGGGATTCCAAAGGTACACTGAGGGGCACAGGATTTTCAGGATTAAAAAGATGACACACAACACAAATATTTTTGACATTAAAACTTAATTTAATTTTTAATGAAAATGGTAGCATAATAAATGGCAGGGCAGGAAGTTGAGCCAATTTTTGTAAACAAGTTTAGAGCTGGGGGTATTTTGGAACAAAGCACAGGAATCTGGGTCCTGTGCAAAAGTTATTAAATAGCTTAATCATACATAGAGATGGGATTTAGTTTCAAGTGAAAGCTACATCAAACCTAAGCTCCTAATCCCTTTAAAATAAAACCCCTGAACATTAACCAGAAAATGACAGAACCTCTTCTATTCATGTTAAAAAAACCAAACCAAAACAATTTCAATACCATCTGTTTGACTTTGTGGAGCAGCGAAGAGGAACACGTACAAAAACATGCATCAGTGCTTTGCATACCTTCCAAAAGACCTATAGCTCCAGGGAAAATATAATGCCATCCTCACCCTCATATGAGGCGGTATATTTTTCCAGGAATGCTTCCCAGCAGCACTTCTGCCTTCTGTCCAGGACCACATTGTTGTGAAGCTTGGCACAGAGCACTGAGTGAAGTATGTCTGAGTCCTTCCTTTTCATCAAGGGAGCAGTGAAGATCTGTGGTATCCTAGGTAAAAGTTTCTATGAATTCTTGAGGGGAACAGACACAGTGAAGGGGGTAAATTCCATTTTATTCACCCTGGACTTTCCATGCTTTAACTGATCCCTTTTGGTCTGTGCTTCAAAGTAAACAACTTTCTGTTCTCTTTGATGTTTACTTTCAATTAGATAAGCCTTTTACCCCCATCAGCACTACTTTCAGTTTATTTACAATCTTTCTCCACTTCTGTGGTGATGAATGATAGTAATGATGATAATGAAACTGAAGGCTTATAGCAGGCTGGAGAGAGAGGCAACTGATGTGATTGAAATCCCATTCTGTGGCCCTAAATTCTTTCAGTATTTTCTGTTTCTGTATAACTGAATGTTGTACTTAATCTGCTGTCTTTCTATGCTCTTGCAGTTCTTTCACTGGTACAGCTTTCCCTGCATCTCTTCCATTGAGTTTTACATTTGACATGGTTTCCCTGGGTGAACTGCAAGTTTTTTCAATCTTACTTAACCTCCTTCCTGTGTTTTCAACAATATCAACCATGTTTCTTTCAGGTACTCTTGTAACTGGTTTTATTTTGGTTTCCATGTGAGGATAATCTGTCAGCTAGTAAAACATTTTATAGATGGTGCTTGTTTTCTGCTGCAAGAACACTTTTTATGCCCCTTGGTGAGGCATTTTGTTCCAGGGGACATGGTGCTGCCACCAACCTTGACAAAGTTCCTTGCTGAATCCACCCCATGCAAAGTGAGCCTGAGAAGATTAATTCCTTCTCTTTAGAAGTTACTCAAATTATCTATGTCTACTATTTTCTCACATTCAGATCTACAGCAACACCAACAGACTAAATATGAGCCTCTGCAAATCTTTAATCCCTCCTTCCTCTGCCAGACTTTCCAATTTTTTGTCTCCTTGCCCCTATGCTACCCTTTCCTTCAGCTTTAGCTTCTTTTGCTGTGATTCCATCAGGCCGGGACAGAGAGAAACAGTTACTAACACTGGAATGATGTAGTTAAACATGTTTTGAGCCATCACAGCAGCCATTCAAGCTTTTCTTTCTAATTACCATAAGTAATTAATAGCTACCCAGGGGCAAGATTCAGATTAATTAATTCCCACCAAAGTCATCCTCCAAAGTACTCCTTTGACCAAATGTTAAAAGTAACTTTTTATAACTTGAAAGTAAGATAGGAAATTGTTATTAGCAGCAGTACAAATTCAGATGAGCTTAGTAGCTTTGCTAAGTTTTATTCTGCCATTTTCCTGTGCTTTTTGGTGTTGCACTGAAAAAGGGGAATTAAAACTTCCCCACTAAGGTTATATTGGTTTCTATTTCTTACATTACCCCAATGAATATTGCAAAATGGTGTAGCCATTATCTTCATTCATATCTTAATATACAAAGGAAAACAATTGAGTTCCTTTAGTTTGGCCATTCAGTTGGACAAACCAAGCTATTTGCCTGACAGTAAATTATTTTTACAAATGTGAACGGTGAAAAAGTGAAAGAGGGCACAAGGGTTCTTTGCTATTGACCTCATTGGGACACCAGTGATTTTATTAGAAGTATGATTTAATCTGCAGTCCATACCTGTGGCATGTAGCGTACTGATGTTCTACATTGATGGAGATAACCAGTATTTCCTAAGGCATTCAAGAAATTCAGTGAGAAAGCACTAAATTCACTGTTCCCAAAAGGAGATGTTCTCCCAATTCACTCCCTTCCCAGAGTGTGAGTCCATGCTCCTTTTCTGCTTTGCAATACAAGGATTTTCTGTGCATTTTATTCCAGGGATACCAGTTTTTCTTCTTTGAGTCTTGAAATGTCAACTAATTGTGAATAATCTTAAACAAGAGACCAGAGAGTGGTACTAGGTATTGATTATTTGCCAGGAAGAGCCAGATCAACATAGAGGTCTTTGAATTTACCAAGTCTTCAAAGCTCCACTGGTGATAAATCCCTGAAAACTTTTTTCCCGGTGCTTTTGTTTTAGGTGTCCAACATTCACTGTCTGTCAAACATGAGTACAATTCCAAATCCTCCATAAAGATTACATCACTGCAAATGATGAGACTTTGGGGAAGTGGTGTCTGCCCTTATCCCCTAAAATCTATCTTGGGAGGATTTTCATAATCTCTCTGAAATCCTGGATTTCCAGAACTCTTCACAGAACTGTCTAAAACCTCTCTGTTGAGAGCTGTGCAGGGAGGCAGTCACGTTGCCCTGCTTCAGTCTGGCTTGGTGCTGTTAATGGTTTCTCTACAAATCCTTGCATCATCATATATTTTTTAAAAGTGTTTTTGAAGACCAAGTGATCACATGAAGTAAATACGTAGAAAATCTACTTTGAAGAGTCTGGAGCCTGATTTTCAGATTATGCTTTTATTTAGTGATGGCACTAGACATTTTGTTTGTTTAAGAATACAGGAAGAAAAAATGCTGTAGGCAGAGATAAAATCTTTTAATAGATCAGATGATGAAGTGGGAAAAATTAGCCTTTTGTACCCAAGAACTTGTCTGGAGAAGGGATATTAAGATGAACTTGAATAACTAGATGCTCTTAATTGTCCAACAAATCAGCTGGTCTACTGCAGGTAATTTCAAACTCTGCTGTTTTTTAAAGCAGAATTGCATAGCTTATATTCAACAGAATATCTGGAGTTCCTTTGGGAAGATCACGGCTTAATGTAAAAATCTAATTATTATGTTAATCACTATTCAAATAGCAAGGAGTAAAGTACAGACCTCCAACTGCAAGGTGACAATAGGAAGATATCAATCATTAGATTTGTTTCTGTAATACATAAGTTTTCAGGGTTTGTTGAAAGAAAACCACCCCTCTGGGGTGAAAAAAATTGCCTTGAAAATCAATGAAGTCATTGCAGTTGTAATTTAGTGTTTTGATAAAGCTGAAAATTAGCCAGTTAATATTCTTGTCACTGACAAATAAGAATTGTGAATTATTGGATGGGCAGTTTTCCACAGGATTGTTGGTATATATACATATACATAATTTTCTTTCCTCTAGAAATAGGCAACATTACTAGCAATGAAAAAGACAGCTCAGAATCAAAAGATGATTAAAAATCCTTCCTTTTTTCAGAGTGCCATTGTGTTAGGGTAGTGATTGAAGAGAGAGAGCCTTCAGAGACTGCATCGTCACGACACTGCAGCAGCCAGGCAGGAACAAGTCCAAAAATAACAACATGTGGGTAGAGTCAAAGGACTCAAAGCTGTGTCTCTGCAAGACATGGAGCAGCTCCTGAGTGTTTAGTACCTGGCAGGGCTAAACTCCTGAAAATTGACCCCAAGATTCTGTTCTTCCACCTCACTTTGATTTCTATTTTCATCTTTCACTGGTGTTGAAGATGAAACAGAAACAAGCTGAGCTGAAAGTTAGGAACGTGTAAAGTTAGAAAGAAAGTTAAGAATGTGTAAAGGTATGTAGGAAATTAAAAGTGAAGGGGTGACTGTGATCTTGTATTGATGAAAGTATTCACCTGCAAACATTAGACATAGAGAAAATGGCTCAAAGCTTAGAGCACAAGAACACAACTCAGGAGAAAGGCTCTCAAGTCACCAAGAGGTTTCTTATAACTTTGGAATAGCAACTGATTTCCATGAGCATCAGTCCCATATTTCTAACACTGATGGGGGAAACCCCTCATTTGCCATTCTTCTCTGGAAGAATAAACACTTTCTGTCCTGAGATGTGCAGAGACTATGTTGTGTCCTGTTGCATGGTGTAATTCAGTCTAAGTATTTTGGAATACTTAGACTGAATTTGTTAGGTTCGGTGTCTAAATCAGAGCTGTGTCTTTCAGATTCTGTAGAGGGTGGCTATGATGGATAATTTTTCAATTTACAATTTACAAACAGCAGGACACTGAAGGGGCAGGATACAGCTCACGCCAGTTGTTAAGTAGGTTGTCTTAAAGAGGAGCCTTGTAACATCTGCTCTGCTTAAACACTTGTGGCATAGCAAGGAAACAATGGAGGGTTACCCAAAAATGTTTCTTGGATCCCACTTAGGAGAAGAAACAGGTTTTGTGTGTCAGGCCGGACCAATCCCTTCTCCAGTCTTGCAAACCCTTCTGCAAATATTTCCCCCTCATGTGTATATCAGTGTAGAAAAATAACTAACCCTTATCATGTACAGTACTTATATTTTTCATCTTTAGAATGGTGTAAACACCTTTACAGTAACTTACCATAAATGTGTCTACAACGCATAAAAAAGATTGCTGAGAAGGAATATACTATCCTTTTACCTTTCTCTTATGCCAGTCATTAGAAAATCAGTCATATGTTGCAGCACAATGGATCGATTTCATTGTGTACCAGTGATAAATTTAATGTACTCTCTACATGAAAATCCCATTATTGGGATTTTTAATGTAATACATAAATATATGGATTCTAGTAAAACCAAAAGAAACAGTAGCACTGACTGAACTCCTTTAAAAAGTACTTACCTTAAAAAGTAACATGATCCTTAGTCAATTCTTTCAACTTAATTTTCCTTTGCAGTGTTCATTTTTATAATGCAGGCTTTACTGCATTAAGCCAACAGATAAAAAGGGTGCTAACAGCCTGGCCACATTTTCATCTAACAAAGGCTACATTTAGCGGGCTCCATTACAAGTGGAAGCTTTAGATAGAAATAGAAAAAGAAGGATGACAGAGCAATTTATTTTTACAATAAAACAATTAGCTCTTGCACCCTCCCCTCCTTACAATATTCTGATGCTTAACACTACATTAATGAAGCACTTTTAATATAATTATGGTTGCTTTTGTTCCAGCTCTTCCTGATTTTCAGATGTGGCCTTAGAATTAACTGTCCTTGGCCAGAGCGAGATGTTCCCTTTAACAGGGCTGCAATTGTCATCTTTTAACAATTTCCTGAGACATCTATTGCTATTTTTAGGATTCCATTGGGATTTAGGGAGAAGAAAGAGAAAACATAACTTCGTGATGCTCCTCTCTTTGGGTAATTTAACCAACATAAAATTTGTGGCATCATTGTTGGGGTTTTCACAGTCTGAAGCTCAACATATGGCCACCAAACTGTTTTTCCTCTCAATCTTTAGATGCATTATAACTCATTTTCTTTTGCAGCAGTCTGAAGAAATTACTTGTATTAGGATCTAACTCCTAATACAAGTAATTCATTAGCAACAGGCTATGTTGATCCTGAAACCAAATGTAGTAATTACCCTAAAGGTCTTTAAAATGTCTCTTAAACAATGATTTGAAGGAGTGGGTTATTTACACAGCCATCAACAAGCTGTGGAGCGTTTAATCTTCCAGTTGCTGGTCTGCTCCTCAGTTTGGGTTGTGCTGGCTCTTATTTGTTTGTGGTCTATGACTAAGTGGGTTGATGCTGCACACAGCCAGCTAGTTTGCAGTCTCAGAAGGATGGAGGAATAAATCGACCATAGCAGCTGAATTCCCTTTTAATTTTTAGCATGTCACCTTCGGTTCAGTGCTGGAATACAGCACTTTGTAATTCAGCTCACCCCCTTTACTGGGCTGTTTTCTTCATCGTTCTGCATGTGGCTGGCTCCAGTGGGCTTTGATATGGTTATGAAATGGCAGCATGAATTACATTTCTCTCTGGATGTATGAAATTTATACCATTATGCCCTTATGCATATTAGGAGAAAACCACTCTTTTGTTTCGGATATAAGGTGATCTTTCAGTCATTAATGGGGAAATTCCTTTTCATGGTCCAGTCCATCTGTGAGCTATATGAACTGTGCATCACCCCCAGTCTTACAGCTCCAGCAGTTTCAGACACTTTGTACACGTGGTTGATCTTTCCCTTAAAAAAGCAAGACCAGTTCTGCTCGGTTTGTTTTATGCTGCAAGCACAAACCCCAAAACTGGCTCTGGTCTCTGTTTACCTTCAGGTATTCATAAAGGAACAAAGAGAATGTACTGCAGTACAGGACATTTGTTCTCCGCTGCCTTCCCCCTAATGAGCAAATTGGGTTTTAAACACCTGAATGTGACTCTTCCAGAAACAGGTATTAATTTTTTGTCTTCTGAGGTTTGGCTCAAGGAATAGGACCAGTCAGACACACAGACATTCTGCTGGAAATGAAGCCTACTAACCTTTTTCATAAAGGAGTGCGAACAATTATTTTAACACTCCTGGAAAACAATCAGGGTATTTGCTTCCTTGAGAGTAATTTTTTTCCAGTTGTTTCTGTTCTGGTAAAACTCCTCACGGTGATTGTTAAAAGCAAGCTGTGCAGCCCAGGAAGGGGATGGAGATAATTTGGTAGAATATGGGGCAGTGCATGATGGGAAAGCCCTGGTAGGAAACTAGAGACTGTGCCCTGGGAAAAAAAGAAAACCGATAAAATAATAAAAAATATATGTTTGGCTTGTCTTGGAGGGATAAATGTCCAAATAATCCATTTGGGACCTGTAGGGATTCCTTTAGTTGGAAAGAATTATAAGAGAGTTGTCAAATATGAGACAGGTTGAAGCTGTGTGGATAGAAAGATGATGGCTGGATCTGGGCTGCCCGGGCAGAATGCAAAAGCAGAGGTTTAAAATTAAACTGATGAAGGAGGAAGGAACTGGTCTTGTGGAAGTGTGGAAAGAGCAAGGGGTTTCCCTAGAACAGGTTTCTTCTGGGTTTGCAGGTTTTGCAATCCAACACTGATGTGCTGCACTTGCACAAGGCATCAGCATCACTCCTCTGAAAACTCCACAGCCACGTGTGGTGGCAAAGCCATGATTTTGTGTTGGACACAATGGGGTTTCTATTGCCAAGGCTGGCAGGAGAGGATAATAAAGACTTTCTTTACTTCCATACCAACCCCTGGAGACTGCTCAGGCCTTGGAAATAATCATAAGGAGCTCTTCTTTTGCTTCAATGCCTAAGGCCATGCACTCTAGTTCGTCAGGGATGCAGATTAATATTTAATGACCAATGACTTTGAAACTGAAGAAAAAAATTAATGGTCAACTTTAGCCTACTCTGCTCAGGGTTTAGGAGTGTGTAATTCTTTATAAGAAGAAATCTTTGCCAGATATTTAAATCTGGCGTTGTCCAATGAATCATACACTGATGAAAAATTCTGGAGCCATTATAGTTTTAAAAAGTAAATCATGCATTAGACTTTTGCATCACTTAATGTAGCAAAGAAGGCACCAGTTAAATATTACTGGCTTAATTAACTGAAACTAAATTATTGTTCAAAAGCAAATGCATCGATCTCATCCTGAGAGGCGTCTGAACTGTATTTATTTCTGCTACTGGAATAATTATAAAGTGTACTGTCATTGTTAATTTTGGTCTTGCTGTCAGGAAAACTTATGCTCACTGTCCATTGTCTTGAAGGACAGGAGAGGTTTGGAGCTGTGCTAGCAATGAGGAAGAGATTTGCTGAGTATTCCCATTTAATGGGCATTTTTTGGGACAGCTTTTATAAATATACAGCCACCAGGAAACTCAGCTCTGCCCAGTACTAAAAGATAGCCTAGATCCAGAAGGAAAAGTAAGCACCCATACTCACTCGACTTAATCCTGGTATTATGTAATCATTTTCCTTCATAAGGTGAGAATCTGGTTGATATAACAGGCCTTTTAAATCTATGTACTCTTTGAAATTAAGGATTCCAGCAAGAATAAATTCATTATTCTTTCTTTTTGCTTTTGCAGGTTGTCTGTTTTTATACCACTTTTGAGTAACTTAACTGTAATGTGACAGAATTATACACTGCTATATATAGTTGAAAATCCCATACATAAAAGCTCATTTTCTCTTACAGAAAAACAATGATTAGATTATATTTTAAATGAGGTTATGTGAGTACAGTCGGTGACAGTTACTTCTTCAGATATGTCCATATTGTTGTAAGATCAATACTTCATTGATTCAAATGATAAGAGAACTACTATTAGATTTCATGAAGTTGTTAATTAGCAAAATACCAGTAGTGCTTAGTGAATCACTAGGGTTTTATTGCTTAATTATATGCCTAACTAAGCATACCCTCTGTCCTAATTAGTGGAAAATTAGTTAAAAATATACAGGATATGGCCTACTTCTGTACGCAGTCGCAGTTTAACTAATTTTATTTAATTTCCAGATATTATATCAACATTATAAAATATTCAACACATGTATTTCATAGATCTGCTACCATTAGTGTCAAATTTGTTGATGCAGCTTAACTAATATAGAAGTTTAGAAATTAATGTTAATACACAGTTTATGAAGGCTGCCAGCACTTTAACCATAAATAAGGCATATTAATTTCAAGTGCTCAAATATGATTAAATGCCTATGTGAGACATACTCGACAAGACCAGAGGTACAGAACACCCTCTTAGTAAGAGCATGATTCTTCAACTCTAGAAATATGGGCAACAATCATCAAGGATCCAAAAGTCTCCCACTAGCAAGGATGGTGCTTGGTTTTAAATTACACCTGTGAGTTAAAAAACAGATGTTTTTTTCATTAACAGTCTTGGTTGTGACTAGCTGGTGACTTTGAACAGTATCTAACCCTCAGTACACAGTCTGAAGGAAGCTGAAACCTGAATTCTGCCTGCTCTGTGTTTGTCATGGCTTGGGGTTTTTTTCTAGTTTTATTTTGTTTGGTTTGTGAACAGTAGGATTTTCATTGGATCATAGTTCTGAAATTCAAGCTCTCTTCCTGGTTGTACTTCATTTACTAACCTGTTAAATCAGAGTATCCAACCCAGACTTAGGTAGTTCATGCAATACTCTGGGTACCTTTGGTAGCTTGTCTAGAAGTTATATAGGAAACGTGAAGTGTAATCAATGAATGAGGAAAAATTATGAGAAAAAAAAAGTGCATCTGTGGCTATTCAAACCAAAGATACCACCTCTGGTCTGGAAACTGCCTGAGCTGCAGATCAGTGAGGGCTGAGATAAGTATCACAAGATATGTGCCTTGTTCTTGTAGAATTCGTTAGGCATTTGCTGCTGGAGACAAAATCCCAGGCTGAGGTGGCGTTTGATCTGACCTGGTCCAGGCATCACAGTGTAATAAATGCACCTCAGTTCTGCTGCTGGATGTGGGCTAATGTGTGGTCTCTTATCTTAAATCCATAAATTAGTGGTTCCAATCTGAAATCCTTAAATTAGTTTCTCTATTGAAATTGTGAAATCTCTAAGTATCAGGTCAGAGGGAGAGTAAGTGACATGCCAGAAATTTGTTCAGTGGGAATTGATGTAGTCAGCTTGAGTGAGGAATATAAAACCAGTGCTGTGTAGATAACCCTTCCTGGATGGTACATAATTCCTGTAGAAGGGGAAAAGGTTTTACGGACTTCTGGTTAGCCTTCCAATGATCAATAAAACCAGTTCTTCGAAGGTGATCCCACTGGGCATCTTCTACTGCATATTGTCAGGACAGGCCACCAAAATGGCTCACTTATTAAAGCTTTAATATTTTCCCACATTCTCCACTTCCGTGCATATTCAGGGCTCTCTTCACACTTATTCTATATAGGGCAAATGCATAACCTGATGCTGCACCAGCAGTGGGAAATTGTGAAGCTGTCTCACCATAAAGATTTCTATACAGAGATTCTTTCTGGAGAAGAAGAGCAGTGAGCTAAACCCAAGATCAAAGAGCAAGTGACCCCTGCCACAGGCTGGGCAGTGTCCCGAGCAGCCCCCTTTGCTTAACCCTGCTTTGAGCAGCGGGTTTGCAGGGCAAGATCTCCAGAGGTCCCTTCTGACCACCATTCTGTGACTGTAAAATGATGTCTATCAGTGTGTGTGTCAAAGTGAGTTTTCTAGGTATGGCAGAACATCTGCCAGGAGCACAGAAATAATTTAGGCTCCTCCAGAGAAATCAGTTGCTCATAACAAACATCTTGAGATATATGGGAAATGCCTGTGGGAAGATAGGTAACTCTGTTATTGTCTGCTGGCAATAACACATTCCTGCCAGTAGTTTTATTGCCATCAGTCATATTTCCCTCAAGTGAGCTCAAGGGGCAAACAAGTCTTGAGTATCCAGGAGATGACTAATGTCTTCGGGTAGAAGCAAACTTCCTCAGTAGTGTTAACTTAAGACACTAAAAAGTGATGCCATGAATGTACCTCTGCGCTGCCATCCTCACAGAAAGCATTCCAGGCAAGTGGAGCAATCTCTTTCTGCATAAATCTTGTTTGCCATTAGCTAGATTTCAAGTTTTGCAACAATCCTGAGTTGAACTGCTCTGAAACACAGTGAAAACTTATATGCCACAGGAATTTCCTAAGTTATCAGTGCCTGATATATTTTTATGCAAGCTTCACATTGCCAAGCTGAAAAACCTGTCAAGAATGTCTCATAATGACCAAATCTATATATAACAGGGGAAAGCTCCAAATCCCTTCCAGCGTGTACCTTTCACAAAGAGCTCAATGTACCATTTCACAAATTCTCAGTGGTATTTACACTGCTTCCCCTACCCAGCCCTGTCCTAAAACTCCATGTGGTTAAACTCGTAAGCTTTGATCCAAATTCCGTTATCCCCTTCTCACCATTTGACCTTGTAAACTTGAAAATCTGGTCACTTAATTGTTATAAACAAGGGGAACCCAGAATGCCTTGGAACCTGGAGATCTTTTCAAGTTTTTTCCCAAGCTGTTTAACCTCAGGCATCAAAGGAGGAGTCACCTTTTAAGCCTGAACCTCAGACCCTCAGAACCCTGTGTACATAGCCATGAATTTCAGGTATATTGAAGAAGATCATTGACAGGAAATCATGAAGGGACTCTCTGGAGCTGAGTTCAGAATCTCTGGGGAATGCCAGCTTCAAAAACTCCTTAAATGAACAGCTTATAAAGGAATTCATATCTCCTCAACATAGCAAGTTCCCTGCAGAAATCATAGCTTTGCCAGCTGACTCCCAAATGCATTTGGACAAAAACTAGAATATACGTAATAGCAGGGAAGCCACTGGAACGACTGACTTTGAAGGAAACAATGGTAAATAAAAGCATTTTTGCTTGCTGAGGCTTTGCAGCTTTACACACTGAAGAAAACTCACAGAGGCCTCCATGACACTTCTAATGCAAGCTGGGGATGGTGAAAAGTATTTACAGCAAGATGATTGTGGATCTTAGGTCTTTGTATGAGGCAAGAAATTCTTTGATAAAGCTATTTACAGCATTCCTAAAAGATTTTTGAATGATGTGGTTTGTAAAATCACGCTGCAAATTTAAAATGTCATTTCCATTATTAAAAGGAGTTGAAACAATATCTAAAAACATACATGCAGTGCTTGTGTAATCAATAGGAGCAGATGCCTGAAGGTTTGAGGAAGTGACTGATCCACTGACCACCTGTTTTATTACCTTTTAATGCTAAAAAAAAAAGAGTGTGGCCCACAGGTACCAGGATTTCTGACATCAGTATCTCCACCAAAATATTTCCAGTGAAGACATCTAGTATTTGTCACTATTTTTCACAGAAGTCCTTGGGAGAATTTATCTTTCACATGTTTTTCTTGACAGGCTTGTGACCTTTTGTTATTTGGTGAAGTCAGTTGTAAAAACTCAGTATTGATTTTTCTGGGTTTAAGCACATGGTAATTGTACTTGGTTTAGCATTAAGTTGAAAGGATAAATACATATTTGTAAGAACTGGTGAGCAACCTACATCTCAAAATTTCCATTAACACTTCATGGAAAAAACCAAAAATTCTCCTGGATCTACTTGGTGGTACAAACGACAGTCTTATGTGGTGCCACTACATACATGAAGATTGTAATTCCACCCACCATTCTCAAAGAACAATTTCTTTCTTATCTCCCTCTCAGCTTTCTGTTCTTTGATTCTGTTACTATTATCAGAAAGATGAATCTCACAGTGCCTCACTGGTGTAGTTTCTCCCATGTAAGTTTTATGCATCTATATCCACTTGAGGGAGAGGAACAAATGCAGATAATGCAATCTTTAAAAATACAAGCACAAATCTGCAGGCTCTTCTCGTGCAAGACGAGCTGTGTACTCAGAGAAGCTGTGTACTACGTTAGCATCAACTATTTTGATGTACAATGAACTGGGAATGAAACATTTTCCCTAGCAGCTATCAGCAAAGTTCATGTTGACCTCTAAAAGAAGAGAACATTATAGAACCTGTTTGACTCTAGAGGAGGGTAGGTTACGTGGGCAGATGACTCTTCTGGAGTGAGAAGTGCTCTCAAGATGGTGGCTAAAATGAGCTTGCAATACCAAAGTTGGAACTGTCCAGCTGCAGCTGCTGCCTGGCTGGTCAGGGAGAAGTTTTGTTCTTGACTTGCACACAGCTGTAAGCCATTGGTGTTAGCAGAATACTGGAGAAAGCAACAGCTGTCCTCTTTAGTAAGCACTAGAAAAACATTAATTTTCATTATCTGAATTAAAAGTCCCCATACCTAAATAGGTTTAAATGCACTTGATTTGCATGGTTTAATGATATAATTTGTAGCTGTTTGTTTACCGTTCCTCTCCTGATAGTTTAAAGAAAAAAAAGTAGTTTATCTATCACAATGGGTAAGTATTCAATTTCCACTCAGTTCAAGTCCTTTAGAAGCCAAATAATTTCATCCTTTTCCATTCCACAGGAAAGCAAAGATAAATATAATCTTCCATACCTGTAATTTCACTGATAAACTGTATATATTTGTGGCCACGGATAAAAGTATCGTATGTGTTTTAGTGACTTCAGAACTATGAAGCTTACCCCATTTATTTCTACCCATATGAATTTGACAGTATTCCATTTGGATTTTGTGTTCTACAGCACATCAATAATCTCAGAAAAATGCCTTTCTCTGCTCTGTGAGACAAGGTTGATAAGCTAAATGACTAGAATGGAGTTTAAGCTTTTGAGGAAATTTCAAGGCCATCTACTAGGGAGGAAGAGACTTTTTGGGTATCTCTGTCTAATTATGTGTCTCACAGGTGCATGTATGTCACAGATTACTGATATTTGTAACTTGCATTATCATGTTGCCTTTAAAGAGTTGCTATGAATATATGGGATTTGCAGAGCTCCTGCTCCCCAGGGCTTGCTCTCCCTGCTGCTGTTCACTGCCCAGGGAGCAGTGCTGTGCTGCAAGCCAGGGCTGTGGCTGCCTACAACTGCTCCCTCTGCAGAGACTCCTGGCTGGCAATGAGCACTCTTCACCCCTTAGGCTTTGTAGAAGCAACTGTGCTTTGCCCACCACTACCTTGTCTGCTCCTGGAAAGTTACAGTTAACTGGAAAGAGCATTCCAGACAAGTCCCTCCTTCTAGGCATAGTGAGAAATACCTCACAGCCAGGGTTACCAGCTCAGCTGAACACAGACAGAAGAAGCAATTGAATTACACTATTTATTCCCTTCTGCATGAAACATTATTCCTAGCCATCTTTTCTGTTGCTTTGTCCTGTTAATTAAGCGTTGATGGAGACTTCCCACTCTTTTCTCCTGGAGTCTGTTTCACAGTCATACCTTACACAATTTTTGCTGGAATTCTGCCTGAAAATTTTTGTCTTTTTCTTGGTGTCATTACATTACTCTTGGCTGCACACTTGCTGATCCCCTTTAGTGATCTCCAAGTGATTATGGGTCTCACAGAAGTGTTGGGCTATCTTGGTGTGATGCTGTAGATGGGGAGGGGGCAGAAGGATGTGCAGAGTTTTACTCTCCACATCCAGCCCAGCTGGCCAATCCATCATTAAATTTTTTTTCCGTTTCTACGGGAACATAAAAGGTGTGTGCACTCCATGACAGCTGCCTGCACATAAATGAATTTCATCCCCAGCAAATTTCCAGAGGCTGGAATTGAGCCCAAGTGTCCTTATATTCAACCTTAGACTACACTACCTTCTAGTGGCATTTCACAATATTTCTTCCCTTTTAACTTTTTGGCACTTGCTGACAGTGATCAGGAGACTCTGAGGCACAGATATACTAAATAAAGGTAGCTTTTCAGTCTCTAATTACAAATCTTTTCTATTCTCAGAAGCAGCACAAATAGCATGCCAAAAATCTCATTTTTCTTCATGGACTCTGTTCCCATCAACCTGTAACTGAAACTACAAAAAATGTATTTGCTGTCTTTTAATGCCAGTCTACATATCACAAAAAATCTGATTGACGTAAATGGATTCATGGTTGATAGGTAGACTTAGATAGGTATTCTGAAGTGCAGGTAGGCATTCTCCAAATATGAAACTGAATTTAGAAGTGTTGAAGTGTTTAAGAATCCATGAAGTGATGTTGGAAGAGATGTTCGCTTGTTAGTGGTTTCATTTCACTTTGAATTATTTTTCTGAAAGCCAGAAATAACAATAAATTATAAACCCAATTGGTTTAGATTAAACTATAATGAGAGCATTTCAGGCTGTGTTCTGCTTGGACGGCAGTGCAGGAAGACTGTAACTAACCGCAAAAGTGCTTGTAGGTGGTTGTATTCTGGCCAGCTTTTAAATTTGTGTGTGTAAATTAAGAAGAAGCCCAGGACTGAGCTGATGCACCAGTTCCAACTGAGCACAGGCGCTCACTGAATGTGACTTGCTTACTGATTTTTGAGTAATTAAAACATCTTTTGACCCAGAAGATGCAAGAGGCACAAGAATAGGAGTTTCTTTCCAGGGACAGCAGGGTGGGTTTGTCTACATACATGGTACAGCCTGCATGTGACTGTGTAACCTGATTTTTGGACAGCAAGAATTGAGCTTACAATTTAAGCAAAGAGAAACCACTGTTAAAGAGCCACATAAAAGCTTAGTGAGTTATTTGACCATGGGCTGGCAAGAAGGGGAGGGAGGAACGAGTCGTGCTACACTGGATTAGTCAAGGTTATACTTAATAGCAATGACACAGGTGCAATGTCATAATCTGTACTTTATGCCCATGAGCAAAAAGGTCTGTAAATTATGTCTGTTCAAACTCTTGGTAGTAATATTGCCTTAGCATCTGGCTTTGGAATGTATACATTTAATTTTCACTGTTTATGACAAAGACCTCTTAAAAGTTTGGCAGCATGTTGACCTACAATGCAGTCAGGTGGACAAAGAAGTGGAACTCATATTCTTTCTGGTGTGCCTATATATATTTCATAATTATATATAATATGTTAGATATGTATTATACATATCTAACATGTGCATAGAGTGCACAACTTGATAAAGAAGGGAAAAAATGGAGACAAAACTGGCAGGAATAAGTTTCTCTTCCTATGCACTCAGGATAGCCTTGTTCTGGTTTTCCATCAGGCCATAATTCTGAGCCTTTGGTACATGAACAAAAAGTCATAGAAACTCTTTGTTGCTGTCAGCTTTGTGGGAAATTGACATCTTCTCCAAGTGAGACTAAGGATAACCTTTTCTTTTTTTGATTCCTGCCTAAGATGTAAAATATTATGAAACTCTTCAGACAAATAGTGTAGGACAGCTATATCCCACTGGAAAACCTAGCTGTTCCTTTTCTTGAAATTTGGTCTTATCCTTCAGGAGATATTGCCTGCATAGGACTTACCTTATTACTGTCCAAATTATACACAGTTGCGTGATTTTTGGACAATAAGATTAACAAAATCTGTGACATGTCATAGTTTGACTTTAGAAGTAAACACAGTGGAAAATGTTGAATCCACCTCAATTTTTATTAAAAATTTTTATGACTTGATGATCTAACAAAATAATCAGATAGACCATGATTAAAAAAGAAATTGATTTAAGTAATTGTTCTGATCCTTTGTGTGCTAAGGTTCACTCTCCTCTCCTTCTCCATACTTAATTAACAATTTAATTCAGTTGTGATAGAGATCAAAGCAAAGGCAGCAAAAATAATCTTGATCCAGTTCTAACACATCAGCCAGGTCTTAAGCAGAGTCAGAGAGGGAGGGAGGCTCAAAAGGCTTTTGTTATGAACATGACACTCACACATGTGCTTTATAAAGTCTGGATAATCTAGGTCTGAGATGCTGCTGAGGAGTGTGCACTGAGCCTGCACCACAATCTGGTTCTCTTCCTTCTCCTAGGACTAGTTTTTGTGCAGCTAAGTAATCACCCAGTTCAGGAAACTGCTCTGGCCCCAAAGCAAAGAATTATTAATATTCAGCTTAATCAACTTCCTGGTTAAGCTGGCTGCAGAGCCCAGCAAGCTGAGCTGGTGCCAGCACAAGAGGGAGAGCATGCAAGCTTGTAGGTTGGGAAGGAAAAGGAAAGATCAGCATTAAATCAATTTGACCATGGAACTGCACTTCAGGTCTAACAAGCCACATAATGCATTGCTATTCAGAGCTCTGGTATAAAAATCTCTAATGTGTGTCTAAAACAGAGGGGTATTCAAAAACAACAGACAGAGAATGTCTGGGGGGGACAGAGTCCCTGCATGACGTTGTGTTTTTTACCAGTCAGACTCCTAGAGACATGCCCATGCTGTGCCCACGTTTCTCTGTTAGCACCAGGGAAGGATGACTGTCAATCCAGGTGAGGGACAAGCACCTCACCATGCCCACGTAGGGAAGCTGGATCTCCTTGTTTTGGTGAGTGCATCTGCAGGCTATTTTCCATTCTCTGCCTCTTGAGCATTCTCTGGGGGCCCTCCTACATTTCCAAGATTTTCCCAGATGGCTGCTCTGGAACCCAGATGTTGTTTATTTTCTCATTTGTCACTTTAAAAGCAACAATACCGAAAAGGGAATAGAATGAGACAAGTGTCTTCCCCATCCAAGGAAAAAGAAAGGGACCTGTCAGTTTCCAGCATGTGCATTTTTGAGGTTGAGAAGGTTGTCACAAAGTGTTGCTCCTCTCTTAAAAGCATCTTCCCATTCTTCTACAACCAGAAGGCTTCTGTTTAGTGAGAAGCTGGGCTTTAGAAACTTCATTTCTAAAGAGATGTCAGCGCTGTATGGCTCAGCAGGAGCTTTTTACATGTTGCATCTGGGAAACTTCCCTTTGCTAATGGTTAGGTTAACAACAGCTCTGTGACAGCCTGGGGTAGAAATCCATGAAGGTCTCTGGAGATCCTCTGTGAGGTATGACTCTGCTCCTGGTGGTTCCTCCATGGGGTTAAAATACGTGTATTGTGTAGACATGCCAAACATGTCACACTAAATTTATGCATGAAACTGAAGAGTGTTGCCATTTCATTTTTGGAGACTTCTTTCAAAGGCATAGTTATCAATCCCATACTGACAGTCCTGTCAGAACACAAAATCTCTTATTAATATTGCACGGAATCCAGTATTTATGAGATCAGCCCTTTGCAAGGGTTCAAATAATAGAGAGTGAAAAAAAAAAAAAACTTGGGTGCAAAAGTTCAAGCATCAACAGCCTTCCCACTGGGGCATTCCAGGCCATTCAGTTCTCTGGGGCATTGAAGACCTTTTCCACCACACTGCAGCGCTGAATAATGAGACTCTCAGAATTGCGTAGTTCCTCCAAAGTGTTGCTAACGAGATTGAGGAGGACTTGGGCTGCAATCATTCTCTTTAATGATATTACAATAAAGATTGTATCTCTTGTCCATTCATTTGTCAGAAAGTGTTTTTATAGCAGATACATCTGTCACCCAAGATCAAATACCAAACCTGGTACTTCACGTGCAACACACAGTTCTCTGCATTGGACAGAGGTCTTCAAGCAGAGACTGTGGTCTGTGACATTTTTGTCACAATGCTGAGGTTCATTTCCTAGACTGGAAATAGGTGTGTTGCTACCTGAATGAACACATGTAAAAGAGATGGTCCAGTCTTCCATTTCATCGGCTCCTGTGGCATCTGTAATAGCCACGCTTCTTGCTTTGCTTACGTGTGCCAGGCCTGATGTATTTGTATCCTCCCTATCACCCATCTTAAGAAAAGTTGGAGTGAATTTGAATTCATGTTTAGCAATGCTCAGAGCCTGAAGAAAAGTATTAATTGAGCTTGCAGAAGCATTTTTTTGGTTGCAAAATTATTCATATTCATTGCTGAAGCATCTTCTAGGAAAGCTCATAGGCAATTTCAGGCTTTGACAGGATGGAGCTCATTACTTCCACCCAAGCTAAATGTCAATTTACATACTAATGTCAGTTTTCTTTTACCTCTCTGTGCCCAGTTCCACCTTTTAGAAAACCAAATGCTTACAGTAATTTTTAATCCATGAAATCACAACAGCTAAGAATTCGGCCCCAGATGTATTTCTCCAGTAGGAGCTATTACATAAGGCAGGGCAAATTGTGGGCTTGTTCTCTCACTGCCTCAGAGAGAAAAGGGGCTCTTTAAGGAATTAGAGTAGAAGTAAAAAATTCAAATGTGATAAAAAATAAATGTGAGAAAATTCTGGAGAGCACTGATTTTTTTTTTCAACTTTAGATTATCAGAAATCCATCTAATTGGTAATTAAAAAGAATAATAGCAATGGTGAAGGAGGCAATGAATAACAGCAAAAAAGAGGAACCACACTTCTCCTTTTACATGCACATGGGAGGTAAATCCATAAGATGAAGAATAGGAAATTTTTAGCATCCATGCAATAAATACACTCAATTTTCTCCCAAGTGACATATTTAAGAGAAGTTGGTTCACATTCATTTAAATGTCCCACTCCTTTGGGCAGAGAATTTTTGGTTTTACAAAGACTCATGTAATGAGCTAAGCAACAACCAAAAGGGGAATATAAGAGCGGATTTTAAAATATTTTCCAATGCTCTGGGTTTTTTTGTGTTTCTTGCATCTTTCTTTGTGATGCCTGTGATGCTTGTTCTTAAAGTGGGATTTTATTCTAGGAAGACTTTGTTACTTTTATGTGCACTTTAGAAATAAATTTTCTCAAGTCTGTGGTTTCTGTTCCTTTTGAAAAGAATAATTCCGCTGCATTTCCCTGGTTCTTGGAAATGTCAAAGCAACATGTTGCCAGGATTAGGAATAATACATATGCAGAGCATCTGAACCAGAGGAGATTTAGCACTCATACGAACAGGAAGCAAGAAATGTACCAATTCTTTGGCCTCCAACAGCAATCCAATAAGGCTTGGAAAGTGATTGTTTTATAAAAATACTGGTAATAGATTTTTAGTTTACACAGAGTAGTAAGGAGCACTCTTTTGATCAAGTCTGCACCAGGAGATGGCAATTTTTCCTTTTAATGAAAATTTCTAAAATGGAAAATATTTGTTTGAGTAGAATCACTTTGCACGGATATATTTCTGCTCCCATGTAAATCACCGCGGATTTACCGTGGCTATGAAATTTTTGGTCTTTGAAACCTTCCTCTCAAATATAGAAGGCGGGATTTGTTTCCTTTTATTAGTGCTCTCCTTCAAGAGGACACAAGAGTCTGTGCTTGCCGATTAGTGGGTGCTCCTGAAGAGGTAAATTCATAAACTCAGCCAAGTAATATTTACAAGGCTGCCATTTCTGGGCACTACTTCACATATTCTCTGTACACACACCAAGAGTTAAGAGAAAGTTTCCTGACCATGGAGCAAATTCTTACAGGTAAGGTGAGAGGGGAGGTAAAGTAGCATGACTAAACTTTTCCATTTCTGCTGTTAATAGCTTCCAGTCTTGGTCCAGTACCTCATGATCCAATTTCTAGGTTATGGTGTGTATATGATATATATTTTTGTCACCTCAGAAGCGTGAAAATACTTACTAAGGGGCTGAAGAACTTCATGGTGACTGGAAAGTAATTTTTTGTAGTGATGAGCACCCTGAGGTTTATAGACCTAAGAATGATAGAAGCTACAGGTGAAATAGCTGCATATGCAGATTAGCACATTTACTGAACTTGCTGACAGCCCCAGCAGGAAATAACCTTGTGTTCAGGTCATGGTAGTGACATGACAAGGCTTGTCTTCTGAATTGCTCTCAGTGTCACACAAGATTTCAAAACTTGTAAGTGTGCAGGCTGAGTTTCTGAATAGCAAATCTGGAAGCGTTTGGCAAACTCTTCATGTTGGATTTGCCGTTAGGTGCATTTAAAAATCTTTGTTGTACTCTGTGTCTGAGTGAGTGTTACAAGGTTAACATGTGAATATATTTTGTTGACAATGTTCTGCAAATAAAAATTACACATAGGAGAGGCACAAAATGAGCACTGGAAAAAATGTGTTCAGAAAAATGAGCTCCACAAAAATTAGAAGGTAGTGCAGAAATATTAAAACACATTTTATTTTTCAGAAATACCTGCAAAACTGGTGCTAGTGCCATCAAGTGATGGTAGGTGATAGACTGAGATGTTTTATGTCAGGAATGAGAGCAATCATATTCCCAGAAGACAATTCCAGGCTGATCTCCAGAACAGATAGGGTTTGGCCAGCCTCCAAATAAATCTCTTTTTAAAAATGCTTATTGCATACAATGTCAGAAAAAAGTTTAGCAAATCTCATTTTCCCTTTTAATTTGTTCCACAAAGGATATGGTAACTGAAGATGCAGGGGAGAAGTCCACAGCCCTGTACAAATCTGAGTGCCTTATACATACATTATTTATACTGCAGACTGAGGTGAAATTTTGGTCTGTTGAACTGAATTTTTACAGTAGAGTGTAGAGAAATTATTCAAACAAGGTGTTTCTTTAATTGCAGTGCACTGGGGATTACATAGAGAGCAGAACAGATCCCAAATTCACCCTTTCAGCTGAATGATGCTGTGGTTTAGTGTTACTACCCAAGGCAGTAAAATAAATTGCAATGGAAAACAAGGCAGACTGGCTGCCTTAAACTGCTGAGTTTTGATTGCACTTTGTGTCTTTGTCTTTTGTTTGCTTATGCTCAGGGCTTTATACCAGAATAATGGTATGAGGACATGAATCTGCTCATTAAAACTGAGAGAAAACCACTTGTAGTGGCTAAAATTCAGCACAGCTATAACGTGCTCTCTGCTCTGATCACTACCCTAATGAGTGGTAAGATGTTGATACCCCAGAGCAGGGTTATTTGCCTCCCAACTCTGCACAGGGAGAAAGGATGGGAAGAAGAAAGGAAAAATTGAGGAACCAAGTGTTCCTTCACAAATTTTGAAACGTTGAGTTACACTCTCATTTAAATAGATTTTAATGCATTGCCACATAGTACTTGAGCATAGGCAGGGCTGCTCAGTGCAAGTCTGATTTCCCCTAGAAATATAAAGCAGGCATTTTCTATGATACCAATACGAAATTGAGCGTGAGTGTATTAATTTTTTTAAAGAAAAGATCTGCATATGACCTGCAGTATTGCTATGCCAATGATGTCTTGGTCTTTTAAATAAAGTATTTATGAACGCTTTTAGTGACAATATTATCTCTTGCTGGAGTTATTCATTTGATGCCACACCTGTATCTTTCTGAGAGAATAGAAAATCTCTCAATTTTGCCATCTGTTTCAGACAGTCAGCCTGTGCTTATAATTTCTAAGTAATATTTGAAAGGGCAGAAAAACAGAAAGCAAGAAATCCATGCAAATAAGTTTCTGGAATGCAAGAAAAGATCATTAACCCTTCCTAAGTTCAGCCAGTTGAATCCCAGATCTTACAAGTCAGCTGCCCAGATAGGTCACCAAGCCTAAAATGAAACAAAAATGAAGTCAAGTCTAATTTAGCTGCTGCTGTTAATACGGTTTTTGGCTTATCTTTGAGATCCTTCTTTAATCCCCTTTAATTACTTAAAAGCTATAATTTATTTTGAAATTAAACTATAATATTTTTTTCTATTTCAGAAAGAGTTAATAAAGTTGCTATGACAAAATTTATGTGACTAAAACAAATTAAACCACTGTTAAAGAAAGGAGGTAGAGTGCATTTTCTCCTACTCCTGAGATCCAGCCCTACAGAGGATTTTGTCTCTTTTTTCAGATCCACAACAGGAGATCACATTATGACTGACATGCTGACGTATTTTTTGCTCCTTGTAAGAACCTAAGCAGTGTAAGAGTCTTGGTATGGGCTGCATTCCAGCTTGTTGAAAGATCCCACGTTTGTTACGAGAGGCTCCCGATTAAAAGTTTCCTCACCCTGAGTGTCCGCGCGGTGGCATTTCAATTCTGCACTTGCTACAAATGCACAGTACGTGACCGTTTCCTTGGTTTTCATCCCTCTCACTCCATTCCTGAAAAATAGCTTAAGAACTGCCAAGTACAACCCTTTCACACACAGCTTTCCTTCTTCCGGGATTTAATTGAGATTTGGAGCACCAAAGGGTGCAGGAAATTCAATACTGTATTTGAAGGCCATTGCAAATGCAAGAGCCACAACTTCTGCCTGGGGAATACATTGTATGTGCACAGGGGAGGTACCTGCAGGTGGCTGGAATGAACATTCCCCTCTTTCCCAGTGAGAATTTTCAACCTGTATACATCACATTTATCCCTCCCTGTGTTGGACATTGCTGCAGGATACTTGATTTGTCTCAGTTGCTGCTGGTAAGAGAAGAGGTGACTGATACCTATCTTCAGCTCCCCAAACACAGGAGGCAGTTGATGTTGTGTCAGTGAAGCTTATTGTTTAGATCCTAGAAGAAATGTTCAGATTCCTGGGAAATGGGGCCTATAGAATAGAGTATTAACCATTAATATTAGGATGAAGCATGTGTTTAAGAAACGTCCACAGAACATGCTGAAATTGCAAACAAGAAAACTCTTACAGCAGCCACAGCATTCCAAATGCAGGGAGGCTACTGCTTGGGCCATCTTCTATAATCTGTACCTGTTGGGTATCCAGAATGAGTAAAGGGAGGCAAATATAATGGGCCTGAGGCATTTAACAAAAATTATTTACCAAAGCTTAGGAGCTGAGGGCCTGGCACAGTGCAAATTTTGCATTGCTTTTTTTTCATCTTGCTCTCTGGAAGAGCAGGATGGAAGGGCAGGTGAAGAATATGGGAGGAATATATAAAGAGGAACAGATAAGTAGCAAGAGGCAGTGAACACTAAAAAAACCCAACCCAAACCAAGAAACAACAACAAACTCCAAAAGAGAATCAAATGAAAGCAGAAATAAAGGGTGCAAGATATAAAAATACTTGGAATGACAACTGTATCTCAAAAATGGTGTAACAGTGAAAGCAAACAATGCTTTCGACCCTGAAAGTATATCTCTATTCTACTCTAAATCCAATTACATATCTTTTCCCTTTGTCTCACTGACCCTTTTACGAAGAAGAAATGGTTCATTTTTCTCATCTGGTTCCAGGACACTGATTGGAGCATTGCTTCCAGCAAAATACTTTAAAATATACTTAATTTGAAATCCAGCTGTAATGGGGTTACTCATATACTTACCATTAAGCATGCACTGAAGTGCTTTGCCAATTTAGTCCCAATATTTACACCTTCTGTGTTTCCATATCCTAATAAGAACTTAATCTTCTAACACATAACACATTGAATTGACATATTGTGTAAAATCTATCTGCAGGGATTTGACAGGTTAAATTTTATTGTAAATAATGAGGAATAAATCAAATCCCATTTT
>NW_008238337.1:195133-287011 GCF_000691975.1 Corvus brachyrhynchos
CTGCTGATTCCCATGCTTTATGCATACAGAAGAGAAGAATTAGGTAAATGTTCCCTAGGTGGGAAGGATCCTCCTAAGTGGGAGGATCTTATAAGCTGCAAAACAACAGATGTCTTTGTTCTATATCAATCATTTAAGTTGTGATTATTCAGCAGTAGGACTCTGCCCATGAAGAAGAAAATAAGAGCATCTGTAGAAGCCTTAAAAAGAATCCTCACTGCATTAATTTTATGTTATAGTGCTGCACCTAAGCTGAGCTTGTCTTCTGGGAAGCATTGGATAAGGTGTGAGCATAGCGCAAAGTACAATAAGAACATCAGTGGAACTCCAGGTGTAAAATGCAAAAACTGTACTGAGACTTATAGTTCTTTCTTGCTGGTTTTGGCTATTAAAAAGACAAATTTTACGCTTAGTTTTTCTGTACACTACAGTTTTGCATTGACTGGCAGTTACTTTAGATCTCTATTAACTTTCAAAAAGGTCCTGTAAAGAAATTCAGTGGGTTTTTTGATAGAGTTGTAGTGATGAGGTAGGCAACTATAAGCTAAAATTAGCAGTCCATCTACATTGTAATTTTCAACATCTAAAGTTATTATGAGGATACCCTTAGTCAAGTGATACAATGCAAGAGCCTCTTAATTTTTCTCTTGTCCTTATTCTTGTCCATATTCTTCTCTTGTGTTCTGTTCACATGCACATGGTGCCTTTGCTTGGGATCCAAGCTTGTGTTATACTTTGAAAAGCAGATCACAATTTGAAAATCAATGCTCTCCACAAAGCAGTTAGGGTGGCATTGGGCACAACATGAAGTGGGAGAACCACAGGAAAGAACAGTTCGTTTTTGTCTGTGCAAAAATCCTAACCAACACAAAAAGCTGCTGCAATCAAGCTGAGAATCTGTGTCCTGAATTGGGCTACCTTATCTCTAGAGAAGGGCTCACCATGTTACTGTGTTCTCTGCCTCCTCTTTTCTCCCTTTCTTGTTTTCTTTCTATTAAGACTTCTGTAATATCTCTTGTTCACTCGTTTCTATTTCTTGAGATCTGAATTTGCATTTTTGTCTGTACAATACCCAGAGTCAGATTAATTCATAAAATGAGCCCCACAGAGTGTAGGAAACTCAGCTGGCAAGGCTGTAAAAACTTTGGCAATTACTTACTTATTTTGAGCATTTGGAATCCCTAATGGGCCCATTAAGAATATGAATATCATGGGTCTGTTTGCTGCACAGGAAGTGCCTTTGCAAGGAGTTTAAATGAAGGAGAGGGTAGGAACTGTGCCTCACTGGCTTGACTTTCTAAAGCCTCAGTGATATTTGTCAGAGAGGCTGGTGCAGTTAAGCAGTTTAATTACAGCCAGGAGTGAATCTGTGGGTTCTGTGATGCCCTTCCTCCACAAGAAGGCTGTGGGGGGAGTGCATTCACACATACACTGAGTCTGTTGAAACTCTTGCTGTACAGAAACATTCTCTGAACTGCCAGGTGCTGTACTGATAAATCCCATACTCACCAGGAATAACACTTCCTTCTGGAAGTCTGGCAGGTGGCTGCTGTCCTCCCTTGCAGAACGCAATGGGAGCTGCTGCCTTGGTGCTCTTGGTGGGACACAGCACAATTCCCTGTGTAAAAAGTGTTTTTCTTTGGCATTAAATTTCTGTGCCTGAGCCCCAGATTCCCTCCCTGCTGAGACATACCCTGCATTTCTGGTGATTGCAACATTAACATGCAAACCATGCAGATTGTGATAAATAGTTCCACAGCTCTTTAGTAGCAGCAATATTTCACGTCAGAGGAAGGTTCTAACTGTGAGTATTCTTTTAAAAATACTGCCCATAATTCTGCTGCAACCTTCTTGGTTTGTGTATGTAAAACAGAGAGTCCTATCGTTTGTTAGCTACAAATACCATGTTATGTATATTCTTCTTACTCCCCTGAAAAATCACGACTGTTATATATTCCAGAGAGACCCATTTTGGAAGAAACAATAACATTTAAATTGTGTATTCATTTAAAAATTGTTACATTGTGAGTGAACTATATTTTTTTCTGTTTTAATTGGGAAACTTTTGTAGCAGAAAGTTGTAAAGTACCAGGATTCCAAAATAACCATAAAATGTATAAAAATGTCTGAAAGCACGTTGTCAATGAATCAAATGCTGTAATCAAACCTTTTTACACCCTTGTATAGTGTCTAATTTTAAATTAGAAGTAGTCAAGCAGCTAATTTCCCCCCTTCCTCATTTTTATGTTCATCAAAAATCAACAATGAGGAATAAACTCTTCTTTGGATGACCTTGGTCATGGACTGGATGTTCACACACCCCCCTGACATTATGGGCTGTTGTATCCTAGGGCTGGGACACAACTTAAGGAGATGGAGATGAAACGAGCTGTGTGTAGTGCAGGTCCACGTGCTGCTTGTACCTTTGTGTTTGTATCGGCACAGCTGCCTTCATCAGCCAACCAAAACATTTTTAGGCTTCAATTTCAATAATGTCTGTAAGATGCTGTAGAATTTACTTTCTCAATTTTTTACTGAAGTGCATATTGGAGTGGTTTAATGGGTTATTTGCAGCTGTTGGTTTTTGCTGCACTTCAGAAAACACAGCTGTAGTTTAAAGATCTTCATACAGGTATTGAAGCCTTGCTTCAGATACCCCTTTAAAACATTCCTAATATTCCTGCTTTTATTTGTTTGGGGCTTTTTTCTCCCAGAAAACGATGTCTTACAGATATGGAGTAACAAGCCAGGAAGAACATTTACAACTATCTAGTGTGATGCATTGCAATTCTTTCCACTCTTAACTCATTGATTCATGGATGTCTACAAAATAAGTGACCTGACATTGCTCAAATTCAGCATAAGGTGACCTCAGTGCATCTGAGGTTAGAAATGATGGATTTGTTTGTGAAGATTAAAGTAAATGTTTTCAAAGGGAAGAAGAGAAACAATTGGAGGAAACAAAGCAGCTTTCATGTATTTATTTACAATGTCAGTATTCCAAAGCATTTTTGTGCTTCAAGTAGCCCAAGAAGTTTTGAGATCAGCTGTTCTGAATGGAACACTTTTAACAGAATGGAACAGAAGGAAATTAAGTTCAGGGTATTTTTTTGACTTCAGGTTTTGAGGACCCAAGACAGGAATGGCAGGAAAGAAATTGTTTTCCTGCAACAACCATTTGATCTTGAAATTTAACTTACTTTTCATCCAGAGCTAATTAAGATTAACTCCAGTGCTAACCGTTAGTTTCTGCATTAACAAGCAGAGAAAAAGCAGTCATTAGGAATAAAATTATCCATGTGGATCTACTAGCATTTGTAGCCTCAACCCCTTTTCAGTTGGTTTGATAGAGTATGTAACCAATGCTATAAGATACGTCTAATCCAATTAGATTCCTTTTCTGTTTGTTTTCACTTAATTGGTGTATAAAAATACCAGCACTTACAAAAAGCAGAAGGCACTGTGATGACCCAGCACCATCAGGTCTGGAACCCACATAGTGCTGGTTTAAAAAGGTGGACTCTAAGGCTGGCTTCAGGAACTCCTTGCTCCTGGGAATCTTTTCTTTGTTATTTGTATGGGTTTTAGTAACAGAAGTCATTTAAGAAAAAAAGATCAGAAACCAGAGTGTTGTATGTTTTTTGAAAGAGAAGTAAAACTCCAAACCCTAAACAAAACTTAACAGGCATCGAAGAGGATAAGAAAGATAATTTGTGCAGAGTGGAATTGAAGATATTCTGATGTTTATTACTGTTGGAACTTGTTTTTCATTGTGGTAAATATGATCTTTTTCCTTTATTTAATTTGAATTAGAGAATTTTGGAAAAGCTTTTGTACTTTCACTGTAATTAGTTATGTGTTTGTCCAAGGCAAGTGGTGTGAACTATTTTGCTCATGCAAAGACTTGAATTTTTTAAAACATACATTTATTTTAGAAGCATGGTGTCATTGAAAAGCAATGCGCCAGTACAACACAGGTGGCCTTTCCATTTATAAATTAACTTCAAATTAATAGAGGAACTTCTCTTCAGGTGATTTTGGGTTCTCCTACCTGCACACTTACCCAAGTGTCTATGTAATTTTTCTTATTATTGCTTACTGTAAGCTTGGCTTGCCAACAGCTGGCATGGTATGGCCACTGTATACCCCTGCATGGGAATAATAATTAGAAAAAGCTTTAAAAATAGAATAATAGAAATAAGAAACAAATGCACAAGAGCTCAGTGCGGAAGAACATAGAAAGACCCTTTCATGATGTAGCAAAAACTTTTAGTGGGAAGAAGGTTAACTTGGTTAAAAATCAGTTTCCCTAATATAAGAAATGCAATCTAAGCTTAATTCTCACCAAAGATTTGTTAAGTACTTGGCAAGGAAATATGGATTTTGTCAGGCATTCTCTTTCAATTTTATGTGCAAATGGCATTTGGTAGGAAGAACTAAAATAAAACCTTTCTCAATTATTTCTGGTTTTTAGTTTGGTTTCTTGTCAACAGCTTTGGTTCTCTTTTGGTATTGTTTGAGAACTTTTCTATAACATGTTAACTCTTCAGTTGTCTCCAATAGCTTCCCTGACTTATGGGAATGTAAATCTAATTGCACATGCATTAATTAATAAAACGTGAAACCTTAAGGGAAAAAGTGGTTTTGATCATATTCGTACTTGATGTCAACGAAAAAATTCATATTTATCCCATAGAAATCCCATCCATGGGAACCCAATGTTAAGCACTTCTATTGGCTCTGGGGAGGTATTTTTTTATTCCAGGAAAGGTGTCTAAAATAATATGCCATATAAAAGTTAAGAAATTCAGATATAACTTGCATATAGAAAGCAGCTGAACAGAGCTGCAGAAGAATCTTGCTTCAAAGTGAGATCTGGACAGTGTCAATAGCAGAGGAAAGAACTCTTAGACTCTCATTATGTTCACCCCACAACACAGATTTTCAGGGATTGTGGCAGGTGAAATTGCAATATTCCTACATCAGTGCAAATCTTGTAGTTACTGATCCAGTCTCTAAACTGATTAAAATCACAAAAACTCCCTTCCAAACAAACATGTAGGAAAAGCAATTGTTCGTTATATTTTCCTTTCCCCCGGTTTATCTTGCTCAGAGAGATGGCTGCTTACAGGTGCAGAGTCAGGGCACAAACAGTGACCTGAAACCATGCAGTAGATGAGTCAGTATACAGGGCACTGCCTGATTAAAAAATGTTTTGTCTTCTTTGTGTGAGTGATGGTTGTTTGACAGGTCAGACAAAACACAGTGGTAGCTCTGAAGGAGGGATAGGAGAAACTTTCAGAAAGTTTTGTTTTGGACTGGGTGAAACTTGAGAAGATAAATGACTTCTTCATTTTATACATGAATAAAACCAGGCATTGACTGGTTGTTATTTGACTGGAGTTGTACAGTGAGCTAGTAATGAAACTCGACGTCTAATATGGTGAAATATGACTACGACCATATTTTTCTATCAATATAAATTCCCATGAAAAGTAGGAGCACCCCACAAGCTTTCCACTACCTTTTCTTAGAAAACCAATGAAAGCTAAACTGGGTGATCCATTACAGAGTGAACACAGAAATCTTCTTGGCCAAGACTGCCCCTTAAACCTCAGACCTGTAGTGTGGGGAGAAAATTAATCAAGTGTTTACACACCACAGACCAGCACAGTGGTCTCTAGACCACCTTTTTTCTTTACAGGGCACTATTCTGTCTCCTACTAAATCAGTGTCAAAACTTCAGTTTGCTGTTATCAGATCTGTGGTGAGCCTTTTTTGAAGTCTGACTTGCCCGTACTCTTGACACAGGATTGCCTTTTGCTCTGGTGGTACAATGTCCATTGTAACAAACCTCTAAATGTCTCTTTGGCTCCATCCCAACCAGAAGAGATTTTTAAAATGCAATCTTTAATGCGTATAACATTATTATTTTTAAAACTTTAAATTTTGCTTCCATGGCCTAATTTGAGCAACATTACTTTGATATTTACCTTTTTCTTTAATCTAAGACAATGACGAGGTATGATTGAATATCATGAAATTATAAATGTTTCCTGGGTGAGGATTAGCAAGAGTGGCCCAGCCTGCCTCCACCTCAGAGAGAATGAAAAACCAGGGTTTTTCCTGTCATCAGTGACTTAGAAAATCAAGAGAAAATTGAAGCCAGGATTTTGGCAGACAGAGTCTAGACAGGTCTCATGCATCAATAGAAAGATGAGATAAATATTAGAGAAATATTATTCATCCTAAAACAAGATCCAGTTGCAGCTGTTGGAAGTAGTGATTTTATTCAGAGGCTTGTGGAAGAGTTGTGTGGTGAAGATATGATTCATTTCACTAGGAATCCCAAGTGCCAGGTATTTTATTACCTTCTGCAGGGAGTTACTTCCAGAGGTAGTAAATTTTTCCTTTAAGCTTCCTTTGTTGGCTATAATCCCTCTGATTTCTTTCTTTGATTAAATCATACCAATTTTCTGGCTGTTTTTTCCTTTGTTCTATTTAGCCACTCTCAATCTTTTAATGTTGATGAGCAAAGAACAAATAAATGCCTGAAAAATATACCTTGGCTGCAAAGCCAGCTGCAGTAAATCTGCTGTGACAGAAATACCAAGTTGTACTCTGAAGGATATTTTTTGCATTTAGCCACCCTAGAAGACAGCTCTGAAAACTCTAATCTCCTAAAAATCCCAGATTAGATACAGTAATATGATAGGAGAGAGAGAGAAAGCATCCAGGAATGGATTTTCTTCTGTATTTTGGACCTTTGGTAAGCAATCTGTCTGGCAGCTACTGTGCTTTAAATGTGCCAGCAGTATTTCTGCAATTACAGCCTCTGGCTGTAAGTTCTCATGTTCTATCTGGTGTTGTTATCTATTAATAAGAGAGCCTGTATCCATTATTCTGATTGTTTCTCTTTCAGCTATGCAATGTTTCTTTCATGCTGCTTCTTTTCTTACTTAAACCAAATTTCTGTTCATTTTTAGCAGGAACAAGGAAAAAGATAGTTAATCTCACAGAACTAAAGAGACAGCTAATTAGTTAACTATAATTTTTTTAAAAAAATCTGTATTTGGTATTGAATGTGGAAGAAAACTATCGTACACAACAAGGGCTTCCCTGGTTATGTATCACCAGTCGGTGATGCATATTCTCTGTGAATAAAGTGTCTATCAGGACACAGATGACAAAATCCTGAATTTTGCATTTTGAATGAATTTGTAGAAACTTTGACATTTATTTTGGCAGAAAGCAGTTACTTAGAGTCAAGTTTTAAATCAACAGATGTTCTCAAGAACTGTTTTCAAGCAATTAAAGGCATTTTGAGTGAATTGTTTGCATTTCAGTTATGTTCTAGAATAAATGATTTTTTGAATGACTCATTGACTAGATAGAGTATTTTTAAGACTTGTATTTGTAGAAATTTTTGATGGACATTGCAACAAGGTAGGGAATGGGAATCTTCAATGAAAACTCAGTATGGTTTTCATATCTGGCTCAAAAAAAAAAAGATTTTATATTCCCAAATTGCAATTTCTCTAATAATCTGGGAACCTAGAATCTGACTGAAGAGCTGAACATTGAGCTAAGCAAAAAGTTGTTCTATAGCTGTAGTTATGTCTGTTCTCTGGACTGTGTTTTCTGTCCCCTGTGATTTCACCCTTCACAGCTGCTGTTGGTTTGCTGCAAGGAATGTGCCTTGGCATGGAGTTTGCTCTTTAGAAGACCAGAAGAAACTCAATGATGTAGAAGAACAATATGACGGTTTTGATACAGTGCTTTGTAACTAGATGTTGGTTCAATTTTCAGTTCAATTCAAGCAGTACTCTACCCTCCACAAACTTTGTAGAAACGCATGAGCTAAAGACTCTGTTAAATGAGAGCTCACTTTACTGACAGTTGGATGAAGTTCCGGAGTTCAAGTTGGATCTGTACTGGTGTAACTGATAACTCTTTAGGATTTGACATCTTGTTATAGTTGACCTACCCCATGAAAAATTATGGTGGTGGGAAGGGGACTGAATGATTTCCTTTTGTGAACTACTCATTTTCTCATAGGTGGAAGAATTAGGGTGAGAATGAGGATTAAATAAATGAAATCTAGCTCAGTCTTGCAGTGAGAGAATATTTGGCTTGTCTTTAACCCTTTCTGCAATATAAGGTGCATGATCTTTATTTTGCTCCAGGTATACCTGTTGGGGTGTGTGAGATGCTCAGGTGCAATGACAGTGATTACCTGAGCACATTTAAATAATATGATAAAATTAATTTCTGCTTTAGCTCTGCATTTAAAAGGAGGCAATTTCATGCTGTCCAAATCACTTTGAGTTGAAGAGTGGTGGTGAAATGCTGTTGCTCATTCATTTTCCTACAAGGAAGAATGGACCCATCACGTATTTACAGGTAAAGCTGTTGCCTATGAAATATCACTGACCACATAAACACAGCTCTGTGGTAATTCCAATAGCTTTCTTCCTACTTAGTGGTCCTTGATATCCCAAGATACCTGGATAATTGCCTGGGCAGAGGAGCAGAGCTTGCCTGTTGTTATTACATTAAACGTCAAAGAGTAATTTTCTGACTGACTCTGATTCTGACACATCATTATTAAATTTGCTGAATATCTACGCCATCATCTCTGGCATCTCACAATGGAGCTGTATTTGTTCACTTCACATATGTTACTCCTCTACCTCACATGCGCCAAGTCAAATACCTATTAGGAATAGTTCTCCAAAAATAGTGAAAAATGGCTTTTTAAGGTGCTTAATGGCTAGCCTAGGAACACAAATAGTCAAGTTTTCAGCTTACCAGTCTCAAGTACTGGGCAAAAAATTTAACCTTGCAGGGACAGATTTCCAGCTTTAAAATGCGTATCTGTGTTCCATCCCCTTCATTTTATCCGGCCTAAGTTTTATTTCTTATATATGCATCAGTTTTACAGTCTTTGATGCCTGAGGAGGTCTCCAAGCACCACTCCAATGCAAGTGATGATCCCTGCTTTCTAAAGCCTGTTTTCTTTAGGTCGAAGGGTTGGCTGACAGCATTTAGCACAAGTCAGAAAGGATCAGAGAGGAAGGCAATGGTGGATTTCAGTCAGAAGTTTGTAGCAGGTGTCACTGGTATGGCAACCCTTCACCCCTTTACCTTCCCTTTTCCAGGACTTGTTACGGTAACCAAGCCATGACCTTCTACAATGCTGCTCACCAGGGTGAGCATGAAGTCAGGATAGTGAGTTGAAAGAATTAACTCTCACAGCAGAGACAGATGAGCTCATTATCACTGGAGACAGAAAAATGTCTGGGTGAAATATAAAGCTCTTACCTTCTTCTCATGGAAAAACAGCTTTGCTATCAATTCTGTTTGAGAGAGTATGTGAATTGAAATAAAGCTGATGTCCTGGACCTGTACTAAATTCCTAAATGAAGAGGAAAAAAGCTATTTTATGTTATGTACAGCATACATGACATCTTTGCTGTCACTTTGCTTTGCCATCTTTGCTTTGCTGTCACTGCTGGTTGTGAAGCTGTTGAGGAAAAGCAATGTTCCTTGACAACATTGTATTGTAGAATTAAAGGATTATGTGAGCTCAGAAAAGTTTACCTTAAGAATTCTACAAAGGAATCTATTGAGGAAAGCAAAGCCTGAAAATATTACAGCCTAAATGCCAGGAAATTCCTTAAATGCAAGGAAGCCTCAGAGTTCCCTGGTTCTACCCTCTGCTGCATGAACAGTCTGAATTGCTTTAATAGACACTGTACCACTGCATGTCTGTGACTTTGTGGATTTGAATAAGGTTGTAAATAATAGCTTCAGAATTGTTATCTATAATCTATAGATTATAATGCTCTGGAAGCTGTATACACAGAAATCTAAATGCATATAAGCAATGAGAGTCAATTTAGGCCTATGCATTTGCCAAGGTTTCTAGTGAGAGGCTGAGCTGGAGGTAGTTTAAGTCTTAAGATATCGATAGTAATTTCCATTTTCGTTCTGTTACATTCTACTTGTTGGGCCATTTTGACTGCACCTCTATAACACAAAGGGTTTTGATTTCAGCTTTTCACTGGAAAAAATGCAGGTTTTTTCCTGATAAAAATTTCAAGGCAGAACTTTCAAGAAGCTTCTGAGGTTTTTACTCTATGCCTTAATTGCCTCATCTGTAACACAAAGGTCATAGTAATACTTGGTGACTGCTTTGAAGACTATGAGTGAAAAGATATTTAAATTCTGATTGATAGCAGTGTTTGGGAAATAATGCTCTCATTCAACACTTTCACAACGAATTTCCTTTCATTGTTGGTTTAAATCTTATTGACAACAATCTTAATTGATCTTAATTTAAGTCTCTCCCTTGGTTATGAGATGGAAGAAAAGCCTAAGGATTATAAATGTTAGGTTTCTATCTTTATTTGCATCTGAAATTGTAATGAAGTAAAGGATTCAGAGATGCTTATTTGTCATGTTTGATAAAACAACATGAGAATTTGTTTCTCCTTCCAAGACCGTCTACCGCTTTTGTTATGTATATTAAACCAAATGCCCTCAAAACAAACAGTTTTCCAGACTAATGTCTGAGATTAAATAATTCCCAATGGCGTCCCTTCACTAATGAGAATAAAAGGTGGTGCCCCAGAGACAACCCAGTGGAAGCAGGCAGCCTCAAAAATAGATGTATTCAAACAAATTTGCTTTGTAGTGCAGTGAGTGAGAAACCACCCACCCAGCCACTCAGATAAGGGCAGGCAGCATTTTAGAAGTGCTTTTACTAGAAGTGCAGACCCTTGTGTATTTGTGCCCTTGTTTTCCTCTGCGTCAGTCGAAAAAATTTTGAGAAGAGATTAAATGGATCGTGATTTCCATACATTTGATTGTGTGAAGTCCTTTGGGTCCCCTCCAGGGATAAAGAGGTGGAGTACACACAAAATAAAAGTAAGTAATGTAAGGGCATTCTGGCCTGAAGCAGTATGAAGTCATCCTTGGTGGGGAGAGCTACCTGCAGAGGGATTCTCATCCTTGGTGACTCCTCCCTGCAGAGGGATTCTCATCTGCTCAGCAATTGCACGCAGCTTTTTCAGACTGACTTTAAAAACTTGAAAGAGCAAGAAGATTAACAGAGCACAAGAAAACTTATTTGTTAAAGCTGCATATTTAAATGATGATAGAACCTTTACAATAACAATCAAAGCAAAGTTTGCAGGGAAAAAAAATGAGGTAATTAATTTATGATTCAGTTTAATGATGGAATTGCTGCTCTGTGCAGTTTCTAAAAGGAGACCATCATTACTGGTGAACAAGCATTGACTGATTTTAAGGCAAGTTGCTGGAAACAAAATTTGTTCTAAATTAGTGAGTAGTTTGCAATGTCTTTAAATACTGTTTAAGGTAAAGAATATATATTCAGCCTGTTTATCACTGTGGCACCGTGGTACTTCAGATGCAGATTTGTGAAGTTTACTTCAGTAGTCCCAAATTTACCTTTTATAATATGGATTGTATATTCCTCATCCAAGCTGTGTTACTGCACATCCCACTATGCTGTTCTGTTTCCATGATGGGTCTGAAAGGAATTTGGAAAAACTCTAATTTGAGAGGTGTGTGTGTGGAAAATATACAAAGGATATTCCTGCATCTCCAGTGTTTCAGTTATTTTTCAGTGAATATTTATGCAAACTGTAAAGGTTTTTTGCAAATTAAGGAGTAGAAGTAGTGAGTGAGATTTTGCATCTCTTGTCATGATTAGAAAATATAATTGAGCAATGTGCTGTAAATGCAGTGAAAGGTGGGAATGCAAATGAAGTTCTTTAATTAAACAGTGTGCTATTTGATTCAAAATTTGATTTAGGAAAGCACTTCAGTGTAGGCTTTGGTCCTGTTGATTTTGAATGTTATCTTCTGTACTTTTAAGATTTTTGTGTTGATGTGCACTTTACGATGTTGAGGACAAAAGGACCGAGACCATGACCAGACTGCATTTTGAACAGTATTGGCTGTTTCTACAGTTAATAAAAAAAGTCTATTTTTGATTTTCGAATAGAAGAATTTAAAAAAGCACTTATTTCTATAGGCTGAAATAGACTCTGCCACCAGAGGGAAGTATTTCAGCCTAATTATCAGTTTTGGGATGGTTGTGCTCCTCTGAGGGTTTTGGCACAAGGTCTGTGCAGGCTTTGCCCCCTCTGAAATGCCCTTTCCCGGGGTGCCCCGGCCCAGCAGCCGCAGTCAGTGCCTGGGCACGGGCACCCAGCGCGGACGTGAAGGAAGAAGATCACAGAGTATTCGGAATCACAGAATAGATGTCACTTTGGAAACCTTTTTAGCAGGTACCCCAGGAAATTCAGAGCGGGCTGTGAAGATAATGGTGCTTTCAAGATCAGAAGGGAATGGTGAATCCCGGAGTGCCCGGGGCTGCCCCGTGGCAGGGGGCGCTTCCCTCCACGTCAGGCACGGGTCAGAGCATCCAGGCCGTTTGCCACAAATTGATGCTCTTAGAACTGAGCCCCAGGGCTGATGCAGCCACTTCACTAACAGGGATCTACTTCCAAGGTGATTTTAGCATTAGTAACATGAATATGTTCCTTGTATCGGGTCTTGGATCCTACATCATATCTGAGGCTATAACGGTAAAAATACTGCCTGTGTGTGGCTTTATTTGAGATGTCTTCCAGAAAACAAAGCCTGCAGAAGGATTAATCAAGATAATAAGCTGTGTTTACATCAAAGAAAGCTGAAAATCAATTCTGTTTGCATTCAGTTTTGTTAATGGAAATATACATTATTTTATTAGTCAAATGGCACAATTAATTACAGAGATGATTTTCTCTCTGGGGCTGCTTTATGACTATTACACTGCTTACAATTAATCCTAATGGAAAGATGAGATTGAAAATTCATGGTCACTTGTAAGTTTTTACAACCCGATTATTGCTTCCAAGTGCCCAATGCCGTGGCACTTGTTTCAGAATACAAGCTTTGTGAATGTTGGAGGAGCACAGTCCAAAGCCATTGTTTTCCTGTGGCTTTAACCAGGGCATGCTCTGCCAAGGTGTTCCAGCCTTCCTGGTTAAGGTGCTTGTTGCTGCATCCTGTTTGCTCCTGAGGGAGCAGGGAGCACTGCGCTGTGCGAGGTTAGACCACTGAAGGCTTGGCTGCAGGGCTGTATCTGATGAATCTGTGCCAGGTGCCTAATATCTTAGAAACGCTGTGTGGCTGCTACCTAAGCCACCATGGCTATTGCCACCCAAGTAATTGATTTATGTAGATTTAAAGTATTAGGGATCTGACTGTAAAATGGAATTGAAGACCGCTAAAATACTGCTAAAGACAAGCTGCTAACCTCACTTTAACTGATCTTGAAGTGCAAGCAGGCGGCTAATGGCAGAGAAGGAGTGGAGAAGAAATGGAAGGCTAATGCCATATTCCTTTCATCCTGACGTTAAATAGCCCTTGATGTATCCTTCCAGTTTATTGAAATTGTGGTCACTTTTGCAGTTATGAAGGCTGGCATTTCTGGAATAACATAATTTAGCTGTGACACTGATGTGCTGCTAGCAAAAGTCTTGCAGTAAGCAAAGTGCTTACGATAATGTCTATCTCCTCTTTCCCAGATGAGGTGGGAGGATTTTTATGAATCTTTCAATATTTTGATCTAATTTCAATAGTGAATATATTGTTTATTCCTTTAATGGGAAATGTAATGAGTTGGGATGGTTATTTTACTAGGACATGTGCCAGGGAATGGCTGTAGCATAATGTGAGTGAGCAGTAATGGCTGCAGATTATTGGGGAGGGTGTTAACAAATGTTCTACTTAGTAGAGATTTCCTTAACTAGTACCATGAGATTTAGTGGTGATTAGTCAGACCTCAGAAGCTAAATGAGTCAGCCAGAGAAGCGAGATTGTAAACTCATATGTACTATTATACTAAATAATCAGCAAATCTTCCCATGCATTATTCACTCTAGTATTTTATTATCTGAAATCTTGTCTAGGTTTCCTTTACCAATTTTTAAATATCCTTTTAAATTCCTTGGTCCCAAAAGCTTCAGTCAGGTGAGTACTTAAATGGTTGAAGGGATTAGGGCCAGGGCACATTATCTATTGCCATTATTTTAATAATTTTTATAATTTTTTCAAGTATTTCTATGTGAACATTTCAATTTTGATGTATTTTATGAAATATTTTCAGTCAGTGCAGTTGTCATGCAGATTGAGGCTGTCTGGTGGAGTCTACCCCAAGTTTGTGTTGGTCTGTGTCACCACATTTCCCTGCCACAGAAATGAGGGGAAGAATCTGTGTCTGGGCAGTGGGAAGAAGGGAGAAGAACTTGTGGTTTTAGGAGGCAGTCAGTGCTGGAAAATGTTTGTCAGTCCTGTATTAGAGCTAAATCTTGAGAGGTTTTGGGTGTCTCATTTGCTACACAGATTGAATAGAGGATTTTTAATTAGTAGAGTTTCGGCTTGTGAGCATAAAGATATATGAAGCAAAGCTGAAGTCTTTTAAGATACATCATATGTGCAGAACTGTGGTGGTGTCTTTTGAATGTGAAAGTAACAGGAAGCTTGAAAAACGTGGATCAAAAATGTATTGAAATATCCTGCTGGATGTATCTTGTCTTGATTGATCTTGAAACTGTAACTCTTACAAAGGGCATAAAAGTTGATCAAATGAAATTACCATTTCATTTATCCCTAGTGGGGCTATTTTACATGACTGTGAGTAAATTCCTGCATTGTGACAGTCTATGATTATGGCATGAGTAAAGGTGTGATGTCTGTCATATTTTCTTTTCACAATGCTGTACTTCATAATAATTCCAATGTGTATAAAAAGATGTGTGAGGAGTGGACAATTTGGTACAGCTGGTAGGCCTGCACGACTGGCATCTCTCACACCCAGAGCCACACACACCTAAGGATGAAGAAAAAGTGGAGGCTTTCAGTTCTTGTTTTGGTTCCCTCCATCTTTAGGAATGTGGATAGGATTGGGCTGCCAGGTCCCGTGAGTCAGAGGATCTTGAGTGCAAGACTTTCTACTTGTGGACATTAAAATTGTAAGGGACCAGCTCAATATTCACAAGTCCATGGAGTCTGATGGAGCTCATCCCTGAGCACTGCAGGACCCCTCTTCACCATCTAGCAAAGGCCTTGGGAGTTTGTGGAGGTTCCTGCTGGCTGGAAGGTGGCCAATGATATTCTAATTTACAAGAAGAATGTGAGGAAAGACCTAGGAAACCACAGACCTATTAGCCTAACCTCAGTTCCTGGAAAAATTACAGAGGAGGTTATACTGGATGCTGTCAAAAGGCATTTAAAGAACAGTGAAATCATCAGGCACTGGCACTGTTTCCTCTTGGGGTGTCAATGCTGGGCCTGAATGTGAGATTCATCTCATGCTGGGATAGACAAAAGGGATGATATGGGGCAGCAGTTGAATGAAAGGGGTATTTAAAAGGGTCCTTGCCTGTAAGGTAGGCTTGGATTTTAATCTTTCTTTTGGGTTGCTATTTGGGTTGAACTTTGGGAACTGTAATTTTGGGCTGGCTTTATCAATGGCTTAGAAGTTTTGAAATCATAGGGACTGACCAAATTCAAGTGCTGAGGGCGAGTCCTCCTTGGCTGGGTAATGACTGTCATTTGTGTTGTACCTGTGGCAGCTTGGGCACTGCAGCCTTTGGCCCCACACATGGGTGTGATTCACAGCTCTCCACAGCTCTGGTGTTTCCTGCAGTGAGGATATCAGACAAAGCCTTAGGGTTTTGTTACCTGACAGTGTTTCCTCCATTCTGGCAGAGAACAAGCTTGGCAACTCTTGGCTGTCTTAAGATATGAAATGAGGCTCAGTTTTTTCTTTCATTTTGTCTGTCTCTTGCCTTCAATAAGACACAAGAGGGACAGAGGCCTCTCTTAAAATGATGGATGTAGCTGTGCCTCTTATTCATGATGTTATTACTTTCCTTATGATCTTAAATAGGATGATACCATACAAAAAAGCCAAAGATTAGAAGAATCATTAGCTTTCATTTGTAATTATAGTGCACTAGCTAGGTCTCACACATTGTGAGAGCTATAATTTGTAATAATGGTGTACCTATTAAGGAAGGAATGGGTCATAACTGAGGGTATCTTTTCTAAAAATTACTTACCTACAAATACATGATAGAACAGTGTTCCTACAGTGGCTTCCCAGCTACTCGGAGTGGGTATGTGCTAAGCCTCTGTGCAGCCTGAAGCAATAGCAGCTGGTAGTGCAATTCTTAGAAATACCACCAAAAAAACCCCAGAAAAATAATGAGAAAGCTTTTGAGAAAAAGGATAACGGAGGTCCATTAGTACTATCCCTCCAGGACAATATAATAATGTGTTTGATACTTTTCTGGAAATACTGCAGCTAAGATAAAATCTGATGCTGAATGCTGAATTCATCAGTGTGTGAATTCAAAGGCCCGATAACTTCCCCCATTCTAAACATCTCTTGCTCCCTGACATTCTGCCTTCAACTTCAGCAAATCACAACCTCAGTGCACAACTTTTATTTCTGTCTCTCTCCTAGTATATACTTTTAGCAAAATAGTTATGCAATGCTATTTTGCATTTGTAATTAAGATTTTATATCAGGTTTTTTGCAAGTAGGTGGTTTTTACACCCAAGTGGTATATCAACTCCTAAAGCCAGCAGATGCAAGGACAGCTACTTGTGGAATTATTTTGGCAATGAAAATGACTATACAAGGAGCCCTTACATGCTCTGCTCACTGCTGGTTTACTAAATGCAGCAAACCTTAGAGTAATAAATGTCTGAGTAACATTTTTGCCTGTTTTTCTTGAGAGTCTCAGTATTTGGAAACACAACATTCTCTTAGGTTTAAATTATTAAGTGTGAACTTAATAGTGAACTATGAAGTGTGAACTATAAAAGACAAGGTTGGCTGGTTTAGTGACAAAGCCTGAAGAGTATAAATGCTTGTTTTGCATGCAGCATGGATATAAGGAGCCTGTGGGGAAAAAAGATTTGCTCATTGACTGATTCTGAATACAGTATTTAAATCTTCGTGGATTACAGAGGTCAAATACAGTATTTTTCAGTGAGTGTAGTGTCCTATAGAGAATTTGGATCTCTATTCCCTAATCAAACTGATGAGTGCAGTAAAAAGCAAATAAAGATAATCTCATAGAAAGGTTGATTATTTCATCACACATGAAGCAGATGATAGAGGAACATCTCTGAAGCAGTTCTAGGAAAGCTTCTTTGGGACAATGGGAAGGAGTATCACATTTAATGATACAAAAAGGAAAAAAAAAAAAGAAATGTTGATTGGCCTAGTCATGAGATTTGGTTGCAGAGCTTAAGTGGTAGCTATGTTAGGAACTTCTCCCAGAAAAGTGCCACCACCAGTCAGAACATTAAAATGTGTTCTTAAATACAGTAAAAATTACATGCACAACAAGAAGATATTTAGACAATAAAACAGACATAGTGCTTACGAGAAGTGCTTTCTTGTTGGGAGATATTTTGATATCTTGCTGTAAAAAGCTGCAGGAACAAGAAAGACAACAGACTTTCTTGTTTTTTATACTTCAGCTGACTTAATTAAATTTCTTTCACTATGCATATGTAAATATAAGCAAAACCTGGAGGATTTAGCTTTCATTAGTGCTTTTAGTAGGGGGAGAAAGAAAAGGAGGTGCCAGTTTCATTTTACTTCGGGTTTTATGGACGCAAAGTCATCTAAATGTTTGTCTGGTCCAATATCCTTCCTCTGACAGTGACCAGTAGTAGGCAAAAAAATGAAGTTTAGATACATTTATGCTAGCTTGGGTGAACATTCTCTGCCAGCCAGTCAGAACTAAAGAATTTCAAGTGCACAGACAACTCATAAAGATACTCATCACTGAATAGTTTTAGCCCATTTTGGAATGGGAAGCAAAATATTGTGGCTGTCAAATGTCTTTTTTTTTTTTTTTTGCTGTGACAAGTGAGACATTATGATATTTCTCTCACTTTTCCCCCTTCTCCTGAAATTGTTAAAATGGGTTTGATTGTCGCGATGATATGCAAAAAAAGCCCTTTTTTTCAAGTGTTACAAGTTGTTTTGAGGAAGGTTTATGAAAAAGGTGCCTCAAATCACACTGACTTTTTTTTCCTGGAAGTTCAGAGTCTTAAATTAACGACACCCACTTCTTGATGTAAGTTACTCTCCTGAAGTGTTTTGTTCAAGTCTCACAGATTTGTATTTCTGATGTGACAAGAATTCCCAGAAATGACTGGAAAGGGTGTCTTTGTTTCCTGTTAAAACTTAGTGCTAGGAAAATGGATCACTGTGGGGTTTTGTTTTGCTTCACTGTCAATAAAAGGTGTTTTACAGTTGCTGTTGGGACTGCTCGCAGGCAATACTTGCATTCGTCCTAGGAATGCTGGCACACCATATTCCCGGAAAACAGTCTGACCCTTTGTAAGCCTGATGAGAAAATCCAATCTGTTCCTCCAAAACAAGCTATGTCACAGTCTCTGCCAGTTCTGCTGCACCTCCTCCTAGCAGTAATTAGATCATTTGTCTCATCTGGAGAGCTCAGCCTATTGCACTCCGTACAGTAGTTGTGTTGAGTCCCACAGCTTGTGTTTGAACAGAGCTGACAAAGTGTAAGCATTGAAGGGATGGCAGGATCCTTGTTCTGGGCTTTCTTAGCCTTAAACATTTCTATTCCTTCATGAAATTTCAGCCTTTGCAGATCTGCATGGTTCAATCAGAAGGGAGTGAATGGCTGCGAGGAAACGTGAGCTGCATCCTGATCCCTGTCCTTTGTTCATTGGACGTGTGTGATGTCCTCTGCAGCCAGGAGTGAGCTCCCCCCTGCCCCAGGCTTCCCAAAACACTGTGGGGCCACGGCTGGGGCTGAGTTGAGCCTGGACAAGTCAAGGCTGGAGAAGAGCAATTGCTGCCAGGCTGTGAGCTGTCCCCACAGGACGTGCATTTGGCTTCCAGCTCGGTGCTGTGGGAGAGCCAGCTCATCCCTGCTAGCAAAAGGAAGCGTGTGGCAAAGGCTTGGGTATCCACAAATGCTGCCTAGTCTCCCTCATGCTCTGAGCTAAGGGTACAGATGTAGCCACATAAAGGACCAGGCTTGAATTCTCCAGGCTGGTATTCACATTTGCCAAAAGTGCATTGGGTTTGACCAATGATTCCAATTAAGTATCTGTTAAATCTTTAAAACTTTTATATTAAGACTTAACATCATGCTGGCTAGCTCGTTTATTTTCCTTCTGAAAATAAATCTGCTTTTTGATTTACTGTGTGAATCAGTAGCTGGCTGCTTTGAAGAACACATAGAGTGGAAAGGGCATTGCACAAAAATTGCTGAATGCTTTCTAATATCTGAGACACTGGAAATAGCAGACCTGTAAAAAGTACAGAAATACAGTGAATAAGTTAGTGTAATTAAAACAAGAGCAAATAATGACTAAAGAGCAAGGTCAGTCAGGATTTAGGAAATTTCCTGACTAAGGTAAGCTGCAAAGAAACTTTTCTCAAAAGCAGAGCAAGCTGGAATAGAGTTACATTTTGAGTAATGAGCTGAGTGAGTGACATAAGACAGCAGAGGTTTATTTTGAATTGATGTAACAGGATGTATTCATCCTGACCTTCTTGAACCATAAATGTCTAGTGATGCTTTGCTAGATAGAGCATTTCTCTAGTTAGCTAACCTGCTATTTTTCCTCAGCTGCTCTTACACAATGTAGGATGAAATGGAGAAGGTGGCAGAGAAGCTAATAGAATCATCAACTTCTTTACTTTGTAAAGGCTAAACCAGCATGGAAGTGGCTGTTAGAGAATTTCTGAGTATCTTTCTGTGTTTTTAATGTAATGTTTTCCCTTTGAAGTTATTTCATAGGTTGCATAAGAAAGATTTCATGGCAATATGTTCTTCTCTGTGCCAGGTTATCTACTGCAATTAGGAGGAAGGCAGCCTAGTTTTGCTGTAAATATTTAGCATGTTCCAACAGTAGAGTCTCCAATTGCACTGTCAGACTTGGCCTTCATTCTAACAGCCTCTTGCCAAAGATATTAAAGAAGATTCAGCTCTCTGTTTTATTTTTCATTCCTGGTCTGAGCAGGGAATGCCTGTTAAAATGGCTTTTTTGAGAGCTCCTTTCCACTGGCCCAAATGTTTATTGGAACAATTTCCAATGTGCAGCTGTATAAATGAGAATTTTTTTTTTTAAAGAGTACCAATCTGAAAAAGCCATTTCCATCATGGAATAGAAATGTGCCAACCTCTAACCATGTGACTGGTTTGATATAAGTAAATTCTACCATATAAGAAGCTTCCATCCTCCTTCCCTCTTCTCCCAGACCAATTATCAGGTCACAATGTGAAGCATCAAACTCTCTGTCCCCGTTACACCTGAGTTTCACTGTACCAGGAACTGGGCATTCAGTAACTACAAGTATTGAGAAATGGTAAATGCATGAAAGTTCGTTCAGCACTCAGAGAAAAGGAGAAATACTTGTTATCCCTGCTTTAGAGAAGAACAACAAAAGCACCGAAATTGGGCTATGTGCTGCAGATCCCTCCAAGAGCTGCAGGGGAGGTTCCAGGCAAACTTCTCTTGCTGCATTTGCTCTGTGGCCCCAGCCCCATGGGGCAGCTTTTAAATGCAGCTTTTGAAGGTAGCTCTCATTGTAGCAAAACCTCACCTATTAACCAATTAAACTATTTCGTTGCTTATTATTAGCCCTGGAGGTGGAACAGTCGTTGCTGTTGCAATGATAATGAGTGGAGTGGAGGTGGAGATCAATTGCTGGACAAATTAGCAACAGAATTACTCAAGATGAATGAAGGAAAGGTCGAGGAGAAGAAGCATCTGCTGTGTTACAGTGCAGTCCTGGGATGGAAGATACAGAACACATAGATCAAAATATAATTTAGACCTTGAACAAGAGCATCATTGTCATTTAGCTGCATTCAGTGAGAGTCAAAGAGTAAAGAAATCATCAACCTTTCTTTAAGCTGAAATGATTTTCTTCCAATGTGACTGGAAAATTATTCAAGTATATTGCTTTATTGGCATATAATTCATGTGCTGACATTGTCTTTATTTTTAAAAAGTTAATAAGCAAAAATCATTCTATAAATTACTTTTTCCTGGTAACTTTTTTGGCATAACTTATTGGAAAAACTTGTATTAATGGTCCAAGGAATTGGAATCTAAATGTTCATATATATTGATAAATGAGAACTTTATTACACATTTTTTTGTGGGGTTCTTAGGAGTATTCTTATTAACTCCAAATGCTAACATACATTAAATATTTATGATGCATTTAGTGCAGAGATCCACTCCTGATTCAGGAAATGATCAGAAGCTGAATCAGTCCTGCTTGTACATGAAACTTGATGGGTGAGGCAGGCAGCCTACAAGTAGTTAATACTGAAGCATGAATTTGTCTTTGGGGTGTAAAGGGAATGTGTCCCTGAAAGAACCTGGGGGCAGCCAGCCTGTGGATAGGTTGGTTTAATAGAATAAATTCTATGGATAATGATGTGACATAAGCAGTTTACCAAGTCATTGCACAGCACTGTGGTGTTATGCAGGAGGTTTGAGGAGCTCCAGTGCAATGGCAACTCTTGTGTTAAGCTCTGTTCCTCATTTAACTGAAGCTAATTATGCAAATAACTTGTATCACTGTTCCTTGGTGCTAAGGAAGATCTGCAATGCAATAGAGGAGATTCTGATCATTACGTCTAATTACACTGGAATGAGAATTACTGGAAATCTTCAAGTGGCAATTATTCTTTTTATTATTTTTAAGGCAATCAAAGCAAGAAATGCTGTGTTCATAGTTTAATACAAAAAGTCTGATGTAAGGAATATTTAAGAACTTTGAACCTACTGAAGCCTTAGTGCTCTTATGTTTTTGTCTTCTTTTGCCCAAAACCATGTAGGACAAGCATTTCAACTTAATCATTGGTTGTGTAAAAAACCTCTATACAAGGCTTCCATATCTTGCCAAAATTAGATCTGTGTTTTCTCAGCTTGGCTTTACATGACTTTACGCTGGTCGTTTTTTTTGCTATACACAGTCCAGGTAATTGCTTGCTCTGTGTTACTGTAGTTGTAGGCCAGAAATGTGGCTCTTACAGAAGAGGTCCTGTCTGAAATGAGGACTCTGTTGGGCTGAACATTCTGTGCACAGTTACGTGCAATGATTGCCTGAAAAAGCCATCTAATTACAATTAGTGCCTTTGCCAAGCATTGCTCTAAACTATTCAAACTACTATAAAACCACACTATAACCCAAATTAATTATGCCACACATGGATGGAAAGCTATTGTGTTGGATTCTGAAGTAAAACTCTGAAAACATTAGTCTGAACAGCTGAAACAGGTAAATGCTGAAGCTGAGACCCTGCATGGAACAACCCTCCCTGAACTTCTCAGAAGAGGTCTTATGCAACAGATTTTCCCTCTAATTTGGTTTTATAGAAAGAAGGTAACTGGGAGCCTTAGCTCCCAAGAGGAGACTGAGTCAGATGAGTTCTAACCTTATGTTTTCCAGGGTCCTTACATTTTCCAAGACAAAGGAATAGTATGGAGGCTTTCAGAAGGCAGCATATATAGTTCTGGTGGAAACTGAAAACTGTTCTCTACAGATGTTTTCAGGAGCCTGTTACTGAGTGAGGGGTGGGGTGAAGGACCACTGCCATAAGGAAATGGAACCTTGAACCTGCAGTTCCTCTCATGGGCCATTATTGTTGGTGGCGTCACCAATAACCCTGAATATTTGTCAGATTATAGGTTTGTGGTTTTTTTTGGTTATCCTGAAAGTTGAGGGTTTTTTTTAACTTGTTCTTCTCTCCACAGTACCTGCGACCCTGAGAAGGAAAACTTCACAAAGAATGTGCTCAATCTTACCTCTTTGTTCCTCTCATGGTAGCCCTGATCTCACCAAATGATATATTATACATATATATATATATATATATATAATTTTTTCCTGAAACTGAAGCTGGATCTGCATACCTTGGAAAAGTCATATCTCTAATTGAAACATATTTCTTAAACTACTGCTTTTTCTTCTTTTATTTTGTGTCCCATGTCGTTAAAGCACAGCGTTCAAAGAAAAGTTTCTTAATGAAGCACCATGTCCTATTCCCTCTTTTCTTCATTTTGTATTGGGGGATTAGATTAGTAGATTTATAATGATGCTTTCCTTGTTTTTTTGATGTCTATTTTCTGAGTTCAGTTGCCATGTGCAAGACAGGTTTTGGCTTCCTGGTAGTATTATTATAAATATAATATTAAACTCTCTGCCCAAAATTTTAAAGAGCCAGGTATTTAGGTCCTTTTGGTTTTTACTGTTTAAAATCTGGAAACACTACTGCACCTTGTTTGAGTCCTCTCTTTCCCATGGTTTGCCCATTGAAGTTTGAGTCCTCTGCTCTCTTGTTCTACTTTGCTTTAGTCATTGTATCAGATCAAAAAAGGAATTAGAGCATTCAGTTTCACGCTGTCATCTGTCATTAAATTCTGTTCCCCATGTACTTCTCATTAATCCCCCCAGGGACGGGCTGATCCTAAGGCTGTTCTGGGGTCTTTGAATTCAGGGGAATGCATGTATAGCAGTGGTCCTACTCTGAGAACCACTGAGAAAATGAAGGGATAATAAAGGTTGCCTTATCTGTGGTTGTGAGATGGCAATTTGCTCCAGGAAGGAAGACCAGCCCTATAAATTTGACTTATTCTGGCTCAGCCAGTAAGTGAACACCAGTCCGTGTTGTTGAGATGGGGCCTTGCTTTCTGTCTCCAGGGAGAGAACTTCTGTCGTTTCCTCTCCTTTGGGCCACTGTTTCACTTGACTGTTTCTGCACACTGTGCCACAAGAAGCTTCACCACATTCTTTTGGCAGATTGCACAGCAGTTCCTCTTAATTTAGTGCTAATTTGTATGCTCTGCAGTGCTTTGCTTTTGAGATTTAGAATTCTCACTACTTTTCTGTTAATTTCCTATGTAATAGGATTTTAATACATAGAAAGCAAACGATCTCTTTGGAATGTTTGAAGTCCTAATCTAGCTGTGTAAATCTCCCTCATTATCTAAGTATTTCCTACTGTCGATAGCTACTTTTAAAGCATTAACATTTTTTGTGGCCTTCACGGGAATCTTTACTTGTATTTGGTGTCTGCATTAGACATGTAGATGTTTGGATCTGCTACAATATACTGCATCAGTGCATGCTTATTAGCATGAATCTTTTTAGTCTGGAAGATCAGACTGTTGCTGTATGTAAAATATGGAAGCGTGAAGCTGACTAGAGGTTTTACCAGCTGAGATATTTAGTCTAGTGAGTTTATGTTAGCATGGCCACCTCTTCTGAAGATGTGAGAAGTATTGGTTGGAAGGATTTATTTTAATATCAGTGGAAGGAAGATGACCAAATGAAAAAGCAAAATCAGATTCAGTGTGAGTCTTGATGTTACCAATATAATTCCAGCTTGATTAAAGTCAGTTTTTAGTGGCTTTAAACAGAAATTTGTACTGATGCAGTAAACATCTTCTCCCGTCCTTTCTGTCAAGTTTCCTTTCTCTCAGTCACAATCTCTCTTTGGACTCTGTATGTAACAGGAATGACGTATCATTATAATAATTGTTACTGATGCCAGAATAGGTAAAAAATTGCAAAACCAGCAAGGGATGGTAGAATAGGACTGTGCCTGTGTCTGAACAGAGGGCTGCTAATTTCTCTAGTGGGGCCTAAGTTTTTTTCCATGGTGCTGTACCAATTGAGTCTCACTGCTCAGTGGTACTGAACCATAATGCAGCACTGGGCAGAGAAAAGATGCCAACAAGGTAAAATAGGGAGGTAAAACATTAAAATTGGAGATGAGAATTTGTTAGGTTAAAGCACAGTACAAATATGGTGACCATTAAAACATTGTTTCTTCATATTTAATAGCCCATGAAATGCCTCAAATGCTTTTTTAATTGCCCTTTGCATACTGAATAATAATCAAATAAATTTAAAGGAACGACAAACATTTTTACACAAAGCTCGATGTCAAGAATTCATTGATGGAGTATTTGGCTGAAACTCTTTACTTAAGCACTAAAACCACTTTCGCCAAATCTAACATTAAAGAAGACTTTGTCTAATAATATATAACCATTATGTCTTTGATGTACAGCCATGACAATGATCTTAGTGGAGGATTATGGCATTGCATTAAGCAGAGGAGAAAACTACTCTAATACCACAGTGTTAACGCACCACAGTGATCTCTGGAGCAGCACAACTTATCTAACACATTAGGGACAAATTCAGGTTATTAAGCCTAATTAAATCTATTTTTACAGGATTTAGCAGCATCTATCTAGAGGTTGCCAGTCTTGATTTGAATTTGTCTAGAGCCTGTGCCAGTGCCACATAAGTCACTGAGAAGATTACTGTGCTCTTTGGTGGCCTTTGGATCAGACTGATGTGCAGACAGATGCTCACAGAGACATCAACATTACACATGGCAGAATACATATTTCTGCAGCCACCCTTTTATCTGACAGCTGTTCCATTAACATATTTCTGAACCTACAAGTCTTCTCCCCAGTTAATGGCTCATAATGCAAATAGATAATTGTTGACTATTTCCTGCTAAGCAAAGCAATCCCTGTGCTTTTTAAAGAGTTATTTAACTCTTTATTTTGCTTTTCTGGTATACAGTTCAGAGTCCTAAAAGGAGGGTTCAGCATCTTGCCTTCATTCAGTGTTAAATCTCCTGCCTGCTGAAATGTGTATTTTTACTCCCTCTAAGCTGTTTCAGAGGGAATTGTTTTTGATCTGTTTTAAATGTTAGGGATGCTTTTTACTGTATCTTACTTTGTGCTGATGTTCAGTTGATCAAATTTTCCTTCTATTTTAAATCAGTGTAAAAATTAGGATATACTGTATTTTTCCTCTACTGGTAACTGATACTGAAGGAAAGTGTCAAAAGGTTAGAGACAGCAAAATCCACAAGAGTTCTTGTGTCAAACGGTTTCACAGGACAAAGAAACACAAAGAATACTGTCTGGCCTGGCGTTTTTATTGTCTGTGAAATTTCCAGTGCAAGTTGATCTGTAATTTCCTGTCAGAATGTAGGCCACGGGCATAATTTTTTGCCTAGAAAAATGGTGTTTAAAAAACATCGTAGCGATTCTTTAGAAACTGAATCATCTCAATCACTTTGGAAGAGGAAATATAGCAGTCCTCAAAGAAGCTGAAGTCCACTGCAGACACAGTTCAGTTCACTCCTGCCTGCCTTTGCTCTTCTCTGCAAGCTGTACTCTGTCCTTGAACTTCCCTTTCTCAGGGGAGGTTCTCTGTCAGGAAGAACTTCAGAAATTAAAATCACATCCCTGCAGAGATAACTCCACGCAAAGCAGTATAGCCCCTGGATTTGCTAGTACAGAACATCATGAATAGAAATACAGAAGACTCCTGGTGGTCTTGTAATTTGCTGTTTACATAAACTGGAAATTAAACACTAATGAATGAAGTGTGGGATTTGAAGGTAAAAGATCCAATAGCTGCCCTAGTTTCCCTCACTGAGAGCTTTTCCCTTTGTGTCTTGCATTTGGATATAATTAGAAGTGTACTATCCTGAAGAACCTGCAGAGGAGGAACACGCATGGATATTCCCATCTCAGGAAAAGACTATGGAGTTTTGGACGGATTAGAAATGAAATATCAAAAAACCCCAAAACATCAAAATGAAGTGCTTTCACATTTTCATATTACCACCCCCTTGTTTCTAGCACAATGTATAGAATTTAGCCCAAATTCTCAGCTAATTTTTAGTTTGCCTTGTTTCTCTTTATCATATTGAATATTTCTAATATGAAAAGCTACCTTTTAGAAATAAAATTTCTGGAGATACCTTGTGTTTTCAAAGGGAGCCGCATTCACTATTTTCATAGTTGGACTTGAACCAATAGCTCTTTACTGATGTGTTTGTAAAATATCCTGACCAAAATAGCTCGATAATCCTGATATTTCCCTGATTTAACATTTACAGAACAAAAAATGTTAGTAAATGTTGAAATATTTCAGGTTTTCTGTACAGTTTTTGTTTGGGTTTTTTTGTTGTTTGGGGTTGTTTTGTTTTGTTTTGTTTTGTGGAGTTTTTTTTCAGGGGTTTTGTGGGTTTCTTTTTTGTTTTGGGGTTTTTTGGGTTTTTTTGAGACCATTGGATTTCAAGCAACTGTCTCTGGTGCTTTAAAAGCTGTGGTGGAAATTTAGATCATTCTCACCTGCTGAAGAGGAATGACAGCATCTAGGTGGGATGCAGGCATGTAACTCAGTAACTAGCCCTGTGTACGGCTTGTTAGAGCTCTAAAATGAAACCAGCTGATGTGCAGAGAAAGATATGAACAGGTGGCATATCACAGGTATAGCAAGAAATAGCATTTTAAACTGAAGAACTGTAGTTATTTTAAGCCGTAAATTAAACATTCCCATGAAAAGCCTTGTGAAATATGTTACTTTAAATCAGAACAGGTTTCTTATGCCATAATTTTAGTTAGGTTGGAGAATCTCATCCTATCTTTAATATTCCTTATTGAGTTATTAAAGATAGATATATCATTAGGGTTAACAGCTTTTCAATAAAAAGATAGTTAATTCAGTGTACAGAATCTGAATGACTTCTCACTTTGAACGACAATCATTGATATAACCCTGGTTTTATGTTAAATGCAAATACACTTCCTACTTCAAAAAAGCTGTTATGGAAGATACCACCTCTCTGTCCAGAAATGTCTGCAACACTTCTATGGAAAAAGGAATTGTTTCACTTATTTATATCAGTTACAATATTACATTTGTGTTTGGAGATTTGAGTGTATGTACTATTGGTGTTTTCCCCACAGAAAACCAAAGATGTAATGCTGCACATACAATTTTGTGTTAGTTCTGATTACCATTTAACTGGATGAGTGATTTAAATAGCATCTCCCAGTGAGAGGAAGAATAAATAGGCCGACACACACATTCCTTTCCTTTTTTATAGTGTATAAGTGGATCGGTCATTGATGAGATTTGCTTTAGTGAATAGAGAAGAAGGTGTTGTATTTTAGAATAGTGACTGCATGGATTGTTAGAAGATATTTGAACTGGATTATTGGTTAGATGTGTGACTGTGAGGAGCCAGATAATGCTTAAAGTGCACTTGTCTTGGGGCTAATATTATGTTAGAGTATTCCAGAATGGCAAATTGGAATGTTTTGCTCAAGAACTTCCCTGCCTGCCTGTGGGGTTTGATTCCCAGCTCTGCATTGAGATCCCATTTGGAATCCCTGAGGAGCTGCTGTTTTGTTTGGAATTCGTCTTTGTTTAGCTGTCATCGAGCTGGATTCAAAGTTGTTTTGAGGAGTATTTGCTGCAGGGATGCCCATTGGATTTTTTGGATATATAGCACAATGCTCACACTGTCCTTCCTCTCTCAGCTCCACCAGTAAAAGGCTTTTTGGGCTCTGAGCTTGTCACATGCATCAGTTGTAGTTTTGTTACTGTGATTAAATGAACAGTGGAATGAGAAGTAGGGTGGATATTCTCATGAGAGACCTTGGCAGGAGAACCACTGGGGTCATTCTCTGTGGGGGTTCCTCCACCACTCCACCAAAAGAGAGATTTCATGGAGCCTCACAGTGATCGACAGCACTGGTTCAAGCCAAAGCATCCAACACTACTTCCAAATGACAGCTCTGAATACATCACTTAGTTCTAATCATTGTGCCTGGGATGAATCTGATGTAACTGCTGCAGTATTCAATTGTGCAGCTAAGCGCAGCCCCGAAGAAAGCAATAAGCTGCGGTATAAATATTTAAGCAGTTGTACAGGTGCTATGCTATTTTTTTTCAGCTAAATTTCTCTTTGTAAATATCTGAGTTCTGTAACTGGTGCAGGCTCAGTAGAAGAAGCAGTGCTTTAAATTCCTCATCTGTTGCACCTGTCTAGAAGGCACCACAGAGACAGAGTTCTGAGACAGAACCATGTCTTAACGGAATTGAAAAAATCTTCTACTTTTTTCCTTTCTCCTTCTCTGTCGAGCAACTGACCTCACTCAAGTATTTCCTTTCCACGTGGCTTTGGTAAATCTAACAGCCTCCTAAAAGCAGCAGTTTATCTTGTTTGGCTTTAAAGATTACAAAATTTTAAATCTAATTTGGTTCATGCAGGAGGCACACTGGATATGTCTATTTTATTTTTCATTTTTATTTGTTGTTGTGAAGCTTGTGACTTGTGAAACATGAGAAACGGAAGAAAAGTCATGATTTTTTTTCTTTAGTGCTGAGGAGGTGGAGGCAAAAAACCTGCTTGCACTGTCTTGAATAACATTTGGGAGCAAAAAATTCAGTTCTGAAATTTCAGTTTGAGGGATATGTATAAAGCAGACACATGTTACTAAAATCAGATGTAGATTTATGAGTTACAATGATCTATGCATGTATGTTTTAACTGGTACCATTTTTTCCCCCATATAACGTACGATTTTCAGAGTAGCAGCATTTCTCTCTTTGAGCTGTGTGTCTCTTCTGTGTGCCTCGACTGCATCCATGTCCCAGAAAAGCACTGAAGGGCCCCTGCATAGCTGGAGGATCTTTTTGAGAAAGATGCACAATGAGCTCATTACAAAACACCCATGGCTTTTCACAAGAATAGGAGACATCTGGAGCTCTAGTTCCACTCTGTATATTGCTTTTAGCCAGTGGATATTTTTCACAGAATGTCAGTGGTATTCCAAGAGTGCAGTGCAGGAGAGAATTATTGCCATGTCTTGCTTTATCTTGATGCTTTCAAGGATAAAAAATGTCTCTTCTCTACACTTTTCTTTCAGGCCTTTTGCTTTCTAGCACTAAAGGGACCACAATATCTTTATTTTCAAGGGACGTCTATACTGTACTTGCTTGCTTGAATCATTCTTTGAGGCTCCAGTAGCTCTTACCTAGACCACAGCTATTTCAGCCCCGAGTACTTTTGAGGTCCAGGAATCCAGCGCCCTGAAATCCACCCAGACTGTACTCCTGCATGGCCAGCAAATTTTCCCCAGTCTCAGAGCAAGCTAGAGAGACATGTAATGTTAAAAATAAAATGCAAATGCCTGAGTTATTTGAATATAATCACTTTATTAATTTAGCTGTCTAACAGATACTGATGACACTCTAATAATAAGGTCCAAAATGTTCTTTCTAATTAAAGGAGTTAATGAACTCACACATCTTAAGAATTTCATTTTAATTAGTAGCAATAATTTATACGAGAGAGAGAAGTGCCAAAAAATTATTCCTATTGAGGAGTGGAAAATTGGTAAATCTGTTAAGGAGAGATGCTGAGTGGCATGACTGAAAATTGTAAAAAGATTCCTACAGTTCTGATTCATGTCTATAAAGTTGCTGTGTGGCTGGATATTTTCCAAACCTCAGCACCCGAGGCGTTCCCACTCCAGTGCCATTGTATGTATCTTTGGCAGGCACAAGAAATATTCGTTTCAAGACAAAAAGATTTGTGCCATCATATAGGCTGGGTATTACAAAATGATTAGGATTCATTTAGCAATAATATATTTTTAAATTTCTCCTTAATTTAAAAAAAATGGAAAAACTGAATGCAAATGTTTTCCTTGAATGGAGAAGTGTGGTTCCTCTTTTAAACTTCAGCTCCTTCAAAAATTGAATTTCAAAAGTTGCAGTTCAGAAGAACTCATTTATATCTAGTCATGCTCTCAATTTCTGTAAAATGAAGATGCTTTTTGCCATTACACCATGTTCTGCTGGTTTTTTCATCTCTCAGGACAATGGAAGCAGTAAGCCTGTTGCTCTAAGGAAGCATTTCAGTTCCGAAAGTTTTCTATTTTACACCTGTAATGGACATTCGTGACTGACTTAAAATGAGTAAACTATATCATTTTGTCCTATGCTTCATTGGGTTAATTTCCTTTGGCTTTCATGCTCAGATTTCAGTGTCTATGGATTTCAGAACCTTGTTGATGTCAAAAACAACTAACTTGAAACTGCTGAAACCATGCTCAATAAAAGATAAGCCATAAACCTGCAGGAAATGCTGAAAGAGGAAAGTTAGGAGTGAGTGGAGGCAGCAGATGTTTTCTAGAATTGGAAGCAGTATGCAAAGTTGATTTAGGCACATCAACATAGTTAGGAGAGTACCTAAGGAGTCTTTACTGTTATTACAATGTTTTCTGCATTGCATCCTGTAGGTACACTTCAGGAGATACAATTCCAGCTGGAATTTGGATAGCTGGGAGAGACAGAAAGGACAAGTGGCTTTCCTAAGATCAACCAGCAGCTTGGCAACACAGGCAGGAGCAGCATTTAAACCCTCTGCTTTGCACTCCTGCACTCTGATGGACGCACCACACAACTTTCAGACGTGTTTCATTTTGAGCAAGACCTGAATGCTCAGATGTGCAAATTTTCCTGAAATTCAAATTACAATCTTGAGATTTTATCAGTGTTTTGTCAGTCTTCTTTCATAACTTGATGGAGCATATGGATTTTTTTCAATGAATATTTGATATGAAGAGAGCGTAATTGTGATGTAAAATTACATGATAGGATTGCTTGTAGTGTGACATTTGCACTTGGAAACACAGATCAAATCTTCTCTTTGATGCATGGGAGTTGCCCTCTGGACTCTGACTATGGAGGAAGATGGAAGTGACTTTGATTTCTCGGATGGGTGGAATGAATCCAACTAGAGTGTGGGATATTTGGATTTGTGTACTTATACTACTAATACATTAGGCTGCTTTGAATTTTCAAACTTTACATGTCAAATAGTGGAAGAAGTACCTCACATATCAAATACAGAGGAAACAAAGTTGCTCAGCCCTGTGCGTAATTGTTGGGCGGTAATATTCATGTGATAATGTAATAGGACTGGCAGAATGACAAATTCTACACTTTTCAAATCCTAAGGAAACAAGACAAACTTGAAGTGCTGCTAAAAGACTGTCAATATATTTGCCTCACTGCAACAGAGGAGTATCTCTGTCATCTTAGCAGTGGTTAAGGATTAGCAGCTACACCTCTTACATGAATGGGTCTCAGCTCTCCAGCAGGGCAGCTGTAGTTCTCTGGGTATTCCTTTTTTCCCTTTTTATATTTCCCCTTTTCCAGTTAGTGGGAACTTTACTGGGCTGCTATGGCTCCTCATATGGCTTGATTTATTGAAATTCATTTTTTGTTCCTGTGACCTTTATAGTTCACTTTCTCATCCCGTTTGCATTCATCAGAGTTCTTTAGTCAAAGTACAAAGTGAAAACTGCAGCACCAAACAAAAGTGATCTGATGAAATAGATGAGTATTAAATAGACCAAATGAAAGGCTCATCCTTCCTGCCTTGAGTGCCAGAGCCCTGCACACTCCAAGAGTCATCTTCCTTTCCTCTGCACTTAGCCCACGATGTGCTCATGGCACACAGCTCCAGGTCTTCAATAAATGATGGATTATAGACAGTTATCCCTTCAAAAATCAACTTGGCTTCTTTTCTTCTTGTAATTGGTTTATATTTCTGAAGAAATATAACTCTGAAGAGTTGTATCTACCTTATATTACAAAATTCTACTGGAATAGCTGCATTTTTAATATTACAGCTGTATTGACGAAATTGTCTTGACTTTATGTACCTGAAAGCTGAACACATGTAATGTGTGTCATTGGAGGTAGTTTGGCAGATTCAGGGCTTTGTTTATACCATTTGTGCCTCCAGCCTTTGCTGACAAATACTTACAATTATAATCCCTAAGGGAATTATAATATTATATTTAATAATAAATCTTTTTTCAAGTGGAATCAGAAATTCTAGAGTCTAAAACCATGGACAGCATCAGTAAACCACTTGAGCTGATCTTGGACTCTGAACTCCAACTTCAGGGCACACTTTGTAACAGTTAAATGCTGATAAGAGTGGACATGTTATATTTTATGGTTCCAACCTCTTTTTTACTCTCTGCTACACTGGTGCCTGACTCTGAACCCTTGAGTTTGTACTTAATATGGATTAAATCTATTCCTTAGGAAATACTTGGAGCATGAAAGCTGCTGTATTAAATTAGTTCATTACAGCTTTACATGCATAACTGCATAAACATTCATTTTCTTCCTACTTTGGTCACCTCTGATCTTGGCTGTTAATGCTACTGACTTCTACAAGCCTTTTTTCCCCTTGACTGTTTTTTAATACTAACTTGAAGTTGTCAAGAGCAGATTCTGTTTATTTCCCATGATAATAACTTGCCTTTATTTTAAATAGTTTTTACTTAAGTCAGTTCTATTGGGGCCCTTTTGCATCCATGTTAAAAAGCATTGGTGTACCAGCACTGTTCTGCTTCTGCTGTGTTTCACCTGACAAAGCACCTTAGTCTGTCACTGAAGGGCACTGCATAAATGTAATGTAGTACTATTTATTTATTATCATAGCACCACGCTGACAGGCTACCTCCCAAATACATCAGAGAGCACATTTGTCATTCCAATTTTTGTTGTACTCTTGCTGTATATTTTCTTCAATTATGGCTTCTTGGAACATTTCTGTGGTCTTTTTCTGTGATTAGACACTAGGAGCTTACACCAAATTTACCTTTCAGCCCTTTGCACCAGTCATCTATTAATTATTTATTTTCAGCGCTTAGCGTAGGGGGTTAACCAGCTAAGCGCTGGTGGGTGCTTGAGCATCACGGAGCTGCTCCCTCACTTGCTCCCCTACCCTGCCTGTGGTTCAGGACAGGAGGAAAGGAAAAGTAGAAGTAAGGAATATTGGGGGTGAAAAAAACACTAAAAAATTGTTCAGTAAGTGAAGGATAAGTGGAAAAAGAGGTAAGAAGGCAACAAAATTACTGATGAAAAGGCAATCATTCCCCCCGCTCCCACAGGTAGACCAATGCCCAGCCAGTTCCTGAGGAAAAGATGGGTCAACCCCTCTGAAATTCCTGCCTTTCCATTCTGTTGCTGATGAGCTAACTCTCAGCAGTGATGGTCTCATGATGCTACATGGTAGGGAATATTTCTTTAGTTAATTTGGGTAATCTGTCTGGTTGTGTCCCTTCCAGTTTATTCTTCCCCTCAACCTGTTTGGTGAGGGGCAGAGTGAGAAGCAGAGGAGCCCTTCTTGCTGAGCAAGCACTGTTCAGCAAAGCCAGAACATGAGGGTGTTACCAGCATGGCTTTGGTATTGCAGTAAGTTCAAACTTTTCTAAATGGCACAAACTTTAAAGGAGGTATCTTGTTTTATGTTATGTTTTCCTGTTAAGTGGTGGAGGAAGTTGCCATTGCAATGCATGGCTGAGTTAATGCACTGTGTTACTGCTTCACAAAAGCATCTCATGCCGGATAATGTGATTTGTAGTTTTAGATAATTTACATCAGGCTTTTGTAACTGCTAAGCCATGGTGCCCAAAGTATGGGAACAAATTTCCATTGGATATCATTTGGCAAAGCTGAGACTACTGAGTGGGAAAAAAACCCCTCGAATAGTCAGGAAACAAGCTTATAAGATGAATGGCTTTAATACTTCTGTGAACCATTCTAAATCTACTCATACTAGAAATGCATGCAATTATCCATAAAATAAATTGCCTTTATCTCATAATTGTCTTTGCTAATTACCTTTCTAGCAAATTAAAAGGTGAGAGGACTGAATGCTTACATCTATGATTTTCAGTAGTGCATGCTTATATTGTCCCTTTGTTTACATTGATATGCATCCCTAGTGTAAAAATGTTACATTTCCACTTTGCCCTAGAAGCTGGAGCAAAGCCTGACTGTGCAATCAATGCTACCTGGGAATAAGAATGCTCTATAATTTATGAGATCCACAGGCCTTTTCCTTACTGCAGTACTTCTTCCAAACTGGAGAAAATGTTCCAAATAAGAACTGCCTGCAATTAAAATTGTATCGCACCATTACAATGGTGTAGTGTATATTTGTGATGTCCTGGGGGCTTGTTTTCCTGCTTTCTACCACAGCTGAAGACTGAAAGGATTGAAAAGAAAATGCATATTATAGAATTAGAAAGAAACATAGAGAAAGCTGGTTTTATCACTAAGTGAAACATATGAAAATGGCTGTAGAATTACCTTGGTCCTCCTGCCTTGATTGTTAAATCTTTCATGGTCCAGAATTTTCCCAAGTCCTGATCTATGCAGAGCAAAAAATTTAACAGCTAGAGATTTGAGCTGCTGAGAGTTAGTTCATCTTGTTTGTTTAAGATTTATCATAATGGCATCCCTGCTGTAAGGCAGGACCACTAGAGTGCTTCCACTATTCTTGTTTTCTGCTTCTCTAAACCCCTACACAAGTAACAAAGGAGCTAGAAAACAACATGAATTTAGAAATTCATTCACTTGCTGCCTATGACATAGTACAATATGCACGTGATATTCTAAAATGTGTAAAATATAGTTTGATATATCTATATTTTAACAATTTAATTGGGCTACACCAGGGAATCTGAGTGTCAGCAACTGTTCTGCCATCATCTTGGTAACAAAAATGTATATTGGCAGACCTTGAACAAGTCTTGCTCCACTGATTAGCAATACCTCAAAATTTAATCAAAATCCCCCAAATTTTCACCACACAAAGGTGAATTAGAGAGCTTTTCTTACACAGCCTACACAGTTTAAAACTTGACCAGCACAACTATGAACATAGAAAAGAGTTTTCAGCACTGCCCCAGATCATTGTCTTGCTGCTCTGACAGTCCATGTGGGAAGCAGAGCTTCCTACTTCTCATTGTTCAAAAAACCTTCCTTGAAAAAGAAATCAGCATCCAGGTTTACTTAGCTCTGCTGTGATTATCCCTGGTCCAAAGCCAGATCATTTGCTCTGTACTCTTATCACAGATATATCCTCTTTGACTTCTTGAAGCAAATGCAATAAGGCAGAAAGTATCAGCTTTGATCCTTTCCCACTGGATTACAGAATAATTTGTTTGGCGTATGAACATGTGACAAATTATAGGGAAGGCACACGATAAGGACTTGCACTGAGAAAACCTCTCTAAACTACGCCCTGGAACGAAAGCAGCACTCAGGTTTTCATTTCTATCCCCAGACCACTCAGATTAAGCCCACAGAAAATGCCCTTTGCATTCAGTTAAGAGGTTTTTGTGCCTGAGGGGCAGAGGAGTCAGAGGTTACCTGAATGAGAGCCCAGGTCAGAGCTGAAGTGAAGACTTTTGAGGCAGTATGGATTGTACAAGATGCCATGAAGAATGAGCACTCTGTTCTGCAGAGGACAGTTGTACGGTCCTTTCTTTTTTGTTGGATTTCAAACAGATTTCTGCACACTTTCTATCAGATTGGCACTCATGCTTTGAGCTTTTTTTTCCCCCCTACCATGTTTGATGAGAAAAAACTGAATTTGGTTAATCCAAGGCTTGAGATAAGGCATTAGGATACCCGTATGAAACATAATCCACTACGGAATCCAGATAATAAACTTAAACACATAACAATATTGAGAATACTCAGTGCCCTGAAAGCCTTCTTTAGCTAAAATTGTTGAAGCTGTCTGAGCTTGGAGCAAAAGTTCTGCTTCCTCTTTGTGTTCCTATTCCCATTCTTTATTCAAAGAACTTTGAGCCAGAGAGCTTAGAGGAGACAAATTAATTAAAATTGGTAGAGGATTTAAAACATAAAGGTGATGGAAACAATAAAATTAGACACCTAATTCTCAGACGGTCTGAATAAATGTATGCCAGTGACTTCCATTAAGCAATGCCAGTTTCCTTAACAGCAAAGTATTTGGCTCTGGATTTGGTTATGTGGCCAGAGACCTGCTTAGAGAGTCATTGATCCAAAGAACTGCTCAGAACTGGGAGAAGACTTTGGAATTTGTATGTCAAGATCAGTGGTTTTGTCTGTCTTGCATTGTTGTTGTTGGGTTCTGGGGGTTTTCTTATCCAGGCCAAGCCACAAGTTTGTTGTTGTTTTTGGTTTTGGTTTGTTTGTTTGTTGGTTTGCTTGTTTTTAATTTTCCAGCAGATGTTCTATCTAGGATATGTATCTAGGCCAGACAGACTGTTCAGTGCCTCTGTGTTGTCATAAAGGCTTATCTTGAAAGTCTAACCATTTCTGTACAGCTAACTAAAACAAAACTTGGAAATCCTAATTTTGTGTTTTTATGTGTATATGAGGGGTTTAAATCCAGACTTGGAATGATTTACTACCCATATCTGGATTTTGACTTCTCTTTTCAGCTATTCTATCTTTCTAATTGTTGACTGATAGGGGTTGTGGAAAGACTGCTTTGGAGATCTTTCTCCTGTGCTGGAGTTCCCTGCTCTGAACTTGGTTTGGCTTTGGCTGCTACTTATCACTTCTGTCAAACCCTATCAGCATCTGCACTGCAGTGCTGGGAGCAGCAGCTGCCTGGCTGAAAGTGTCCTCTTCCATCTCAGAAATGCCCCAGACTTTATGGTGCTTGTGAGGTTCCATCTGCACTTTTGTGGGGAGGGCAGAACTACAATATTCGGGCAGCAGTTGTAGCATAAGTGAGGTATTAAAGATTGGTCCTTGCAGGACTGGAATGCACAGTGTTTTCTTTTGAGGCTTCAGGTGCGTGATTCTGTTTCTGATGAGTTAATTTCTTTATTTTTTTTCTCTACTGTACATGTCAGAAAACAGAGAGGAACTGCTGGATGTAGGGGACAGGCAAGGAAACTTTTGTTGGTCTGTTAGACTTCTCCTTTTCTTTCATTTGTTGTCATCCTTCTTACCAGAGTGCTGTAAGAAAGCAATGACAAATTATAATTGTGGAAGAAAGTGGTCTAGGTAACAATTTTAGTCTGTAAAAACATATATTTCTCCCATCTCAGTGTCATTTTTGTGAGAATATCTGCTATCAGGAAATAGCACATCTCTACTGTCAGTTAGCTGTCTGCTGCAAGATGCAAGTCCAGATGTCTACCAGAAAACAGATGTACAAGCTACATAAAACCAGATAAGACAGCTACATTATTCAGTGTATAAGTAAATCCTACTGCAATACCATCCCCTCCATGCATAAAAAAAAATAGCTGCTTCTTTTCACTCAAGAAAATTCTTCTGTTCAGAATGATGACATGTTGTTTTGAATTATTCTGTTGTTTTGAAATCTCCCTAATTTCTTTGCCTAATAAATTTCCTAATACTTGTTTGAGGAGTGTCAATATATACTCCGTACAGAAGCTATCTGCTTGTTTAGACGCAGAAATACCCTACACTGTCACTTCTTGTTAGCTTTATTTGCTATTTCAGTTTCTTCTATTTACAGCAATGAGATGCATATCACTTTAAACATGTAATTCCTTCTTTTCTTGCTGACCTAAGGTTAATACTACAGGAAGATTTTCAACCTTCAAGTTTGACAAACATGAGGCACCATGTATTTTAAGTGTCCAAAGAAAGACATAGTTCTAGAAGGTGACATGAAGGGAGTGAAAAACTCTGCCTGACTCAAATGCCAACAATAAGGAGTATTCTCGTCAAGGCTAATGAAAATTCAGTCAGAACATTGAATTAATTTACAAAGTGCAGATGAGTAGTAGAGCCAGAAAGGGAAATCTCACAGACAGCAAAGGGTCAAGAGGGACAGAAAGCTGCTGCTCTAGTCCTCAGCTTCATCTTGGTGAACCTTGGACGCCCAAGAAGCCTTGGTATTAACAAGCGTTGATCTCAAGTGGGGTTTCAGTTTTTTGCTTTGTGTTTTTTTTTTTGTTTGTTTGTTTGGGTTTTTTTTGGTTGGTTGGTTTAGTTTTTTGTTTGTTTGTTTTTGTTGTTATTGTGTTTCGGGGGTTTTTTGTTTGGTTTTTTGGGGTTGTTTTTTGTTTGTTGTGGTTGTCTTTGGTTTTGGTTTGTTGGTTGGTTGGTTTTATTGTTATTTTAGGTCTGGTTGTGGAGTTTTTTGGGCTTTGGGGTTTTTTTATTTTTTTGAGAATGGATTTTTACTTTATAGCAGGGCTGTATTTGGGGCTAATGATCAAGTTTTGGATAGGCAGTGCTGGATCTGGTATGCATGGGTTTGAGACAGGTACTGCTTGCTGTTTGGGATATGACATAGATTTATTATCCTGTTTCTTAGTGGATGGGCTGGGTCCCAGAGTATTTAATCTGTTGTTGTGCCATTAGCATTATTATCTAAATAGCACTGTTTCCTGACTGCGTTGCTTTTAGGGCATTAATATTGCCAGAATTCTGAAGTAAAATTATTTCTCAAAGTTCCTTAACTCCCTCCTTATCTTCTTAGTAAATAAGACTGATAACTTTATCACAGCACATGGTCAGGAATTTACATGCCCTGATGCTACAGTTCTCCTGCCTCTGTGTTGCTGCTTGCTCGATGAGCAAAGGATGGAACATGAGTGTAGAATGTGAAAGAACCTCTCAGACTGGTAATGAGACCTTGTCTTTCTGTGGTTAACTGAACTCTGATTCACTGCTGGCCTGTCAGGGCTTTTTTTTACACAGTAGAGTTTGAGGAAAGTGTATTTTCTGCCTTTGACTGTTAGTATTAACTTTTTCTGTGTCGAAGAAAGAATTAACTCATGAAAATGTTGAATGAAACTGATGAATAGTAAAAGTAGAGAGAGTATTTCATGCCCCTTCCCTACTGCTCCTCTCCCACCCGAAAGAGACTGAAATGTTCCAAAACTGAGTGTGACAAAGGCTCAGCTACCTGTCCCTAGTGCATTATTAGCTTATGCAGATACACTCACTGACGTGGTCAAACCTTCATCTCCTCTGCCACCACCTGATGGCATTGTAGCTGTGTCCTGCTCCTTCAGGACTGGCTTTTGTCGTTACTATTTGCGCACCCTGACTCTGAGTCTTAAAGTCTTGAATATCCCAGTAGATGGTCAAGAGCCTAATGACAACAAAGAGCTTGTTTGAAAATTCCACCACAAGGAAAAGTTTATCTTTTTGAGATACTTTGGTGGATCACTTATGATCACAGTATATGGCCCATTGCTCATTTTTCCAATAGTTTAATAGTTTTCACTCAAATGTCCGTGTAGAAATTCTGTGAGATCTGGGAATGAGATAAAAACCAAATTTCTCTATTTTAGTAATGAGGAATTGAGGCACAGTTAGACTAGGGCATTCTTTTAAACTAATTTTAAACATCTAAAGACTACAAGGAGTATTCAATGGGAGAATGTTCATTAATTTGTGCTTTGACAATAACACCCCCTGGTTTATTAACCAAGATGACTAAGTGTTATATGGGAAGTGGAATTTTATTGAGGGGAAAGTGGAAGAGTCAAATGATGGTAAGGTGATAGTAGCGTACCTTCCCCTGTCACACCTGCGAATATGAACTCGATGTGTTTTATTGAGAGTGAGAGTCAAAGATGCAAGCTTACCTCAACTTTGGACAGGCAGGTTTTAAGAAATTTAACACTCAATTCAATATTTTGAATTTAAGGAACAGTTATTTGCTAAAATCCTGAAATCTAGGAAAAAAATGTAATAGTGCTAACAGGTTTCTACAATGCCACAGGAATGGTGAAGAGTCTAGAGGCAGATTCATATGAGGAATGGCTGAGCTCACTTGGTCTGTTCAGTGTGGGGCAGAGAAGACAGACAGGAGATCTTGTTGCAGTCTAAAACTTCCTTGTAAGGGGAAGAATAATTTTAAAAATTGGGGATGTGAAATCTCTAAAAATGTGAACTCTTACGCATAAGCAGATTGGTGAAACTTCAAATGAGAATTGTGAGAGAGATTTTTATACAGCTTTGTATTACAAAGGCTTCTGTATTGATCTTTCAACAGAAAAAAATATGTGTTTTACAAGAAAAAAAGATGCAATTCATGGTCTGCTGATCTTTCAACAGAAAAAAATATGTCTTTTTACAAGAAAAAAAGATGCAATTCATGGTCTGGATTTGAAAATTTTTGTTGTTTCCTATGCTTTTTGCAGAACTGAAAACTTTCAATAGTATCATTTGTTAAATATTGATTGATGCCTTGCATTGTCAGCCTGTGCCAGTGTTTTCTGATCATTGTTTTCATGAAGTGCTGTTCTGCTTCAGCTTTCTCTGAAGTGGGATTTGGCTTTTTTGCATGTTTCAAATGGAAAGTCAGTGATGAGATCTGTAGTCATGAGATGTCGTTACCCCAAAGAGCTCTCTGCTCCTGGAGCCATCAGCACGTGTGGTTCTATTACAGAAAGAAAACAAGCATCTGCTGATGGCAAGGAGCAACAGGGGCCTTAATTATGCCCAAACTGCTCAATGTTCCAGTGCACCTGGCACCCTTGGGTAGGTTACATAGGTTTTCATTACAAAAATACTTGTAAGAAAAGCTCTCTAGACTTTAGCGACACTCCAAGAAAAGGGTTTTTATCCCTAGAAACGCTATTTCACCGAGTCTGATGAGAAATGATTTTTGAAGTGTACGCTTGAAGTGTCACGTGGCACTTCCAGAAATGAAGTTTGAGTGTGTCAGGTCTGTTTAAAAAGCAAGGTGTATTAAGGAGAAGCTGAATTACCTGCAGGAGTTACCCACATTGTTCATGTACAACTCATCAGACAGGACTTGTGGGGTTGAGTGTACAGCCCTAGAAATGGAAGTGGGAGAGAAAAATCATCTGTTTGGCACGTATGGCATTCCCAGAGAATCAGGGTGACCTCTCCCTTCTTGTGACTGGCTTGGGACAGTGTGTCTGGAGCACTTAACTCTGCCCTCTGACTGAGGCTCTGGAAGGGTTTACAGGACCAAAGAGGTTTTTTGCTCCTTGGCAGCAGCTGTGCCATTGTCCTGATCTGTGTTCAGACTAAGCAGATCTTTTGTCCTACTGCTGATGCTGTTGTTTCCTAATCCAAAAGCTCTGAGTCAGTGGGCAGACTGAATTCCCTGGCTTTTAGCAATTCTGTGATGAAGCTGAACAATGGGATTGTTTTCAGTTGTCTCTCAGTTCTGGATTAAACAAGAAATATCCTGTGGGTTTTTTTAAGTACATGTACACAGACAGACTCGTGTATGTATTTATAATTTACTTCCTGGCCCACTGAAGAATAAAAAAAATTCGTTAAAAACCCAAACCAGAACTGTATTGCCCATCATATTTCTGTCTCAGTAAAATCTGAGCATTTCAAAATGGAAGCATTTCATCAGGAAGGTGAAATTTAATTCAGGATTTAGTTAGACCCATTCAACATTTATATAAAAGTTGTTTCCCATTGGATTAGAAAATAAGTTGGCTAGTTGTATAAAATGCAACATAGATGTTAAACTGGAAAACGTGGGTGGGATGACTGGTGAATGTCGTAGAGTTACAATTTTATTTCCTTTGTTTGAGTATGTTCTTAACATATCTAAAAGGATTTATGAAAATGTCAGTGTTCATTGAGAAGACCATCAGTGTCCATAAACTATTTTTAGCATTTTTGTGGTATTCCTCTAAAGCCGAATTTCATTTTGGATTTTCTCATATTAACATCAAGAATTTCCCCAAAGCCTGAGATATTTCCTGCTTACTTAGCATATTTAGATGGCTGACAATGAGACTGTGGTGTGTTAAAACTCTGATTTATATTTCCTGCGGCATAAGGTGTAAAATTTTAAAGGAGGTATTAAAGTTTAAGTAAACTTCTTAGTGCATCCTTATCTTCCAGACCCTTGAGGGTGTGGGGAAAACCAATTTTTTTTTGTCACTAGCTTTCTTATTTTGAGGAAGTAATAACATTGTGAGAAGTTTTCATATTAGCAGAGAAATTGGAATAAAGTTAACAGAAAATAGAATAACATGCAACTTACCACTAAGTTCTGAGGAAATAGGTAGATAGATAGATAGATAGATAGATAGATTAAAAACGTATTTTCATAGAAATAAAAGAAATCTTACATTAATTAAAGCTTCTTATTTCTTTTTTTAGTATGTTAAAGCAAAACCATCTCAGTTGTGAGCTGGTAACCATTGCTTCAGTGCTAGATTCTCTAGTACTCTCCTAGCATTTCTCTGGAGACTCTCTGCACTCAGAAAAGATGATTATGACAGAATTCTAACACAATAAAATATATCAAGATGAGAGTTTTGCATCTTTAAAATAATCCAGAAATTTTGAGGTGAGCAGTTAATAACTTCAGGGTATTATTAATATATTGCTCCATGTATCATTATTTTACATATGAAATTCCTGTCAACTGAACAGCTTAACTTACTGAGTAATGGGAAAACATCTTGTTGTACACCGCACTTTAAAGTTCTTTATTTATTGTTGGAACAGTGTCTGAGGCTTTAGAGACTCACATGAGCTAAATTTCGGATTTATTTTTTTTAAACAGCTTAGAAAACTGGCATAATTTCTATAGCATAAACACAAAGTATCTTATTAGTTTTTGTTAAATAATATCATCTAGAAGAAATTATTTTCCCTTCATTTCAAACAAAGATGTATAAAGCTTAGACTGTTGGACCCTGTAGTCATGTTCTACCTTGCAGGATTTTGACACAATATCCAATTGTACTAAATTTTAAATGGAGCTTGAAACAAGTCTAATTTAGGAAATATTTACATATAATCAAGGAAACACGACAGGGAACTCTATTTAGTAGCAATGCAATCAGCGCTGTAGTTGATATCGGAAATCTTTCTAGGAGGACACAGTTTAGCAACGCGGTTATGGCCTCATATATTGCACACGGAGGACACCAGCAAATTGTACTGCTTATTTATTTACCACCTTCATCAGTATATTATTGTGCGAAGGATGCTTTTTATCTATTTAGTAATTTTCCTTTGTCATGACTTAGTAGACCAAGCTGCAATTTGTGCTTGATACTCTTTTCAGGATTCATAGTTGCAGGAGAGAAACTCAGTCAAAAAAGGACACCCCCAAAAGAATTTTAAAGAAGTCTCAACAGAACCCAAAAAATCAGAAGTGCCCGAATGTCTGGTGTGATAATACAAATGATATATGCCAGAAGACTTCCCATAAAAGAGAAGTCCCACTTTTAATCAAGTGCAATAGTGTGTGGATCGCACATATTACAGCATATTATGTCTTACTGGTGCTTCAAACTTTATTGATTTTTAGAATGCATAGTCTCAGACTTTCCCTGAACAAATTTCAAGAAATCACTCCAGTCACTTACTATGATCCACAATATCCTCTAGTGCTTGCAAATAACCATAGAGATTTTGTGGGGGAAAACTGCTCTGGATTTGCACTCTGTGTTGCTGGCAGATTTGGGGGCTCACTGGGGTGCAGGGGCACAGGTTTGCTGTCGAGTGAGCAGGGTGGTAGAAAGGGTGGCAGAGGAGAGGTTTAGCACTGGTTCTTTCTGGGATTCTCCTACTGAAGGCATTGCTTCCTCCTCTTTCCACCTTTCTCAAAGACATCCTGCAGCAGCAGCAGAGAGCACCCTCCCGTGGGCTAGGCCAGTGTGAGTGATCAGAGATCCCCAGGGTTTGTGAGAGCAACACTTTCTCCCTTGAAAGGCTCAGTTTGGGCAGAATTCGCTTTCTGTCAACAGGAATATATGTCTGTAGCTTTTGCCTCTCTTCTCCCTTAGTTCCTGTGCTGAATTGGCACGTGGAATTATGGCAAGTATAATTTTTTTTCACTCTGTGTAGTTTCACTGATACACAAACATTGAGGAAGTTAATTTGCTTGTGGGCAATGTTTTATTAAATACACTTCTGTCATCCAGCAGTGTTCTGGTTCTTGGCTAAGACCCCAGTTTCACATGCAGTAGCCTGGTGCTGGCTGTTGTGCTGTGTGTGAGTCAGTGCTGAGGAGCACATTGCCATTTATTGAAACTAGCTGTGAAAATAATAGATACAGCTCCAGGCTTGAGATGTGGATGCAGCTTATTTCCATTCAGGTTTCGATATCTTCCTTTCCTCAAGCACACAAGTATCTAATGTCTACCAAATGAAATGGGTTATAAATAAAAATGTTCTAGCTCCTGTGTTCAGCAAGAACTCATAACTCTTCTTTTTATGTTTTGTGTTCTTTTCATTTTAAATATTGACATATTTCTTGAGCCAATTGCTAAAAGTTCCCTTCATGTAACTTAGTGGCAGCCCCAGTAACTGTGCCAGGACACAGAATAATACAATATTTCCTTTCATTTTCATTGCTATGGTTGTGTGAGTTTAATATTAAAGTTTCTAATTTGTTGGAGGTGAAGGCAATCAGCATTAGAGTAAAAAAGCTATGAATCTTAATATTGGTCTGAACAGAAAATGTAGTATTTAATACTTACTGCTCTAGTGAGATATTGAGCAAAACACAAAATGATGATAAAGGAATAAGAAGGTTCCTAAATATGTTAGAAAACCGTGGGATTCTGCTTGTCTAGAGATACCTCAGGAGCTGATGAATTGAGATACAAGAGACACTTGTTCACCAGCAGTCAATGAGATCTCCCTGTGACAAGCGTTAGAGTGTTTAAATCCCTGATAATTGGAGAGATGTCATCCAGACTGCTTTTGGAAGGTGTAATGTATTGCTGTAGAAATTGCAGGAAAAATTTAAAATATTTTGTTTACATTTTTTATTGTATTCAGTATTCTGGGAATTAAATGTATCAATATTTTCAGTAGAATGGTTTAAAACGAAGTATAACTGTGTTGTTTTCTAGTGAGGTTTTTAGTACTTTTACATGAAGGCGGTAATTTTAAAATTACAATGCAAGTCACTTTTTCAGAGCCATAACACATGAACCGAACTAAATAAATCATTGGATTGACCTGGTTATCTTTTGAAAAGTCATTCTGAGTCAACATCAACACAACATGAGAATGAAAGTAGGATAATTTGCTTGAAGAAAATGGATTTGTTAGCCTATAATTCAATCAAGACTGTTTGCATGTTCTACTCATGGTCCCGGACCAAAATTCACAATGGAACCTTTCCATGAAATGCCAGTAACTTGAGCAAGGAAGGGCACAGATTCACACATTCTTTCCCATATAAGGTCCTGCTATTTTAGGAGACAAAAAATTAAGGTACAGCAGGAAATTCAAAGGCAATACAATTCCCAGGCTGCCAATGAAGGCATAAGTTAGTAATCAAAATTTTAGTAGCATTATTAAGTAGAAATTTGCATCACTAAATCTATGTTCAGGTAAGCACATACCTTCCTTCTGATGCATCCTATTCACGTCAGAGTCCCTTTTTGGTCCCAAGACCATTTAAAATTTCCAGAGCAGAAGGTATTCATAACTTTATTTTTTGATTTTTACGTCTGTGAAATTATCCTCTGGTGCTTTTTGATTGTTTTGTTTGGTTTTAGGTTTTGGGTTTGGGTTTGGTTTTTTTTGTTTTGCTTTGTTTTGTTTTTGGGGGGGGAATTTTTGGTTTTTTGGTATGGTTTTGGTTTTGTTGGGTTTTATTTGTGAAGCTTAGATTTCTTTAACTAAATACCTTTTGATCAACAGTCTTTTTACTGCAAAATGTAGCAGTCGGGTCATATAATTTTTTGTTTATTTGATACATAGAAGAGTACTGTAGTAGTCTCAAAATGTTAGTTGCACTGCTCTTGACCTGTAGTAGAAATTTCATTTTTTTGCTTCTCAGAAACGGGAATTTTTATTCTTTGATCCAATGTGCATTGCAATTACTATTGTAATTCTAAATATTTTTGTGGGCGTGAAAAAAAAATAACTACAAAATTTCTAGAGCCTTAAAAGTCCACATGATTTATGTGCCCAGTTCCTGAGACTTTGTTGACTGGTTTATTTGTTTTGCTGGTAGACGCATTATATACAAGTTTTCTTCATAGTTAGGGGCTCATCCCACTCCTACTGGAATGTTTGCTGAGTGTGACACGGAGAATGAAGTCAGAATTCCAGTTACATCGTTGTGTTCAGGGATGCTCAGACTATAGATATTGGACTTATCTCAGTATCTCACTTGGAGCCATGATGTTCTCAGCCAGGATGGAAAGGCTGAGAAGAAAAAAATTTCCTTTTTATTGTGTAGGTCTAATTTAGATGAATTACAGAAGGGTCACAGCTTTTCATTACAGATAATCACTTTTATTAAATCACAGGCACTATTGTTTCTTCCTTCATACATACTGAGAGCCAGACTGGAAGTAATCCAAGCAGCTTAATTTTGGCCTGAAAGTAACAAGAGAAGGGAGAAATTGTGTCTCTTAGCCTGTATTTCAAGACACTGTTGTTTAAGGTTCCTAAGAAAAATAAAGGTGACTGAAGACAGTTAATAAATTATTCTGAGAATCTAAGGGATACAGCTATATATTTAATGGCATTTCCTAATATCTAACACTAATATTTAAGGAATAATTAGTTCTTTAGAAACATCTTGAATTTATTATCTTTCCTGCACTAGAATAGTCACTTGTCATGTCTGTCTGTTCCCTCTAGAAGACAATCCTGCATCAGTTCTACCAATGGTTCCTTTATTATATTACTCAGATTTTCAGGGGAAAATCTTACAAGAAACCCTTTGGAGCTATCTAGAGCAGGATTCCTTCCACCCTTTTACTTCCTTTCCATTTCACTTGTCTCACATCTAATTCATCCATTTTTTCATGCTTTCATTGGAAATATGATTATTTTGTCATGGAACTACATCGAGACATGTATTTTCCTTGACTTCGCTGACTGCGAAATCATAGGATTTTTTGAATTTCAGTGAAGGGTTTTATTTAATATATGTATATAGGAAAAAAGTAAGAGATTGAAAACTTTCTCAAAATTCTTCAGAGAAAAACTACAAAGAAGAGAGAACAGTACTGTCAAAGTCCCATGACTTCTATTTTTCTCCTAAAAAGCTCTTCCTTTAGCTTCTGAAAGATTGTGAAACCTGAGCAACCAAACACAATGATTGTAGTAGCAGAGAGTCAATACGAGTGCTTTATGAATCCAGGTGGATAAGAAACAAGAATTGATCTAATTCTATAATGTCCCTTTCTGACCATGTTACATGCTATAACTCAAACTTCTGTTTGCTCTGTTTGAACTCAGTGTGGGAAAAAAATCCATAAAATGAAATGCAACAGTAAATACAGAATGTTAGTGCTTGGGAGAAACATCAAAACTGTCAGTACTTGTGAAAGGTTTACTTTGTGAAAACACGGTTTATCTTTATGGCTCTTTTATCTTCATGCTTCTTACTGTCAATTCTGAGTCTGGAAGTGAGGGAAACTTCCTATTTATGCCTTCAATGGAATGCACATTATTTTCTGTTTGTATCCTGCTGGTGTTTCAGCAATAGCTCACTGCGTGAACAAAGGGAGATTTCTATAGTAAATTACTGCAAAATTATATAGCAATGTGGGCAACAGCAGTGTCTGCAGCAGTGAGCATCCTTTGAAATATTTTAGTATTTGGTATCATGAAAAATTACGTTAGAAGTGGGCATGAAAGAACTGTATTTTGTATTTTTTTGAAAATGAACAGCTGTCTTGGGGTGACTTTATGATGTGTATCCCATATCGCTGCCCTATGCCCAGAAATTAATTCTTGTGCCTTTCTATGCCTTTAAACTGAGTCTGAGAGGGGGAAAGAAAAACCGAGCAAAACTTTCTCAAAGCAGTTTGCAGCTTGTTCAAGGTCTCACACAGATAGTGCCTTTTTTTTTTTCAGCTGCAGCAGGGCAGCGAGGAAGCACCCAGCTTGCTGCTTTCCAGTCAGCTTTTGGCCAGTGGTTCAGCTTCTTTTTCTCCGGAGAGAGACTGAGAGTTGAACTTTGTTTTTCCTTCCCTGGAATTCCGGATTTTCTCCCTTTTCTACTGGACTGCTTTCAACCTCAGAGCACATCGGGAGGACTTTCCACCGAGCACAGAGGGCCTGGCCCTGAGCCAAGCCCCAGCTCCGAGGAGACCAAAGGGAGGACTCAAACACTTTCCCAGGTTTTCCCTCCACAGCGAAAGATTTTATTATTTAGCATTATTTTCCTTTCCCCGTGTGTTTGGTAAATAAATAGTTTTTATCTCCTTCACTTCCCTGCGAGGAAAATTTATTTTTCCCGAACCTGGTGGGGGAGGGTGGGGGAGGTGACCTGCCTTCTCTCAGAGGATTTATTTCTAAATTTGGCCAAACTGGAACAACAGGAAATTATTGTTTATTCACTGAGGTTCTGAAGTTCTTGTGCACTTCAAAAATAGAGCCTTGTGGTTTTAATGCATCAAGGAAATGTAGGCAGAACAGCCTTTGTTGTCCAGGAGGGTAAAGTGGCTTTGCTTCCCACATTTCAACCAACTTTAGCCAGATTTACAGGCTAAAAATAAAAGCTAGAGCTGAAGTAGAAAGATGGCTCAGCAACTGAGAGACATAAATTAAATACCCAGGTCACATCACATGCCCTAAACCATATGTAGGAAATCACAGAGTTTTGAGATGATTTAGCCTAAACATGCCTATCAATTGGTGTAGAGACTTTGAGGTTACCAGAGACCTGGAAAAATTAGAAATGTATGGAATATAATTACTCATAGGAATCCTACTGGACACAAGTTTGTTTAGTTTTATTACTGAAATGAACAAAATACTTCTTTCTTCTATTAAAGTTAGAAAGTAACTTTTTTGTTTGTTTGGACACTAAGTTAGGGACTGTTATTTCAAATTCAGATTTAAAAGGTGAATTTAGGAGAGGTCAGGTGGGGGTGAAGACTGAGGAACATTCAAGTCCATAAGAAACCAAATGAAGCCTGTAATTTGCTGTCAAAAGTTAATAATACATGAAGGAATATATTTGGGTCAGCCCTACATTGCTTGTGCTCATGTAGAAAGTCAGTACTTGTAGTTCTGGATCAGGAGTTGTTAAATGGCTTGGTCAGAAGGTCAGGTGTGCTCTGACCTGAAACATTTTGCTGTTTTAGCCATGAACTCTGAGTTCTTCTGCTATGGGCTATTTCTGCATGCCTTTTTACACCTCCAAAGTCCAGTATGAATGCTTTTAGTGATTCAGTTGTCTTAATGTTCATGTTATACATCTGTGTATGATCACTGCAGCACAGACCCCTGAACACTGGTATGTGTGAGTGTGTCATTGTCACAGTGGCTCCACCCTTGAGTGAAGCAGAGCTCCGCACAAGCTTGGAAATTACTTAAAGACATGGAGACTTCATCCCCACTGAGAAGGTTTTACTGCTTCCTGAAGTAGCAAAATTATTTCCTTCTGTTCGTCTACAACTGAGCGTGTCTGAATTATAGTCTGGAACTGACAAACTTCCACTTCTTCACCTTCACCATAGCCACTACCACCACTATTCATTGCCATTTTTTTTCCTGAACACATACTAGGCATTACAAATTTGTTTATTTTAAAGATCCTGAGAACCAGATGTGCAATGGGGCTGCTTGTTGAACAGAGGAGGATGCACACCAACATGAAGATTTCACAGACAGCTTCTGCTCTTCTTAACAGATAGCTAAGGGTGAGAGCTACTTACTGCTGTGCTTTCTGCTAATTAGATGCATTTTTCTACCTTTGTCTCCTAGCAGATAAAAAGTAATATACATATTCTTTTATATGAAATCTTCTTCTCAGTGGAGGTGTTTGCCGGTGTAATTGGGGTGCTGTGTATCCAAGGTTGTGTCACTGCTGCTCATGGATTTCTTCACGGTGCACAGCCAAAGAGCTCTGGTAACTTTGTGACATAGGAAGTTTTCTGTAGGATGAGAATTTGTCAAGATTACTAAATTACTGAAGAGAACAGGGATGAGCCCAGTGAACCCTTCCCAGAGACAGGGAATTGATTGGCATGTTCAACATGTACTGCATGCTTTCCTATTAAAAAATCTGTATAGAATCTGTGGAGGATTTCCATCCTTGGAGGCCCCTTTTTCCAGGGGCTAGAACCACTAATCTGAATCCCACTTTTCTATCCAGCCTTTGTTTCTCTCATCTAGGAAGCATCCTCTGGTTGAGATGTCTACTTCTCTGTCAGACTCAATCAAACCCAACCAAGAATTAATAAAAATGTTGTTAATGAGTAACAGAGAGACCATTGTAATGTGAGTCTCATTTCCTTAGGAAGAGTAGCTCAATAATGGCTAATGTTTTGTTACTTAAATTATTCAGATAAACAACAGCAGAACATAAGTACAAGGAGACAAAATGAAAATAAGACTTTTGTTTCCCTGTATCCACTGTCTGATGGAGAGTGGTAGCTGTGGCAAAGTTCTTATTTTCTGAGGTTGCATATTTTTATCCGAAGAATTTATTATTTTTTATACAAATTTCTCCATTTGAGTGGCGCTTCTTCTGTTTTGCTGCATGGTATCAGTTCTGAGAATATGAAAATGTATGAGAGACATGCAAGGTGAAATGCCAGCAAGAACAAAGTACTGCAAGTACCAAACACTTGACTCAAAACAGGCAGGAAGGGCATCCTTTCTGCACATGTTGTATCCTTCAGACTCTGGCTTGAAAAAAATCATCTCTCTAGCAATGCAGGAAATGGGATTCTGTGTATTATGCACACGAACTATTTTGTAGCTGATCAGGAGGTAACGTTAGCCCACTCTGGGGCATCCACAGCAGATATGTGGCCTTCATTCTCGACCAAATAGTTTTTCCATGTGTAAATTTTGTTTCAGGTAGTAGATTTGTCCCATATCAGCAGTTAATCTTCCACTGCAGACATTTCATAAATGCAGTACAGGTCAGTTACACAGTTATTTTCTCGTGGCCTTCCTTTTAAAATAGCTTTTGTAGACCTGTCTAAAACAAATAGTCATTTTAAAACAGTAACAGATATCAGGTATAAAAGCTGGCAAGAAATAAATGCCTGTTTTTCCCAGTCTTAGGCCTGCGGTTTACTTTGGGTTTTTTGCATGTGTAGCATCTCCTACTGCAGCTGTTTTAGCAGCATCTCTCAATCTTTAGATCCCTGCTGTCAGAATAGTCATGAATATGAGTTACACCAAGTGCTCCCAACAAAACATGCAACTGAACTTAATCTAGATTTTTTCATTTCCATTCATTGAGTTCTCCAGTCAGTTAAAGTGCAGTGAATGCCCTCTTATATTTATCATTGTACATTGAAACTCAGCAGCTTGAATTCTACATTGGAGACCATGGCAGAAGATAGAGAAAGGTTTTAAATCATGCCAATTAAAATATATTTCTCTTTAGTTTGTAGGACCCTAAGGTCATTTCTAATTTCTATTTTCTTTCTTTTTTTCTTTGTGTGTGTGTCTATGTAGTGTTTCCTGAGTTTCTCCATTAATTTTGATGGAAAAGCAAAGAGGCTTTGGAATTCTGATAATAAACTCTTGTACCATTTGTTGAATTGCCTGGAATCCTGAACAACTGCTGTTTAGGCTACTAAAGACTGTCCCAGAAATTTTCCAAATATATCAGCCTGTCTTACACCAATGCAGTGTAGCTGTACAGTGGGTGACACAGGCTGGGACATCTAACCCGCCTGACTTCAGTTTTCTTCCACCTTCATTTGAAGTTTAACACCATCAGTAAGAGGCCTTTTTTTGTAATCCTCTGTGTCTGCTTAAACCAATTTCATTATGCTTATTTATCATACATGTGAAAAGCGTGTGTAGTGTTTAAAATGCTCAGCAAAGTCAAGTAGAAATAGTTATACTATGAGAAAACTGGGGGAAAATTTGTCATTTACCAACATCAGGAAAGAGCTCCAACTCCATGGAAATCACAGTGACTAAACTGCAGCCAGCAGGAAGCCATCAATTATAACATCCTTCTGCAATCCGTAGCCAACTGTAGAATGTTTTTTAATGTAGATGGTGACTGGGACCGATGCAGATTTTATTACTCTTTCTATAAAGCAGAAAATGAATCCATTCTGAATTGCTTTATTTAAATGTCAGGTTGACCACAAAGCAACTTGCTTTATGCCCATAATGTAGAATGAATGTAATTTGGTTCCCTGATGAGCCCCTGCATTTGTGCAGGAGGATGATTGGTTTAAGGCAGTGCTGTATTTTGATATATCTTCATGTGATAATGAGGAAAAAGACTAGAAGGCAATCTTAACTGCACCTTACATACCTCAAATTCTTCTTAATGTTAAATATCTGTGGACCATGACAAGGGTCTTTGCATTTCAATCTGGTTGCTTGTTAATGAAAGAGAATACTGCAAATTAGGCAAAATAGGCAAATTGGGCCCAGGCTTCCCGTATCTGTTGGAAATAGGTCATCAAGTGGAAGTTTGGACTAGAGGTCTCCAGAGGTCCTTCCCAGTGCTGATGCTTCTATGATTATTCCCTCTGTAGGAGTGGTGCATTTCTGAACTATTTTTCCTTATATGAAATATCACCCTGCATTGATGCTAAAAGAAAATTTTCAGTTGATTTCTGCATTAGTTAACTGGATTAGTAGAAAGCTCTTCTAGTTAAGGAATCCATCACCACAAAGGAAACCTTGCAGTCCTTTACATCCATTGCAGTGTATTCAGAATCCACTGAAATTCAGACATAAATGCTGGGCTGGAGTTTTATTTAAATTCTCTTCAGATTGAAAAAGTCATATTTTCTCATGATAGTTGCAAAATAAGGTAGAAGGGTTTTATTATTAATATTATTATTAGTGTGTGTGTGTGTGTGTGTGTGTAACTCTCTCAAGATAATTAATACAGAAAAAGAATAGCTGTCGGTCTGACAAATTAAATTGTCCATAGATGATATACCTGACAAGTGTATGAACTCTGCCTCAACAGGCTAATAATGGTAAGATATTAGCACTCAGCCAAAGGCAGAGTGACCTGTGCTGTACAGACTGCATTTAAAAATGGATTGTCTTCTGCATACTTTATTTTTATTAAATGGTAGTTGAACATACCACTTACAACCTAATGATTTCATATCTTTTACACAGATACTACTGATGCAGAAAATTTAATAAATTAAAAATATTCAGTGCATTTTAAAAATATTCTTTCTAGTGCTCTTTAAGAATGAGGAAGAAGGTGGCTAGAGCAGGGTTAGATGATCTGCCACCTGTGTGACAGCCCATCTGTGTGACCCACAGTATCTATTTTTCAGAAAGTTTCACCTCGGTATCTAGAACAAATTTTTTTCTTCTGTACTTTTTTCTTTTTTCTTTTACTAGATCTCATGACTGACTGTGTGCTCAAAGATCTATTTCTAGATCTAATGATCTATCACTTTCTGAAATTGAGAACCTGCTTTTCTGACCTGTCCTTTATAAGGTAGAAGGTACTAAGGGAGCAGCTGGGTGGAAGAACAAAGGCGCAGGAAGAACCTGCCCCTGCATGTCCCTTGGGTTTGAATGATTCTTAGAAATGTACACAATTAAAGAGGAATATGAGCCCTAATTAGGAATTTAACAAAGGATGGCTAAACTATTCACACAGACCAATTTTTGGTTCAGGCAGAAACTTTTTTTGTAGTAAGTTGCCTCCAGCTTTTTAAAAGAACTGTTACTAAGTCCGTGGAGCTAAGCTTCTTACAACGTGCTGTTCAAAGTCTGTAAATATGGACAGGGGATTAAGACTTGTTTTGTAGTCTTTACAGATGAAATGAAAACATATTTCATCTAAAATGCAAATGTAGGAAGATGCAGGAAAGGACTTTGTATAAACTAATTCAAACCTCATCGGATGTTGTCATTGCTTCTTCTTTTGTCTGTGTTAATATCCATGTTGGATTTCTTTTGAGTTATTGTAGGGCACAAAGAAATTTACTGAGGAAAAGGGAGTGAAATGTAAAACCGTTATTTTCTTGACAAAGAGAAATTTTGAGAGAGGCCTACCAGTCCTCATAGATCAAAAGGAGTGAGGAGGATGTCTGAAACATGAGCCTGTTTGTCACCTCACACCTAATACACACTGATCTGCTGATCATACAAATGCAGATCCTTGAAAATCAGACTGCATTTCCCAGAGCAGACAACTGGGATAATCTATGGAGAAACTCACTTGGTCCTTTTAAAACATTCATTACCTGATGGCAAGTGATCAGTCACTTCTCAAAGTTCTTTTCAGAAATGCTCTTGTATACCCTGAAACTTATTGAAAGATAGAACTGAAATAGTTTTAAGGATTACAAGTGTAAAAGTCCAAAATACTGCGCCAGCTACTCTTTCTGTCAGACAGAAAAATCAGCCATTAATTACCATTAAGGTCAAATCTCACTTTAAGTATGGTATACACATTAGTCTAAGCCCTTATAAAGCCTCTGTTGCCAAGTGAAACCCAAGAATTTAAGCTTCAGTTCTTTATAACGCAAATAAAACTACTACATCAGAGAATTTATTTTCCCTGAGTCAGCTGATAAGAAGAAATCTACAACTCCCCCCATGGTTAGTGAGGCAAGCTGCAAATTAAGAAGCTAATGATTTAAATTCTAATTTAATTGAAGATGATACTACCGGACTTCAGTATTTTCAACCCATATTTCAGCTGTTCTGTACTATTGCAGGTTTCCTTGCTTTAAATAATAATCCTTACTTCTTAGCATTTTGGGAGAGCAGGGGAAAAGAGATGAACTGTCCATATTGCAGAGCTGAAATTCCCTACTGAAATAGGGCTGACAGAAGACCTTGAAGTTGGCAAAAGTCAGGAAAAAAAAAATTTTGTGGGGTTTTTTTTCCTTCCAGTAATAATGAAAGATGAGTGATAAATCTCTGTGCCTGCTGCTGTTACATTCTAAAAGCAATTGTTCAGCCAATATGTTGATTAAGAAATGTGACTGAAAACTGATCTTGGGATTTTGCAGCAGCCTGAGATGCTTTTTGCATTTGTTTGATTTCCATTTAGTCTTTTATGCTCAGAGCTAATCCAAAACCAGATTTATGTGATGACATTGCTGTGTTGGAACAATGCAGACAACTTAATAGCCTGACTGATGGTAAGGAATAACATACATTTGTAGAGACCAAATTCATTAAAGTGTCATTTGAAAGACAGTAAAAATAAAGCTCCAAAATTTCAAATTGATGAAAAATTCAAAATATTAATTCTGAACTTTACTAAATCCAGAGATTTAAGTTGGAGTTAGGGCTTATACATTAGGGTCTGAAATATCTTGTGTTTCCAGGAGAAATCAGTCTAATGTAATTAGAAATTATGTTTTAGAGGGTTATATTACTGCACGACAACTCTATTAGAAAAATAGATCTCTATTATATAAGGAGTAATTTGATATATATTCTCTATTGAAATAATAAATATTTCACGTGAATCCTGTGAACTTTGAGGCTTGCTGCCATCTCTAGTCTACCTGGAATGCCCAGTAGATTGTTAAAGGGATGAGCAGAAGCAACATCTATCCCCAGCAGAGCAACTTCAAACCTTTAATGTCCAAATTTGGATTTAGTTTTAGCAGTCAAGGCTCACATACAGTTTGCAATTCAAATTCCGACATTTCCTTTTGGTATTGCTTTTTGTTGCTATTGCTGTGCAATTTATGACTTTCTCCCCTGCACTGAGGAAAGAGTAGAAACTTTGAAGAAGCATCTTAACAGAGGCTTAGATGAGAAGTGCTCTCTGCACAGCAGCCCCTGTGAGGTAATGACCACACAAGTGTTCCATCACTTTTGCGTTTGAATCTTATCTTGAATTCCAAAAAAGTGGCAGCTTAGAGGTGTTTGTGTTTCTGGCTACCTGTGGGGCCCAGAGTTTACAAAGGTTTCATGTCTCTGAGACTCCTTGAAAAGGGACAAGAGTCAGTGTAGACCAGTGGTGTGCAGACTGCCGTGCCACATTCTGGGCTGAACTGATTGAGGAGTGAACAGTTTCTGCTGATTTCCAACTCTGCTGAAAGTTCAGATGTTTCAGGCAACTGAATTTGAAAGCTTTCACTCATTCAAAACTAGTAAAAATGAGAAAGAAATTGAAAGATATTGCTTGGATTTGAAAGTCCAAGTTTTAGCCAGACCCATCAATGCAATAAACCTGCCACAACCAACCTTAAAACATAGATTTTATGAAAACTCCATGGGAATCCACAGAAAAATGAAAGATAAAATCAGAACTAAAAGCATCCTACAGTAATTGAACTCTGTAAGATACGTTTCTTGTTAGATGTTGTACATGTGTAGTTAATAGTCTGAAACCTCATGAATATTAATCCTGAGACATCAAAGTAGGTCTACAGTGTATAACAGCAAGCTAATCTCCGAATTCAATAAACACAGTATACTTTTAATTTAGATAATAAAAGGCTTAGGGTTTTAACTAAAATAAATTTTGCGTAGTGATAAAAGGATTGATAGTTTGACTATCCTGATTTACTCTGACGGCATTGCTGCAGCACCCATTCCTTTCCCTTCAGCGCTAAAGCTTCGAATCTTCTTACATCATCTATTTCATAACAGGTCACTGATGCTTCTAAGCTGATATTTTGGGGTACCATTATCAGATTTATTACTTCTAGAAATTTTGCTTAATTCAGTGCACGTTTTACTTAAGGAGGACAGCTTGAAACTGTCATGTGCTAAACCTTGTTAGAAAACCGGGCTTGAATGCTTTAAAGTTTTGCACTAGGAACTGAGTCCTCAGCCTGAGACCTCTTAACAAGGCCAATTCTTCCAGATGTAGAGTCACTTAAAGCTGCTTCTAACTTTGCTTCTTTGCAAGTCTTTTCTCTGGACACAAAGGGAATGCTGAGTGTCACTTTGGGGAAGTTCGTTTGCTTTGGCGCTGTTACTCAAACCTTTGCTGATTTTGACAATGATTTGCTCTAAGCTTGTTGTGTTCCCTGAGGTCTTGGACTTTTCAGTAGCTGCAAATATCCCAGGCCAGTGCTATAAGAACCCTGGATTTTGTTGCTGTAGGTAGCTTAAGTAATCGAGAAAACAAAACTTATGCAGAGTAAAACAAATACTTCAGCAAAACAGTACAGGAGGTGAGTTTATATTTGATCGGTTAAAGATTCTTTTCTGTCCACAGTTAATTAATAATTAAACAGGAAAAGCTAATAAGAAGCTATGACTATGATTCTTTGCGATGATCAAATTCTATTTTAAAACTCAATTTCTAGACTACTTCTGAAATGTACGGTCAAAGGTGACTGTGTGTTTCCATAACAAAATCGAGAAAATACTGAAGATGCTACAGTTAGGCATCTTCTGGCAAATAACTTATGGGGTGGGATGGGGTGTGATTTTCTTGTTTTAAATGTAGAATCACAGTGCACTAGTAAAAAAAAAAAAGTAAATTAAATGAAAATAAGAAAAAGAGTGTTAAGAGAGAGGAATAGCAACCCCCTTGAAACTCATAAAACATGGGGGTTTTTTTCCTTTAAAAGAGTATAAATTTTAAAAAGATCTCTAAATGTTGAATAAAATTGAACCGAAATAGCTTGAAGGCATTGCACAAATGGCTGTAAATAAAGATTTTAATAATGATCTCTGTAGACAAAGAAGTAGTACATCGTAGCTATTGACTAACTCAGTTTTTGGAATGGAAGCTAAAAGTGAATTTAACATAGTGCTCTGATGCGCAGTCTAATGAACTGCTGAAGTAATTAAATGTGGGAGGGATGTGTGGAGAGTGTATTTGTGAAAGAGATAAAAATTTTTCAACCCTTTTCCAACAACTTAGACAAAAAAAGATTGGGCTTACTGCCTGTTAGAATAAGTTGACATTTCAGCAGCTTCTGAATGGCAACAATAGTACTGCTATTACTTAACTTCAAGCCAAAATCTGGCCTCTGTTATCTTGTTTATAAAGTGGTAAGAGTCATTTCAGTGTGTAATTCTGCAGGATGCTGCCAGTTTTCACTCAAAAAGCCTTAAAAATAAAAGAAGTGGAATAGATGCTTTATTCAAAATTAAAGAAATTAAGCAGTTTGCAATACTCTGTGTGCAAGGGTACCACAAATACACCAAGAAAGCTCTGCTTCATTATTGTATGATTTTCCATTCCTTTATAAATGGCTTCATGTAAAGTAAATTATCTCAAAAAACAAGTCAGACAGAATGAGAGACTCTTACACCTTTTTTATGACTGAAATTACAGTTGAAGTGGCAGAGTTATATTTTTTGACAGTGTAGATACTCAAATGGTTCCCAGACCTTGAAAGCAAATGTGTATTTCTTGGATATTGAGTAATAATGTGCTACTGGAATCTTGTCATTGGTGTCTTACAAAATTCCCTCTCAAAGTTTAGAGGGTGGGAAGGGCCAACTGGTGAAGGATTATGTGATGTATTAACGAAGGGTGTGAAAACTTCCAGGTGGTACTGAACACCTTCTGCTTTTACTGTCCTCCATGGCATGCGAATATTTCTGCTACCTCCCAAGATTAAATTTAAATTAATCTCTTTTTAACTTCTTAAACTGTGACAGGATTAAGAAATGCTAGGACACGGTTTGTTACGCAGTTGGCTCTTAAATAACAGATGTTCCATAATGATAACAAAGCCTGCATATTCTAAATTGTCTGACTAGTAACATATTTAAAAACCTTTACAATTATGCAATGTCACAAATTATTGTCTCTGAAATATCTTTAGCCTAGAGGCTCTGTATGCAAGGAAAAGGAGTCAGGGCAGTGGTAAATTGCAGTCTCAGAGGCTTTCAGCCTTTCTACAGAACATGACAGCAGTTGTTCCCCAATATCACCCCACTGCAATAATTTTGTGTCTTCCTATAGAACAAAAAGACAAGCTTCTAAAGCCAACATTATCTCTTTTCATTTCTCTGGCCCTTTTTGCAATTGTGAAATCTGCTTTTCTCTGAGCCTAAAACAAATTGAAGGGAGAGCCAACAGAAGACTATTTTGGAGTTCATAACCCAAGTTGTATCACGAAAAGTAATTTATAGGTAACAATCCATTAACCTTGAAGAGGAGAAGGTCAGAAAACTGACAGCATTTTGTTCAAAAGCTGTGTGGGAAAAGAACAATATCTCAAACTCATCCAAATGCGAAATGCCATGATCACTTTATAACTCAGTAAGCAGAGCTTAAAAAATTCACCTTATGAAATAGATCAGATTGAATTATGTGGGAACACACCAAAGACGGTAGGAAACCTCTGCTAGCTGTATTTTAAAACCCTTGTCTGCATGTAAACAAAGCTGTAAGTATTTTTAACTAATTAAAAATAGAGCACATGGTAACACTGCTTCGCTGCTGATAGAAAGGCATTTTCCAGTTTTCCTTTGATCACTGCCACTTTGTTACTGGCTCCTACAGGAATCTGACTATTTATAATGACCTGTTTACAGTCATTTAATGTAAAACTTCCCTTAGTCCTACTCTTCCCTGTGGCTCTTAAAGACTTAAATTTTATATATTCTACTAAATTATATCATTGGCTTCTCAGCATTTGGGCATCCGTTAGATCACCACCTTGGATAGGAACTCCATAATGTTTGTAAATCCTCTGTTGGGGAGGCAAAATATTTCACTAAATATATTTTTTTCTATTTAGGTAGTTCATAATTTGATACTAATTTTGCTTTCTGGTTAGAGACGGTGGATAGAGGATTACAGTGTGGAAGTACAAACTCCTTATGAGATACTCAGCTTTAAGAAATACAGGATACTGGCAATATCTCTTGCTTTCTCTTTTTCTGAAGCCTATAGCATATTTTGAGGATTTTTGCCTTTCATATATAAGTGGTTTAGTGTAATGGGATTTTCTGTGGCTTGTGATGTATGGTCAAGAACTGCCTGGATGGAATGACATTTACATTAATGACTGTGATTGCAGAGGTTTGACACAGTGACCCAGACATCTCTTATGCTCTTATGGTCTAAGTCAGTAGCACCACACTGATATTTTCATCAGCATATGATTTGAACCAATGAACAATATAGCTGATGAATGTCACCTTTTTACACAACAACATTTTCAAGCAGAAAGGTACCAAACCACAGAACGTGTGAAAAAATAGACTAATAGTTGCCATCAATCTCCATTTACCCTGGATGACAACAGCATTAAAAAGCAAAGGCAGGGACACTAATCCAGTGCAGATAATAGACATGGCTACTGCTTAGAAAGTCACCTTTTGTTCTTAACTACCTCAATTGGTTGCCCATTACATATTCAGTGATTCCTCCTCTTTCTAAATAGGTGAAAATCCTGATATTCCATAGTGCATAGTCCTGAGGCAGCAATCATAGGTATGGTCATGCTCTAACTGCTAAACATATAGACCTGGGGAAAAAAATGTTATTTACTGTCCCATCTATCCTAAACAGGTACATCCACTAAATACCACCACTGAGCCTGTGACAGGCAGTATGTAAGTGTTGCATAGGGGTCAGCACTAATAACAACTTCAAATGCTGTGACGGCTGTTGCTGTTTAACAGAGAACATCAACATATATACCTCATTCTTTATGATCTGCTTAGGAATAAATTATTTCATTATGCTATATGATTAATAAGCATGCAAAAATAATTGCACTAGTTGATGGTTGGTTGAAAATGGATAAATGTTCATCACATACAACCTACAGAAAATGAACATCAGGGAGATCTGAGTTAGAACAAGTTTCAGCTCCCCATCTGAACCAATGTAACTAATTGTGTGCATAATTATAGAGTATTTTCATAATAACCAGGGCAGTTTAGTATTTTTCAGTGGTTTATGAATCATGCACATATATCTAACAGTAATCTCAATGTACTGATTTAAACATAGTACTGTTCTCATTCTCAAAGGGGAAAAGCGTGGGTTCAATAGAAAAATGATTATTGCATATCAACTTCTACATCATTTCCTTACTTTTTCTGAGGCAAAGAAAGAGGAAAATAGTCTATTGAATGCTTTTCAAAGCCCTGAATACTGGAAGCTGTACCCTGGGGCAGGGGAACTCTTTCTAGTTGATGTGACAGAGCTGCTGCTGCTGTTCAGTTGGTATCCTGGTGATGATGTTGCAGACAGCACAAAAGCTTTGGGATACATGGACAAAGCAGCAGTCCACTGGCAAAGACCATGATGTGTGAATGACTGTGGGGATTAGGGGTTTCATCCAGTCCAGTAGCCTGCGCAATAGCAGCAATGAGCATGTCATTAAGGCAGAGGGAAAACCACAGACAAGAGTGTGATGTTCCTCTAGTTCTCCTCCAGCCTCCTGTTAGTATTTTCCATAAAGAGAATATGGTTTCTCGGGCTTTCAGCTGGTCGTCAGGCTGAAATTGTCTGCTTTTTTTTCTGCTGTTTCTTGACAGAACCATTGTCTTCTCAAAATTATATTGCAAGTAAGATTTTTGGGGTTTTTAAACAGTCTTCCTCAGCTATTTTTCAATTTAAAACACTGGTGATTTTTCAGTTTATGTCTGTCTTTTTTTTTTTTCTTTTACTGTTGATTATCTAATTTCAGTTTGTAATTTCACACATGCTCTGAATTGCCTCTTGTGTTGTCTAGTCTGCAGGTTTGGGCTTCTGAAAATGGGTCTTTCAGAATCCCTACCTTCTTTAGAATAACATGCTTTACCTTTCACCTGCTGTCTCTTGTTGTTTTCCATGTTTTAAGAACATCTGTTGGTTCAGAAAAGGATTTGGAAATAGCTATAATCACATAATTTGCTGAAATTAATTTAGGTAAAAAAAAAGAGAAACACACAAGCCTGTATTTAAGAGATTAGGGAAATAAATTGTTATCCTTTTAAGCTGAAGTGACACACAGTTTAAAACCATTTCAGTATTGCATACATTGCTTTGAAAGGCTCTTGGAGTGTGTCTATATAGTAGAAAACCAGGATATTTAATTTTTTAAAAATTCTTATAATAGAACTACACATTTCCTTCTGACTGGCTTGAGTGCTCCTTGACAATGTGGTTGATTTCTGGCCTGAAATAAAATCCAAATGTTTGAGAAGTTTATTTAGACATTATACTTCACTTCTAATTCCAAGACTTGTGTTACATGTGTAAAGCAATTTGTGAGTTTGTTTTTTGCAATTCAAATAACAAATGGTAAAAATAATATCAAAGAATTAGCAATAGCTCTGTAAAACTTTTCCTCATGTTCAGAAGTTTCCAGACAAGAGTTTAAAAAGCTCTTCAGTGTGATAGGCAAAGCCATTCTGAAATGTAAAATAAATGAACTTTAGAAATATGTCAATAAGTAGAGAAGACAACCACCCTGCTGGAAAAGAGCCTGCAGCTTGTTTCTGTTTATTTGTTAAAAAGCAGAGATAAAGAAATACATGCACATTTGACTGAAGAAATTGGGCATATTGCAGTCAGCTCTCCTGACAGTTCAGGAGGAACCATATGTACAGATAAAAAGAAAATAAAGTCACCCTGGTCAATTTATTCCAGCTTTTCTGATGGCATACGCAGAGTGAATGCAGGCATCTAAAAGACAATGTGCACTTCCCCCCCCCCCATCAGGTTTCTGAGAGAGAGTTGAAAATGCTGTTGCTGTGGTCAGAACCAGCTTTTCCTTCACTGCACCTTTCCCCTCACGTCGTGTCTGGCCAACAGTGGTTAGCGCTGTCCCCCAGATACGGGGAAGAGTGTAAAAGGGACAGACATTTCAAAAATACCCAGCAAATTAGGGATAGAAAAGACAAAGCAGAATGCATACTGCAAAGAGTTGTGTGTTTTCTTTAGGCTATTTCTTTTTATTTTTAAAGGAGAAAATTCCTTGGGTTCCTCAGAGAGTTCAGACAGATGAAGGTTTGGCATTCTGCTTGGATAGATATTCATCCTTGCACATGGCACAGGGTTGATTTGTTACCCTGAGTGAAACACAAGGAAAGAAACACAATGTAAAGCCTCACTTGGTCATGGCTGCTTTCTATGCATACATTTGGCTGCTTTCACTGAATACATTTCTTGCCAGATTAAAACTATAGGAAGGCAGCACTCCCCTGGACTTTCTGTTCTTCAGCGTTCTCTCTAATCCTTCACCTCTGGAAATGTGTCACAGAGTCGGTTAATAAATATCAAATAAGGTAAAAAATGAACACAGAGAAGAAAGCACTTGAATTAATGCATTCCATTACTCTCCAGACACATGTAGAGAAAACAACAGAAACTTGTCTGATTTTTTTTTAGCTTAAACAACATTCCACTTACCTTGTTTTTCCTTAATTGCTTGAAATGAAAAATTCAGCAGCTGGGGTGAACTGAAAAGTAGATCCCAGGGTTTTCCTCTTCCAGCTGCATATAGAGCTACTCTCATAAAAATGAGGTATCTGTCTCTGAAGACTATCCCAGCGGCCAAGAAAGTAAATAAATATTAAGAATGGGAGGTTTGGTGACATGACTGCTGGTGTCAAAACTTTCTGATTTATTCCCAAATAGAATGAAATAATTACATCTCTCAGTGCATTAAAACTAGTCAAAGCTACTTACTCATTTTTAGGCTTAAAGTCCCCAAGCCTAGAATTAGGACATGTATGGGTTTCTTTGCTTGTTTGTTTACTTTCTGTGTCCCTGTGTACCCCAACCTCCAGAAAAGTTTGTAATAAAGTGATAGTTATTTAAAAAAAAAATCTGAGATTATAGTTAAGATCAAGGGAGTGTGACTAGCAGCATTATGCCTCGTTAAATATTACCTTGGACATTTTAATTTAGTGAGTATAAATGTCATTTCTCTGTTATTGAGAAGGTGGTGAAAAGCAATGAAAATAAGGGTTCAAGATTCACAGAAGAGAATTTTTGCTGATTACAAATATGATAGATCAAATATTAATCAGCACAGTGTGTGTGAGACAGTTCTCCTGGTACTGACTTTGTCTACAGGATAACATAACAGTGCAGCTTTCAGGATAATGAGCTTTTTATGGTTCAGACAAGTGAAACTAGCAATAAAGAAGTCTACTACTCCCATTTGGCTGTAAGTAATGGTGATTGTCACTTCTTCAGCTGATGGGCTCTGACTTAGGCCAGAAATCACCTGGTTTGTGTTACTGCTGGTCTTGTCCCACTAATGGAAACAAAGATGGGCTCACAGGATGGACACAGAAACACTGTTAGTGGTATAGTTTTCAGCGTCACTGAGGCATTTTTGTCAAACTAGATGAAACTTCTAATTCTTTACCAAGACTGGTATCAGAGGTCATGTTTACCTGATGATAGCAAAAAAATCACATGATGTTTTTTTCTTCTGTAGATGTGATCTGTAATAATAATGATGGGGGAGTGTCCCTAATGTCCTGCTCCCAGTTTCTCCTGTGTAAGGGATATATCTTTTTCATACTAAAAGTTCTTCCTTGTCATTTGTAGTTTTTATAAAGTTGGTGTAAGTGTTAAAAATTCAGAGGAGAACTTAATTGTTTAAATTGTTTAAAGCAAATGTTTAATATTTAAGATTCCCATTCCTGATTGTTATCCTTCATTAAATCATGTCAGGAATTATTTACTGTAGGGGACAGATACTATGATGGTATTAAGTATTTTATTATAACTCTGTGTAGATATAACTGCTCAGCAAAAGTTAAGTCTGCAAAAACAGAAGATAAGAGGAGAGCAGGGAAGTACATGAGGTGCAAAAAAAAGAGGCAGGGAAACAAATGTCGTTCTCTTTTCTCCTTTAAATAGCTTTTCTTCTTAAATCAGGTTGATTAGTGTTCAGTCTCTGAAAGTCTAAAACGTGAAAAGGCGACCTGCTTTCCCATGAGAAGTTTATTTTTTCTCTGTTATGGTATAGCTTTGCCATTGTTGGCTTTGTGTTATCACATTTTCAGTCTAATCCTTCCAAAAGTAAAACCACCAGTGGACTTGCTGAATGGCTTTAACCTCTAACAAAATTCAAAAGATCTGCTTAATTCCTCCGGTCAATAACTGCATTTTCCATCCAGAGATCAGCACAAGTGACAGAGAATGTACTCCTCCCATTTCTGTATTTGTAATGCAGATTTCTTGGCCACACTGAAATTTCAGAGATTATTCCAGTCATGTTACAGAGTTGGGATAAATATGTTTGAGGGGTTGCTCTTTAATGTTCAGTTACTGTTTGACTTCCTGAACCGAAGTGCTGCTTTGTATTTGCTAAATATAGGGCGCTCTGGCAATCAAAATGTAAAACATGGTTCTAAATAATTATCATTTTTAGAATAGTCCCCAAGGTTGAAATACTTTTGTGTTTAATAACAAGATGAAATCAATCGAAAACCTAGATTTAATGTCTCAATGTGAAAAATAAAAACCAAACAAAAACCTTAAATAGAAATTCTCTCATGTACAGATTTTTATGTCATTTTATCTGCTTTCCAGGAGAAACTGTGTTCATCATACTGTGCTGGAAGGCAAAAATACTTTGAAGTGATTTATTTTAGTTTTGATAAGTTCTATAATGAAAGTTATAGTTGATATTTCATATGAATTATAATCAGTGGTAGAGAAGAGGTACTGCTGACTATACCTGTTGACAGACTTAAACCTACATCTATCGTAAATACATATTTTCCTATTTCAGAAATAATATCTTGATATTCTCAGCACCCTTATCTCTGTGGCATTTCCACCTGTTATCGGGTAGGATGTGCTGATCTAAGAATGCCCTGGTACAGATAATCGAGCAAGCACAAAGCCTGGCCAGCACACTGCAGTGCCATGCAGAGCTGGTAGCCTGAGCCCTGGAAGAAATAACCACCTGGGCTGGAGCCAAGGTAATTAGTGCTGCTTTCCTGAAACGGTGATTATTCAAAGCACCACACTGAGGCAGCCCTGGTGCTCCTGGCCCTGGAGATAACTGCCACAGTCAGCTCAGGTGGCTCTGCAAGGTGCTGCTCCACTGAGCCCAGGCAGAGGCATGCTTGTCCCTGCAGCGGTGAGATGGCTTTGCTTCCCTTGGATGGCTGCATTATTTAATTGTTTCTCTTTGTAATCTGAAATAAATAAAGCAGCTTGGTTGTACTTTTCATATGAAATGTTGCCTTCATAGTAGTTAATAAAGGTCAGATGTTTCCTCTCTTCCTTGATAAGTTCTTCATATAAGCTACATCTCTTACGAAGATGTGAAGGCTGACCAGAGGACAGTCGTTAAAAACTCAGGGTGTATTCCAGGACCCACAGCCTCACCTCAAGTCCTGTGTGCAGTTTGGGGCATCACAACAAAAAAAAGAGTGTTAAGATATTAGGGAGTGTCCAGGGGTAATAGACCAGGCAAGTGAACAGGTAATCCCCCTCTGGGGAAAGAACCATTTCCCAATATCCAGCCTAGTATCTATGCTTCCCTGTCACAGATCCATGCTGTTCCCTCTCTGAGCCAAGTTATCCTCCTATTTGTGATAATAGAAGCTGACATGAGAAAGTCAGAAAAACTTGGATATTTCTTGTCTAAATGTAATGAAAATTCTCAGTTTATAATTTGATCACTGAGCAGGTACTGCCCATGTACCTGCTGGTACCACCATGTAACCTGATTAATTAATTCAACTACCATATGCATCAGCTCTTGGAAAACACAGCAGACAAGAACTAGAAAATCACCTACCTTAACACTGATGTCCCAAGATAAAGATAAGCTCAAGATTTAGCTAATGATTTCCCATTCTCTTATACTTTTCAAAATAATTCCTAATCAATACTGAAAAGTATCCAAAAATAGATTTTCTGTAACCTTGTAGCTCAGCTAGATGGAAATTAATAGGAACAAAAGAATCAGTGTATTGGATAAGATTGGACCCATTTTTCTTCATGCTGACAGGTTAATATCAGCTATTTCAGAGAATAACTTCAGAAAGCAAACGTTATTTAAGCATGTTAGAAGATAACTGTTTCCTTAAGAAGGAACTCTCTACTTTCCTATCACAGGAAATGTGATATATATTTTCCACATCTGAGGAAATGTGGATATAAGACCACATAAATTTTCTGTGCTACTGAAATACTCTGGGCAGTACTGACAACCTTTCCTCATTCATGCCATTCATATCTTCTTCCTTCTTTTTGCTTTTACTTTTTGATTTTTTTCTTTTTTGTAAAAGAAACATAAGGACAGTAAGTTCTGCACTTCCAGAACTGGACACTACAATTTGCAAACAAAGCTCTGCTTCATCTTTCCTTTGTCTGGGAGCTGCATGTTTTGTCATTGCAGGGCAAAGGGAAAAGTGAGTTTCAGGATAATTATAGAATTATCCAAAGGCTGATCATGCCATAAGGAACCATGTTTCCATCTCCTGTTTTGCTTAGTAAAGCAACAACAGGACATTTTTGCTAGCATTATCTCCACAGCACCTCTTGAAATTAAGGTTGTGTATAAAATGTATTTTCAGTACAACACATTATGTAACTCAGCTGAATGTACAAATTGAGTTATCAGGAATATGAGGCATTTCGAATTTGAACGAACTGCTGACAGACTGAGTGATCCCCGTCTTGCAGAGGAGATGGACTGAGTGGTGGCACTGCACAACCAGCTGTGGGAAGCACTACTAACCTCAACCTTTTAAGCAGTGGAAGGCAGTTTAGTAGAGTATTAGTATTCTCCTGATCTCCTGATTCAGCCAGAGATGTAGCACAGCTTTCGTGGTGTCTAAATTGACTTCCATAAAAGTCTGAGGTAAAAATATGCGTCTTAGCAACCCTTTCCAGACTACATGAATAACCATGTTTTTACTTAGTTTTAGTCTTGAAATTTGTGCTAAGAATCATCACAAGTCTTAATTTGCTGAAGTTACCTCTCCAAAATCATTTTTCCAGAAAGAAGGTGACTTACAGAGAATGCTTCAGACATTTGTATGATGCAAAAATAATATTTTAAGAACACTACATAAAAATGTATGTGAGGAATCGATCAGGATTGCTTATCATCTTTTAAGTAGATAATACAAACAAAATAAAAGTTCTGCAATTATGAGAGAATTTGGTTTTCAAATTGAGGACTTAAAAAAATTGAGATCCAGAAAATTAGAAACCTGAGAAACTACTGAAGATATTCTGTATTAATTAGCAACAATTGTAATTTTTTGCATTGAAATGAGACGAGACGATCACTGCCTTTGCCTAGTAATGAGAAATAAAACCTAAAAGAAGTGCGAAATCAATTACTTCTGATTATTGTGTCAAGCATTACGCAATCAGAGGCTGTTTTGCATTCACAGCACATTCAGAATCTCCTGTCTAAATGAGCTCAATTATCTGAGCTGTTTCTCTCGACCTTTGTTTCTTTGGAAACTAAAATCTTTGATTGCAATAATACTGCAATTTACTGCAAAATTCTTTTTCATCCTCTGCTATAAATTGGCAGAATCAATATGTAATAATATTTGGAAGGTCATGCATTTCAATTATGCTCAAACCTATGCATAAGTTACAAATTGCTTTAATCAGGGGTGGGTGAGGCAAATGTATAGACTGAAAAATTGTTTCAGATACTGTTTTATCCTTGTCACTTCTTTATTTCTTCATAAATCTTTCCAAGAACATTGAAGCTGTTTTGCCTGAGACAGCCAGATAAACAACATGGACACTTTCTCTAGCAAAAATATTGATTCATTCCCCTAAAGTAAATATAGTAATTGGAGGAATGAAATCAAATAGTGGCATCATAAAGCCCTGTACATATTTCTTTATGTTGAATTTTGTTGAATGAGAACCGCATTATCTTGATCTAAAAATAATTTTAAATTTTCTGTTTCCCATCATGGAGTGGATTTCTGAAAAGTTTGGACTATCTCTAATACTGAATTACTTCCTATTTCAGTGACACAAATAGGAACATAGATAAAAAACCTTGTCCACTTGCGTAAAAAAGAAACAAAGCATGACCAAAACCTTTATATGTTGATAAATAACACTTGACTATAAATGCATAATTATAAATACATAAATGCATTAATAACATAAATGTGTACATAAATTTTTTTAAGTCAATGTACATAAATAATAATTGCCCCAGTTATTATTACTGAAATATAAACTGTATTTTGCTTCATTTCTGCATTACAAATATAACAGCTTTATAAGGAGATGTAATTGTTGGAGGCATATAAATTGGAGTCCTTTTGGGTTAAACGGGAATGGGGTCTTGTACTCCTTATGTTTATATATATTCACCCTATTTGTTAATTTTCCTAGGTCTGGGAGAAATGCATGTCTGTGTTCAGTGAAATTGTAATCCCAAGGATAGAGTTAATTAAAATAACACATCATAGGGTATTATGGTGGATGTGCTGTTTTGCTGAAACTGAAAAGGTTTTGCAGAAGTCTATTAAGCTGAATAAAAATTCTAATAGGTGGAGTATCTTGGGTGCAGGGTAAAACGCTGAGGAGAACAGAACATGTTCTCACAGTCTCTAATAAGGCCCCGGTGCACTCCAAGGGAATTGGGGAAATCGGGTCAGGTTCTGCTTCATTCTCAGTCACTCTGCAGAAGGGACTGACTTCAAAGCAGAGAGGTTGGGACCCTGTGTGGGATGTGCTGCCAGGGCTGCCAGGCTGAGCTCCTGCTGCCTGAGCCCCCTGAGTCAGCGGAGCATCAGCCTCACCCAGGAAAAGTTTTCTGCAAACTGTTCACTCTTTATGAGATCAGTTCTGCAGTGGCTCTGCATATTCAAACAGGGTCTGACTGACACTGCACAGAGGGGGAACAGGGAGAATGTGCAGGTATGGAAGAGGACAGTTTTGTATCATCACAAACACATAATGCTTCACGTTTTTCATAAACTAAAGTATCTCTGGTTTCACCTACACTTCTTCGAGTGCAATTGGAGAAATCATGATAGTCTTTTATGTCAGATTAAGATCAAATTTCTTAAATATGTCTAATTTGTTTTAGTCTATATTAATCAAAGCCACTTCTTTTCCCCTCCTTTTCTTAGGGAGAAACAGCAAGTTCTTTGCAATGTTTGTTATGCAATAACCAATTTTATGCAGGACACATTCTTCTTACAGGATGTTGAAATAACAATGTCTAAGACTAATTTGGGCATTTTGGGGTACACATGAATCATAAAAAATGAAGTTCATAAGGTTTGATATGTATTCCCCAATATGAAAAACAATATTTTTGAAGTTAGCCACCATAAATCAAGTTGTCATTCTTTACTGGCTTGTGGTGCTGCACTTATATCTCACAAACCGTAAGTTTATTTCACAAGTTTGTATTAATGCATTTTGTGAGAGGCTCAGAAAAACATGATGGCAACTGTTGGCAACAGAGAAGCTGAAGAGTTGGAAAGGACTGGGTTTTAAGCCTTGTTCCTGCTTACCTAACTCTTTAATTTCAAAATCTCTTTCCTGCTCACTCATACTCGTCACATGAATGACACACACAATGCCAACAGTATGACCACATTTATCCAGCATTCTGGTTCTCCTACAATCATAACTTCTCCCTTTTAGCTTGCAAATATTTGCATTCCTCCACTGAGATGAAATTCAAGTACTCTGGTGTTTATTTGAGCAGCAATTCAAAAAGATTAGAGATGGCAGAGAAATGTCATTTGCAAGGATATGGACATGGCTGCTGCAGTAAGGCCAAAGCAAAGCAGTGTCTGGCTAAACCTCTTGCCTCACAGCCTGCCCACTCTTCCATGACTTCTGGCACAAAGCAATCCCACAGTGGCTCACTGGGAGTCCTGGCAGGATTTTGACTGAGAAAGGTTAGGTCTATATGTATATATCTGTTACGGAATTCTGAAATAGTCTGGGTTTTTTTCCCCTCTCCTCTCCCAGGCAGATTCAAAATGAAGTAGGAAGCAATGCAACTGTGGGAGCTATTTGTAAAATCAGTCAGCACTGAAATGGAGATGAATTTTATGCAGGTTTATCTCCTGTTTTCTTGATTGGTCAGAAGGCAGGCAGTGGAAACCTTTGGATGTTACTGAGGTCTCTGTTCCAGAGCTGTTCTAGTGATGGCAGAGCAGGCAGGGTTCCTTTCTCTCAGGAATGACTGCTGCTTTCAGAGCCTTTACACCCTGGTGCATATGGAAGAATGATCATACCCTGCTTGTCCAAAATAGCAGCTGCTGCCTGCAGCTGAAAATGTGCTCCTCAGACAGACAGACCTCTTTGCATGGTAATGCAGTTGTTGGATACAGAATATTTTGTAGATGAGCATGCAAAGAGGTTTTGGTCTGAAAACCTGAAAGGAAAATATGTGTTACGAATAAGCACTTCTGTGATTAGCACTCTCTGTGAAATATATACATAAAATAACATAGAGAAATAGCTCCAAATTTTCAATATTTTATTTCTTCTTGATTTTTCTCTATCTTGTTCTTCCATTTTTGGCTCAATAGTCTCAGAGACAATCTCCTGCAGGAGGATGTGGCTCTAAATACCTTTTCTGTATTGTACAATGTACAAAGGTGTACAACAATATGAAAAATTGATTTATTTTTCATCAAGCATCCAGAGTAAATGACCATATATATACATTTTGAAATGTAATTCTCACATCTGAGTGAATCCTTTGCTTGATATCCTTTTGGTTCATGCTTTTCCATGCTTTTCAACAGCCATCACACATCATGGTGTTTAGGTTTTGTTTCCAGGCAAGCAAGAAAATTCCACAGAGAATTTACCTGTTAACATTATTCATGTGAGCCCACTTACCAAATAAGTGGGCTATTCAGAATGTAAACCAGGATGCATGTTTAGGTGTTTTAAATGCTGTTTTTACACCAGAAGGGTCTGTCTGCCGAGTGGGCTTGATCTTGACTGCCCCGAGCTCTCTGGAATAATTTCTGTGATTGCACATGAAGTCCAGCTGAGGCTGAAAAATGCTGCATGGTCCAGTTGAGTAATGGCTTGAGGGGCACAGAGAAGGCAAAAACCTCACTGACAGCTCTTGATAATCAGTCTGCACAGTAAGAATATTTTTGGCTGTTTCAAGTGGCTTTCTTCAAAGAGATCAAACATTGCTCATAGATATTCCAGGATCTAAGAGGAAAGCAAAGCTCAATAAATCATTTGCTTATTTACTCAGTGGAAATTCAGGCACAAAGATATGCTCCCGTCATTATTTTTTTCCTTTTTAACGTTAAACTGCTTGCCAAATTAGGAACGTATAGAAAATTATTATTGCTCTTGCTGAATTTTAATTTTACTTCTGAGAGAGTTCTTGGTGTTGACATTTAAAAGAAGATTTATGTTCACTTTCAGTTTCCATAAAGCTTTCTGTTTAAGAATTTGGTTTAGCTGTTGAGGAACTTAGTCTTTTGTTTGTCTTAAAGGTCATATTTTCTTGGATTTTACCTACAAAACCTTGAGGCAGGAACAATTGCATTCAGAAAGGCTACTTAATATGCTGAAATCTAAATACACATTGTAGTAAATTACAGTAAATATACAGCCAAAATTAACAGTAGCCATGAAAGTCCTTGGATTTGAGCTGTTAAAAGTCAAAAACCAGATGTAAAAATTTTTCAGGCTTTGAGCAACCTGGTCTAGTGGAAGTCCCTGTCCATGGCAGGGGGGCTGGAATGAGATGGGCTTGAAGGTCCCTTCCCACCCAAACCATTCTATGATTCTATTCTGTCACAGAATTACTGTGACAACCACTATAACCATGAGAGTTTAGCCAAAGAAATTTTAAGTCAAACACACCTGGAGAACCCAAGTGGTGAGGCCATCATTTATGCCATGTGACTTGCACACACACGTGGGTCAAGACAAAGGTGGACCTCACAACTGAGGACAACGGCAGATGTTTAGGGAAGAGTAAACAAAGAAAAATTCTCATCTATCAGTCAACACTAAGTTAACTTTATGTTAACACGAAATGTTTGGTTTTTTCTTATGGTAATTTGAGACTTTCAATGTTGGAGAATGTTTTTAAATGTGAAATCTGTTAATAGTTCTAGTTAGGCAACTTTTTCCACTTAATACTGGGCCCAGCACATTCTTATCAAGGTTAAAATACTTCACCAAAATAGAAGTTAGTTCCTCTCTAGGTGAAATTTGAGCAGATGCAGAGTCACTGCCAGTTCTAACAGACAAGAGGCTTTTGTGCATCATCTGTATTTCATCAAGCATGAAAAATTCCCATTGAAATCAAAAGGATTTTACCCCCGGTGTCTTTGGATGTGCTGGGACTTCTGTGATGCCTGTGATCTAAAAATATACTTTTCCTCTGCACAATTGACAAGGTGTTCTGAACAGTTAAGAATTGGCAGCCGTCAGTGTCATTTGCCACCGTTTTGTAGGTGAGAAAATTGAGGGACAGAGAGGTTAAGACATCTGATGCTGATCTGTGAGAGAGATAATCCAGAGACAAAATTACTGTTCCTCTGAATGGGAACATCTCCTGATGTCAGCTGAGATAACTGTGTCTCTGCAGGCTGTGACCTTGAAGCTCATTTTTGACTCTTCTGTAGCCTCTACAAATGATGAAGAAAGAAGAATTCATTTAATTTCCTGAATTACAAAAGTAATGTGGCTCTTCTCCTTCTACAAGAAAGGACACAGCTGCTTTTTGCTAGTAGGTAGTAAAAACAATACTTTCAAAAAAAAAAAAAAAGCCACAGATTTGTGGTTTTAAGGGATACAAGGACAATAATTATACTGCACTTTAACCCCTTTAGAGGATCATTAAGTGTAGTGAAATAATCCAACTTTAAAAAAAAATCACAGAATGCATAAGATACCCAGGGAAGACAGATGTCCAAACTGCTAAAGAACCATATTGACAATACCGAAACAAACAATGCATTTTCCTTGAAACAAATGAATGTGAGAACACGGTCTAATAGCCGCAGTATTAAGGTGGAAATGAGAAGACCCTGGAACTGAAGACTTCTGAGTTTCTATTACCATTTAATGTTAGACTGGAAAAGAAATATAAGCCATATTTTGGCATGACTTCCCCCTGTATGTAGATACATTTACTTTATTTTGGCATGACTTCCCCCTGTATGTAGATACATTTACTTTCAGGTGAGACTCCCCAATGTCTTTGATGGAAGCGAAACTATCCATTTCCATGCCTAAATTCTTTTATGCTTCAGCAGTTTGTTTGACTATAGCTATCATTTACACTGATGTATATTAGATAGCAAAAATATCTATTACTGGAAGGGGTGGCTGTTTCTGGTCCTCTCACCATTTCCAGCAGAAAGGAAATGCGTGTGTAAAACAGTAATGAAATATTTCTGGCCTTTCTCTCCTGTGCTTCATGCTGGAAGCCTCAGGCACACTGACAAATGATGGAGAACCTCTTTTTGGTGCCCAAAGTCATATTGTCAATTTTGTCAGCATTCCTCATTGCTGATGCCTGTATCCTCGGTCAGTGACTTTTCCTTCCTCAGACCCTTTTGAGGTAAAAGTAATAGCAGCACCCACAGCTTTTATTTGTAAACAGTGCTCTGCTGTTTTGAATGATGGGTCTGAGCCATCCTGCTGGTAGAAATGTGAACACTTAGACCTAGACCACAAATGTGCTCAGGTGATGGATTGCAGTTAATAATTCAAAGAGAATTTGAGGCCGAATGGAATGGTAGCACATGGCTTTACCTCCTTTTTTTTTGTGTCTGTGTATGGAACAGACAGCTGGCGTTCAGACTTACCTCTGCCTAAACTGAGGGGCACAGCAAATGTTTCCAAAGATATCGCTCCTGGCTCTACCAAGCTTTGCCAGGAGCTAAAATGCTGTAGAATACTTTTGCCTATAAAGGAGATATTCATCCAAAGCTGCCAAAAAAACTGTTGCAAACAGGAATTGAATTTTATTGTAGTGTTGGGATAGCATTATTAAACCTGATGTATTATTACTGATGAAAAAGCCCCCGGCAGAGAATGCATTAATTTTTCTGGTTCCTTGATTTGGAGAACGAGATCCATAAATATTACATAAATCTGTGGCCACTGTTCCTCTCCTCAAGCCATTTCTTTTTTTTTTTTTTTTTCCAAATGTGTCATTTCTTTAAAGGTTATTAGGATAACATCACAAAAGAAACGCTATAGCCTTAGGAAACATAATTGAAATGATTTCTAAATTGCTGTGACCTTGTGACTGCACTTTCTCCTGATAGTAGTAACTCTATTTTTCTGAAAGTCTTGAGTGAAATATCGCTCTCGGGCTATAAAAGAAACCTCAGTTATTTCTAACAATGTGTGGAGAAATAAGGCACAAGTTTTTTTGAATGCTTCCTAGCACCCCTCAAAGAACTTCTGGATGGTGTTTGGCAGTGGGACATTCCTGGTGCTCAGCAGGGGCCATGGAATTGGGCACTTAGCACTCCCTGGGGGGATGCAAATACCTAAACTAAAATTCTCCTCCTGAAAAGGGAGTTAATGTGCAGCGTTTATTTTGAGACTCACTATGTACCTCGCCCTGCAAGTCGCTTCAATTTTCATGGTTACACTTCACTTCTTCCCAGGCAAAACTACAATTCATTGCTAAGCACCAAAGCAAACGGTTTGGCAATCCCTGAAGTGGGTTAATTCCGGGAACTGGATGTGAAAGATTTTGAAAGTATTCTTGGAGCTGATGTCCCTCTGTCCTCAGAAAGATGCTTTCCTGCTCCATACCATGGTTGTCCAAAACCCAATTTTGAATCTAATTTCTCTCAGTCAGAGCCTTGCTGCAGTAATTTTCTGATTTTTGAGTTGAATAAGGCAAAAATTCTTTTATAACTTGGATAAAATTTTCACTGAGTTTTCAGCATTGTGACTCAACACCATTTTCCATATGAACATTAGTCAGAACTTGATATAGGATAACTTGTATATTTCTGAAGCTTCAGTTTATGAAATGGATTTTCTACTAGAAATAGAAAAGGTTGTTTTGTTGTTCAGATTGATTACTCCTTCGGCAATTAGTGTGATGGGTATGTGGAGGAGGGCAGTGAATGACAAATATTCATGGCTACAAAGTTAATGCCTTGACTGATAAAACATCAGTGCACAGAAACCATTTTTTAAGAAAAATGGATAACAATCAATACTGCTGACTGTCTGAAAATTGCTCTTGCACAATCCAAATGATTAATTGCTAATTAATATGTGCTAGAACTTGGTGTGGGAACCTCAGGTAAGCACACAGGAGTTTATTGTGTGTCCATCATTGCTGTAAGAGTGATTATTTTTCCTATATGACTGTAAAAAAGTGTGTCTCTTTTTCCTTACATTTTAGAAACATTTTAAATTCTTTTGTTTACTTGTGGGGAGAAACTTGCTGTGCCTTTTCCTCATGATATGCACTGGAATACTTTTCCTTTCCAATAAATTCTGGTTTACGAGTCATAGTCAGCTTAAGAGAGGTGTTGAGCACAAGGTTTCATAGAGAAGATGTTGCATATCATATTTTATTCAGCTCAACATCAATACTTAGGAAGTCAAAAAAATCTATGACAATCTAATTTAAAATTAATATTTGAAAATCCATTTGGATGTGTCAAAAGTTCAGAAAAAAAATTACTTAATTTTTTTGTCTAATGACATTCTATCTATCTTCGCCAGGAGCTTTGCCTAAACTTGCAGGAATTGTTCCTTAACATGAATTATGTGTATGTTCATAGCTAACAGTGGTTAGAGCATGTTCAGAAAAACAACAAACAAAGCCTTTTCAGACTGCTTGGCATTAATTCACTCATTCTCACCTATACACTTAGGAAATGAGATATCACATCTAATTTTTCACTGGGAAATTAAAAATCATACATAATAATAAATAATTTTTCCTTCACAAGCATTTGACAGAGGAGGTACACATCACCTGAAAAGGAAGCTTCTATAACAACTATTCCTTCACTTTATTTTCAGAACCAATATGTTTTTCATGTTTGATGAAAGAGAATTTATTTATTGCTGGGATGATTTATTTGCCTCTGGTTATTTATGCAGTTATTTACTTGAATATAGACTTGAGAATTCAAACAAATGTTCACTGTCCATCACAGACTTACTTTAGAAGGATTTATCGGTATCACAAATAATTGTAAATTTAGTTCTTTTTTTTTTCCCCCCCAACTACTGCTTTTAAATGAGTTACATTCCAGACAATCAGCTCAACACCTAAAAAAAGTGAGTTGTGAGAGAGCAATTGCTAGAAGCTTTCTGGAAATCAGGCCTTTAAAAATGGGTGTTCAGATGGTTAGAAGCTTTTAAAGCTATGTCCTTTTTCCTTCAGTGGCTTTGTCTAGAGTTAAACACAGGAGAGTCATTACAGCATCTACCTCTCAGGCCAGCAGTGATGATTTGTGGGGAAATTAGTACAGGCAGATTACTGTAAATAGGAATTTGAAGGACAAAGGACATTCTTGGTATATGGAAAGTGATAAGCCTCAGTAGGGGTAAAGGATGGCAATGAATTCCTGCAGGGAAGTAAAGACCTACTGATTGGGATGCAAATACGTGTAAGAGAACATCTTAAATCTGATTTAAACGCCCAGAACAGTTCCCAGGACCCGGTCAAATATCTCAACAAGGCTGTATAAATGAGATGTCGGTCCAAAAAGAAATTTAAATTGATCTGTCAGAAGTAGCAGCCTGTTAAGGTCTTTTATATACAACACAAAATGATAGACCAGAACAGAACCAAACCAGAAAAAACCAGTCCAGGATTTATTGTAGCATTAGTGATATGACAGGGACTACACATGGAGTATTTAATCACATGTGAGGTGCTGAGACAAAGAGTTTGTCATAGTTTCCTCTTTATGGGATACTTTTCCTGTGCCCTTTGTTTAATCCCCTTCATTTTCTGTTCCATGTGCCTTAGAATGGTAGGAGGAGCAGCTTTGTAATTGTTACATAGAGCCAAAACAGATCCATAAAATTAGAATTTTGTAGATAGAAATCTGTAAAATTAAAACTCCATAAATTTCTGTGGAAATTGGGTTATTTAGATAGTCTATAGGAAGATAGAAACACAATTAGATAAGGTAAGGAAAACTGTGTGAGGTGACTAATAATGCTTGTATGCTTTTATTCTCTACCTTATGGAATTAGCGTGACACCATAAAGAGGACTATAATTTCAGAACATGTTTCTTGGTGCTCTAATTTTACTGTAGGTGAACACATTTGTACTTCTGTGTGTGAAACAATATGTGAAGTAACAAAATGTTCTGTGATTCTTTTTATATATTTGTGTATTAGATGTATTAGGAGCCACTTTATTCAGAAGAGCATTTCTGTCCTGTGCAGTACCCAGAAACATGCTGTTCTCCTCAGATGGAGTTTAAAGGAAATTTCACTCTTTGTATTTTAAAGGGTTACGTTTGAACCATGTTTTGTTCCAAGGATGTTCATTCAATCCAACACCCAGGTAGTAGAGGCACTTTGGCACTTTTCTGATTTTCATCTTAGAGCAGCAGAGGAACCTCTCAGGTCCGAGTGCAGTCTTCCTCCTGGGACTCAAAACTGTCAGATAGAAACTCTGTGTAGCAGGAAGGAAAAACTGAGACTCAGATAAAAACCACCACTTGTCTCTGCAAAGAAACTGCCTTAATAGTGGAGAATTCTTTCTCTTTGAAAGCAGGCTGAAAGCAACCAGCTTACTATGCATAGATGTCAAGCTACATTCCTCAATTTGGAAAATCAAATTGAACCAGTGGAAAAGTCTAATGCATTTTGTTTATTTAGACTACTAATACATTAGGTTGTAGAAGTTAATTAGATGGTATCCTTTGGAAGCCAGGTATTAATTAAACACTTACTAAGTGCAAGAAGAAACCAGGGTTAAATTCAAAATCATGGTGTTTAGTGAACTCTTAGTGATGCTACAAGTTGACCAAGGAACTATAAATCATCCATTACTGTATTTGATTGAACTGCTGATTAATGAAAGTGTTGCTTAAGCACAGAGAAAGATTGAAAGTAAGTGCTGCCTTTTCCTTTATGTACCAAGACACTGCTGGACTTTCTTTAACCTGTTACCTATCTGAACTACAATATATTTTGTTGTGAGTTTATACTCAATTGGCTATGAAAGTTGAAAAACAAGCATAAAATAGAATTGTGTTTTACACATTAATCTAAACATTTAGTTCTTGTATCATTTCTGTTTAAAAAAAAACCAATTTGCACTTCTGAAAAGTATTTTTGCACCACTTTCTGATAACCCTGCTTGATTTGTAAGGTTATCAACAATAATAACATGGACTGGTCTTGAAGATAAGGTGTATGAAAAAAACTTACCTGGAGGCTATTTAGGTCTCTCTATCCTTCTTCTCACAGGTATCACTTTTCTGTAACTCCCTCTCTCTCTCTCCTTTTTACCTTAAGTGCTACCAATAACAATCTATCTGCTGTTCCTTTCACAGGTTCTGCTTAACATCAGAAGATGCTGTTCTCCTTTTTTACTGCTGGAATTGTGTGTATCAAGAAAGAGCAGTGGTGGTCAGCGGTGTTGCCATGGCTTTCGCGCTCCCTTAGGCAGCAAGGTAAGGCTTTCATTTCATCCTGCCTTGGACAAGGATTTTGTGGACATGAAAGTGGAACTTAAAATAAAACCTGAATTTGTTATCATATTTACTCCTCCCACTAAGTGTGTTCATATTATCTACTTGTTTTCTCTTCAGCAAGGGTCAAAGCAGTCTGGTAATGCCAGTCAGAAAAAATAACAGCTGCTTCTACAGCTCCTTCTTCTTTGGGTCATGAGGAACCAAACACCCAAAAGCTGCCTCTGAACCAGAAGGTTGGGTTTATGTGTAACTGAAAAAATGGTGCATTATTTTTCACCTTGATGTTGATTTTCACCAAGGTGTTTTTAGAGCCTCTTCTCATCTGCACTGCCTGCCAAGTGTCTCACTGAGGGATTGTGTCCTTCCGAGTGACATCAGAACACACTGGAGGTGATGTAAATATTCTCAGAAAGTTTACAGAGGAATTTTCTTCTTTCTGATGACTTTTAACATTGTTTAATACAAAAGGTTAATTGTGAGATAAGCTCCTACCTTCCTGTTTTGACTTTGCAGCTTTTGTAAAAGTGGATGATGGGAAATTGTGATGAACTTTAGACCTCAATTTCAAGCATTTCATTAAACTTTAGACAATGCAATACTTTCCACATTTCTTCTTAACGTGCATTTGTCAAACAGGTATTTATCTGCTTGTACAGCAGTGCCTCTGATGGAAAGTGGCTGGTACTGAGTGTTACTTCTCTGGCACTTTAAAGGTATAATTTATCCAATTAATAGCTTTCTTGAAAATAGTGTAGCTAAGATAACCACTGGATAATTAATATTCAGATATAAATTATTGAATAAAGGTTAAAAAGTGTGTATTATCAAAGACTATCTTCAAGTGAATTAAAATGTTCTTACAGAATAATTTTTCTAAAATAAGGTGCATAACTGGCAGTACACCAATTTAAAAATAATTTACAGAAAAAAATGTTTATAACAATTTTTCCTTTGTTTCATTAGAATCTCATTTGTTGAATTTGGTTAATCAGATTATCTTGTTTGTTCATTTTGGGTAGATGCTTTTAATAAAGAATTGAGGAAAAGAAGAGAAATAAATTTAAAGAAAATAAAGAAAGCGTAACTATGATGACTAGAACAGTTAATAATAGAAGGCTGAGAGCAGATCTGGTAACAACCTTTCCAGATTAAAATGCTGAGAAAAGGAAGGCCAAATCTTCCAACTCCATGTTTTCCAAACATGGAAGAGCATGAAATGTGTCCCATTTACACTGAGAGATACGCAATTTGGAAAAGCCTTGCAAAATATGAGACTTTGGAAAGACGATGCCTGGTCAGACCAGATGAAGGACTGGATAGGAGGAAAACAGAGAGACTCCATGATATTTCTGAACCCGCTTTCAGATCATATTTCAGTGACACTGTACCCTGAAAATCCTGATTTTCTAATTGAACACAATTTATACATTCTTGTGCTCTCTCTACTGTATTGTCTGTAAGAGACCTGTTTTGAACCTATATATTTTCCTTCCAATGCAGACATGTGTCTTTCCTTTCTTATACCTTTTTTTTTTTCATCAGGAAGAAATTTTTTCTTCAGTCTCTGAATTTATTGAATTATATATACACAAAAAAATACAGAAGGAAATATTTACTTATGAATACAGAAATCTTATATATATGAATATATATATATAAGCAATTCGCTCAATTAATTCTGAATTTTTAACATGCAAAACCTAATAGAATTGTGATTATTTCTTCAGAAAAAGATAAAGTAATTGTCAAAATATAACAGAAACTGATTGATTCTATTACCATTGAGCAGAACGGCCATTTTTTAATAGAAATGGCTGATCTCACTACGGAAGAAAGAACCAGATGTAATAAATGTGTTCGTGACCTTATTTACTTGCTGTGACAAAGAAAATTCAATGTCCTTAAAAATAATGTATTTTCTTTCTGGTTTAATTTAATGTTAAAATTACATGGCTCAAGACAAATACACTTAGTGCATCAGTTTAATAATTGTATTGATCAGCCTGTGCTGCTAGACAATAGATTTGTCTTGTACTACTGCCTCTTGGTACTTCTATAATTTTCTACCCTCTCTATTTGCAATGTTAACTTTAAAATGTACTTAAAATACTCAGCTCTCAAGCAATTTGAAACACCAAGAATAATCAATAACCTTGGCAACAATTAGATCTCCTGTGATGTAGAAAGTCTAAAAATAGTCAGTTTTGGAGGGCACACCACTGTTTTGCTGCAGTATCCCTCAATGTAATACCTAGTTTGGTGCTGCTGATTGTCACTAGTTTTGAACCAGGACCAATTAGCAGAAAAATATAAGGACACTTCTTAGATAATCAGAGGAAAAAAACCCATTGTACACATGCTTCACCTGTACATTCAGAGCAGCACACTTTGCTAGAGCATTTCTTCATACTCATAGAATAATTGAGGCAAAAACCTCTCCACAGAGTTCTACCTGACAATAAACACAAGTACAGTTATCACTGTGACCGTGGCAAAAGCCTCTGTGTGTGTGTGATACATGTGCTGCCTCATTTTCTGCACATAAAGCACTACAATTTCTTCAGGTTAAAAGACTCAGGCACATATGACTTTCTGTGGAGCTCATGTCTCACTGCATTTAAAAAAATACAGCTTTATCTTTTTTTCTGCATGTGGACTTTGTTCTTCAGAATATTTGTATTAAATCTGTTTTTCTCTTCTGTTTATACGTGCTATTCCACTGTTTAAGTCTTCTGAACATTTGTTTGCAAAGCCAAAAAATAATTGATACTGAAATTCAAATACAATCTAAGCAACCTGCCTTCACTGCATTAAGATTCATATAAGATAGCCTCATTATACCATTCTGAGCTCTGAATCTGCACCCAAAATAAATTCAATCCATCATGAAATACTTTTTCATCTCATAATGGGCCACTAGTGAGCTGTCTTCATGTGCCAGCTGAAAGCAAACAGCCAAAAGCAAACAGCTAGAACAGGCTAAGAGTAAACACGTCGCACTAGGAGTCAGACAGGAGGCAGAGTTTTAGCTGTCTTCACATTTACTTTGTATTCACTGGCTTCTAGGGAGCAATTCTGCAATTCTTACCAACCTAGGGGAGAAGAAAATCAGACTAAAATACAGTTTCAGACAGCATTATAGTGGAATATACAATATAAACAGAATAGGACATGTTGCAAAGGTTGCTGGGTGAAAGCCAAAGCAGCAAAGGAGATGTGTGATGCTGAAGTGTTCAGAGCCTGTTGAAGTTTTTTAAAGAGCCCCGTTTTCCACCAGAAAATGCTTATTCAGTGGAATTGAGGCATTCTCTTAGCTCTGACAGATCAAGTCCGCTGGAAGAAATCCTTCCAGCCACCCCTTTCTGGGCCATTCTTTCCCTTGGGCCCCACGTGTGGTGGTTGTTCTGGATTGTTTGGCTGAGAGGCTTCACCCGCAGCCTCCTCAGACTGACTCTGGACTCTCCTTGCCACGCCAGAAATATTCACAAACTCTGTTTCCATTCTTCCAATTGTTTTTCTTTTAATTCCCACCTTTGGAAGATTTCTTACTGCTGAAATTTGGTTCTGATACTGAACAAAAGCAATTTCACCCCTTGCCCCTCCTTGCTGCAGTTTTGAAAATGAGGGATTTCTGCAGGATGGAAATTTTGGCCTGGTGTCTATCCTTTCACAAAACTACAGTGAATTTTGATGGAGCAGAGCAGTCAGCAGGCAACCACCGGAGCTGCAGTATGAACATTGGATTGGCAGAGTAATTCTACGGGGGTAAGGTGCACTAAGGTCTTGCTTAATGTGGGAATTGGCATTCCAAATCAGAGTGAGAGAGCCGTGTACTAGGACCATGATCCATCTGCTTATCCTGCTATGCAAGTGAAGCCTCAGAGAGCTTTCTCTGAGTGACCCAATCTAGCAGATATTCTTTTCTCACAGCCTAAGATAGCACTTATTAACTGCATTTCCTCTTTAATTTGTAAAGCTTGATGGTGGTTTGTATCTTACATGGGAAACCTTATGGATTACAATGGAAAACAGAGACCACAATGTGGAGTTATACAGAAATTAGTGGATTTGGAGATGATTTAAACTATTAGCAGTCTGCTCTAAACTAAGAGCACTGGAATGTTTATTCTTTTTGTGTTTTTAGAAGTAATGCAATATTTGGACTTTAAACTTGTTTGGTAGTCTCTAAGCATTATGATTATAGGCTGTTCCCTGACTGAGGTGATAAAGAAATTGCCAAAATATATTTTCTTAGATGAGCAGTCTTTCTTTCTGTCAATGAAATATACTTACCCCTGTAATTTCTCATCTTTAGCCTTTTCTTGCTGTACTTGCAACAGGCTGGAAATCAACTAAGCCCTGAATTGCTTGGATGTTTATTTAGAGGAAAGAAACACTTAAATTTATGTAAATCAAACTATAAAGAGATCAAGAAGCTTGATAACTGTGAAGTGTTGAGAGGATCTCTAAAAATATCAAATAAGCAGCATGTTAAGAGTGCAGCTTTGCAGACACTCAACCTTTCCTTTTCAGGCTATCAAACCAGTCAGCTCAGCATGCAGGGAGTTAATGATAAATGACACTGGCTCTCTGGGGAGGCAGAATAAATGCTAACAGGGTGGTTCAGTGCAGATCTTTTTCTCTGTATAAAGAGCAAAAGGGTTTGTCAGGGGTTTCTGGAGTTCTGGATGCTGGTTGAACAGCGGATTGTGGGCACCCACACTGCAGGAGGCTCCAATCATCCCAACACAGCCAGAACACTTTTATCACGCATGTGGAGAGCATGTTTTTGAAGAAACCTGTCAGAGTAGTTTGTCTCTGAATAGAACTATTTCGAATTATTTCCACTTTTCTGTTTCACAAGGAAGCCAGAATTTTAAAAATTCCATTCATTCCCTAGTTTCTTAATATAGCCATAAACTCTCAGACCTCCAGATACTGATGGAAACAAATTCTGGTAGATCTCTACCAAAATGTTCTCCTTGAGAACACCACAGCAGCTCCTGTGCTGGCTCTGTCCCTGTCCTTGGAAGCTCACTGTTCCTCTAAACATTCACTGATGTCTCTGTACTGGACCTGGGGTTTGGAGTGGGGAGAAGAATGACCCCTGCAACACTGGCAATCACTGTAAAACTTAAGGGAATGAACTTCAACAGCAAATATTTTATCTTCTCGACAAGTAAACACTTCAGAGTTCCTTTCAAAGGGTAATAAAAACGGAGTGGCTTAAAGAAAAGGGGAAAAGAAAAAGGACATATTTTGCGTTTCAGAGATTTGCTGGCAGGTCCTGAGCAGGTGTAAATCAATTCTGTTCCGTTCAAGTCAGGAGACTTCTGGTGATTTAAACCAGACAGGAACTTTACCTTTAACTGTGGTCTACCCATGGAAGGAATGCATTCTATGGAAGCATTTAATTGCTAAAAAAGTAGAGCCAATTTTTACCAAATGTGAAACAGAATCATAAATTAAAGAAATATGAAAATGTAAATGTACATGTGTACGCATTAGGGGAAAGATCATACTGTGCACAGAGGCTCTGCTGGCTAGGTGCACCTGCAGTGCTTTCATTCAGCTGCTGCAGAGGGAGCCCAGGTTAATTAAAAAACTTTTTTCCTCTGTTAAAGAAAAAACTTGTTAATTTCCAGCTTCATTATATTGGGATGACAAAAATCAGTGTCTGGCTGGGATCAGTGAAAGGTTACTTTTCTAACAGAGCTCTATCAGCGGCTAAAGACTCTGTTGATGGAGGGGGTGAATTTATGTGCTTGGAATTGCACTCCTGTGGAATTGATCTGCAGAGGAAAGGGATGTGTTTGAAGGAAATCATGCTGGACACAATGGTTGCTGCGTGAGTGCTGCTTGGCGGGGACTGACCCCTGTAAGGCACAGTGGGACACATAAACCTCGAGGCACTCTAAGCAGGGAACTGAATTCCCTCAGTAATTCAAGCTTGCGGATCAGATTTGGAGCAGGATGGCAGATTGGATCTGGAGGACAGAGGCAATGACCACACAATTGCAGGTCTCCTCCTAAGGCTTAAGATAACAGACTCTATTATGCTTCGCATTTAGGTGGCAAGGTCGACAAGGTCAAGTTTTTTACTTCATTTGAGGAATGGCAACTTCAGTTGCCTGTAATCTGTCATTTTACCTTCTAGGACTAGCACATTTAACATGATTTCTAGAGTAAATGATTATCAGAACAGACATAATTATTAAACCAAGGATGTGGATATGAGGTTTGAGAGACGGACACGCAAGCCTGCTGTGCTCTCAGTGTAGTTTTGAACATCTGTATGTGTGATACCTGGTCCTCAAACATCCTTAGTAAATGCCAGACTTTCATCAGGCCTTGATCTTTCATTTACTGTTACCACTGAGCAAAAAAATACAAGAGAAGAAAGAAAACTAAATTGTTGTTTCCCATGAATTATTATGAGGAATTAAATGTCGCTGTAACAGTGGCCTCTTCGTAGTGAAACAATAGGGAATCCTGAATGACAGTGTGAGAGACAACAATTTCTCTCATATTAAATGGCCAAAATACTGAATTAATTTTGATTCCAATCTACTTGAAGACTTTAATGAAGGTGGAACAAGCCAAATTACTCAGTATTTTTGAAAGTACTCAGACTGGGCCAAGCTCTGTGCTTGGCATCTGTGCCAGTGCTCTCTTTTTGTTCCAGGTTCCCTCTGTTGTAGTTCACTGCTTGTTTACAAGACCAGACTTCTTTCTTGTGGGCCAATCTTTTATTTTGCTTTCTCAGGTTGCAGTCTCCCAAGGTAATTGGAATGTATCCTAATTAAGTTTTGTTAGTTTGAAGAGAAGAGGCCATTATATACCTGGGATGGGAAATACTATACAAGGTTCAATAATTATCATTGTGCTGGTTATTAAGCATTTCAGACTGCCTATCTGCTCTATTGACAACCTATTTGCAATCATCATTTTTAGATGAATATTCATAATGACTGTAGAAATATAAAATATGATACTTGGCAACATTTATGCAATTAAATAGACAATTAAATTCTGCTGGTAGTAATGGAAATTAAAATCTTCAGACTGATTAGAAGGTTAGGCTCTATTAATTTTCACCCTCTACACATCTATCCCTGTAGCTCTCTGTCCTCTTCAGATGTTTCAAAGGTGTTCATCTGTGCCCTTGAATTATAGAATAATTTAATGTCTTTTATCATGGTGCAAAATGGCACAACATCTTTAAAAATGAATATATGTTAACAAATCTTACATAAATATCCACATTGATGTCTTAATCTCTCAAATGTAGATGTGAAATTTTTTGTGCAATCACAAGATTTAATAGCTTCTCAATGTGAAGAAAAGTACCCCATTTGAACAAACTAAAAAATGTAAGGAGAGATTAGGCCTATGCTTCTTTGATGGGTAGAAGTTCCATCTGAACAAGATCCATAATTATTTCTCAGTTTCTGAAAGTGCCAAAATCTTGACATTACCTTCTATGTCATTAGTGCATTCCTCCTTTCCCAGCTTTGCTCAGGGCTTCGGTGAGTGTTGGCTGTTGTGGTCTTTTACCACACCTTGCAAAAAGTAATCGAATCCAGCTTCAGTTCTGTGACAGTCTGAAAAAACCCTCAGGCTGTTTGCTCTGCTTCTGAATCTTTCTCACTTTATTTCAGAGACATGGGAGATTTGCAGTAGGATTTTTGCCCAAATGGAGTATTTTATTTGCTGAATTTTTGTTTGTGTTTTACAGCCGTTGTCAGGAAAGAGAAAGAAGGTCAGTGGTAAAAGCTGCCTTAAAATGTTCCTGTCTATTGTATTTCAACAGGCAATATTGCTGCCTTCATTTGGAGTATCCTTCAGAGTGCCAGCTCACCCTTTACATAGCCCTGAGAGTCCATTTATTTCACACATCAATTACACACTTGACATTTTAACACCGTGTCTCTGATTTTAATGGATTTTAGGAACTGCATTATGATTAGAGAGAAATGCTTCATTCAGGAGACACCCATCACTTACATAAAGAACAGAAACATAAATTACAAAATGTTAAAATTAATGTAACTGGAACTCCAGAAAAAATACAAAATACCTGTAGAATTTCCATCTCCTCAGCTGTTTCTCCTGTGCAAGTCCAGGAAATTCTCTACAGCTCTGATATTTGAATCTTTTTTTGAGTTACTGAAAATAGGATTTCCCTCACGGTCACTACATGCTACAGCCTTTAATATTGTTAAAAGGACAGCTCAGAGGAATTAGAAGGGTTCTGAGATCACTGCAAATGTTCTTCTGAGTTAAAGAAATTCTCAAGTGTTAATTTGATGATTTCAGCTTTCCCCTTTGCAAGACCCATCATTTACTTGGAAAGCCATGTGGCTAATGCCTGAAATCATCCTTTTAGGTCTTCCCTCTAAGAAAGTTGTACTGTTTGTTTACTTCTTTCAATAAAATGCTTCAATAGCAAAGATACTTTTCTAGTGTACCAAGAAATTTTTGACTGCTATTTAAATCGCCTCAGTTACAGAATCAATTGACCTACAAGTAATTTTACAACAAATTTGCTGGTATTTGATTAGCAGCTGCATTTCAAAACTTGCATTAATGGAACTTGATAACTGGACTTTCATCCTCTGCTGAGTTTATTAATTTGTGTTAGAACTTCACAGAGGGTTCCCAAATTTGTAGAGAGTGGAGAAGAGAACGTTTGGCAAACACAAACTGTTTCAGTTGGTTGCTATCTAAGAATAAGGAAAAGACAAATGTATACAAAAAAGCTTAAGAGAAATAGAAGTCAGACACTATTCTATTTATTCTTGCTTCTTCAGGTGGTACTTTAGCTACTTTAGGAAGCTCTTGAGCTGTGAGATTTTTCAGCCCCTACGAGCATTGGTATCGGGAATACTTGACTCCTGTTAAAAAAGCTGGATTCTTCTCAGAAAAATGAGATAAAAAGCAATCTACCCAGTCTGCAGACCAAGTCTAGCCAAGTATTTTCTCTTTGTCATTAATAAGAAAAACAGCGTATATGCAAATTTAATTTTAAGTGAACTGAATTTACTCATGCAAGTGAGAAACAATTCATCTCTCTGGGACGTCTGTCTCTATGGCATGAGCCTTTATGTCTGAAATATGTGTATTAGTGTCAGTTGCTCTGGGCAGAAGGGAATGAATTTCCATGGAATAATTCCATTTAACCTCTCTGTACGTGTCATCTCTTATTTAAGATATTTTGCATATTCCTCTCGAAGTGTCCGTAGAAAATAAGAACCCATTATCACTTCATTCCAGGGAAATTATGACTGGATTTCTGAGAGTGTCTTAGGCTGGACTGGAAGTCACAATGCTGTGTTTGATTAAGTCTGCTTAATAACACCAGTGTGGCACTTGGCCTGCATTAGGGCTTCAGACCTTGCCCTGGCAGTCTACTAACAGGTGTCTGAGAGCCTCACTGCAAATAAAATCACGTTGCAAAGGAAAAACACCAGGACACAGTTCTGACCCCAATTCTCACCCCCAACAGGGATGGGGAGATGGTAGAACAAAGGTCTATCCTGAACCATGATCATTAAGAAGCTGTTCAGAAAGCAGCTCACTGTCACAATTCATTTCCCAGCACTCCCAGCTCTGACTAGAGCCGCCTGGGTGAGTGATCCCAGCACTTTTGAAGGTGTAGGGCTTGTTTTCTGATAGTTTAAATTAATCTGTTTGGCTGAGACCTAACAGGGACTAGGAGTGCCCAGACAGTCAATTACCTGGTCTCAGAAGAAAACATGTTTACTGATCATTGCAGATGTGGTGGCATCTCACTGCCCATTGTGCTAATTAATTGCACTACCCAGGGTTTTGGGACAGGAGATACACATATGACCATATATTGCTGCCTTGCCAGCTATCAGTATCTCCAGCTAAAGGATCAGGAGGGTATATGGGATATCACTCTTAAGACTTTCAACTGAAAAAAAAATTGTCTCAGAAGATGAGAATCTGTTTCTGATGTGAAATACCCTCTTTTTTTTTCCCCCTGCTGGAATTACTTCTGACTTATGAATGAAAATGAGAAGTTTTATGGTGTTGCTGTTTAATGTACTTAAATTCTGGTATGACAGACTACACTATCACTACAGGAGGTAAATTAAATCCTCATCAAAGTGTTATGCAGAGCCTCTGGGCTGGGCTATGTAGGACATAGTGCATAAATCGTATCGCTTGGCCCAAGGCACTATAAATCATCTACACGTCTGGGTGCAATTTCCTCTGTATTTTCCCTAGCTCCAAGGTGTAAATACAGAAGATGAGCAGAAAGTTACTGGTTTATGCAGCATTGGCCTCAAGACTCAAACCAGCATGTGATTCACTTGGAAGTCACAAGGAATTTTAGAAATAAATTTGGAGTCCAGTGGCTATCCAGTTTTGGAGTGCTTAAGGTGCATTCAAATCCAATTTTCAGTACTTAGAAACGTATTGAAAATGAAAGTTGCAGTTGTCTAAAATTCATTTGCAGGTGTGGGATTATCCAGGAAAATAGTTTACTAGATTTCAGTACGGCTGTGGCTACAGGTGCCTATTAGAGGTAAAACAGGGCACATAATGCACCATCCAAACATTTACTCATGTTGTCCTGCAACCTCCCATGTGGCTCAAACCCTATGGATGAGGATGGGTGCAAAGCAATTTCTGTTTGTTGTGTCTCTGCAATGAGATATTTGCATAGAATTCTGAATTATTTATATATTCTCTTCCAAGCTGCAGTATAAGTACATAGATTATGTCTAGGACCATATATATGAATATTGGGGATGCCTTGGTGGCTATAAATTCATAGGGTCACATATTGATCTTTTGATTTAGTTATGTGGAGTTTTATCGAGTAAATGCCACAGTGAGAAGTTAAGGGAATAAACTACTATCTTTATTAAGAGTATCTTGATGTCAACTTGCAAAGGGAACTGTGCTGTTAAACCATTTTTTCCCTATTCTTTTTTCCAGAGGAAGAGTGCTGAGTTGTAATAAAATACTGTCTTTAAAAAAACCTAAGACAACCCCTCATCTCTTCCCACAAACTGGGAAAACGTGGGGCCATCAATATGTTCAAATATTCATACAGAGCAGATTTTTTCCGCTAAATCTAGGTAATTATCCTCCCTTGTGATGCATCTAATTGATGTTACACTTACAGTAATAAACACCAGGTGCATGTTATCTTGCACTGATATTTAGAAACTCTACCAAGGTGTTGTGCCTGAAGGTTTACAGGCAGAAGTAAAAATACAACAGGCAAGCAGGGGAAAGAAAATAATGAAACGTTCTTGGTGAAATTTACTTTCTTGCAGTTTTCAGCTCCAAGTACCTGTTCACTATTCCCTGTGCCGCTTCATCTGTGATGAGTGAAGCTGTTGTGTCCATGGCTGGGAATTAAGACACAGACACTGCCCACACTGCTGTGATTTCTGTAACTGCTGAACTGTAATGATCTGAGGGTCCATCCTTTCAAGGAACACAGGATATGTCCTCAGAGATGATTTAAAATGCAAGGTGTGATTACCTTTCTGTACTGATAGGTTTTTGTAAATGTTTATAAAGTGCTAGACTCGAGCTGCAGTTAGAATCTATTAACTGATAACTGTCCAATTTTTAGAATGTAGATAATGAAGGAGAGAAATGGCTCTGTGCTGATATCACTTCATGTAATTACACAACTTCCTGGTGCGTGTTTCTTTCCCT
>NW_008238337.1:287357-306681 GCF_000691975.1 Corvus brachyrhynchos
TAAATGGCTGTAAATCTGACAAAGACATACACCGTTGCTTGTAGCAGGAATTATTCCCTTGGACAATATTTTGAAGGAACCAATACAGCACAGAATTACTGAATTTTCAGCACATTGAGACTGAACAATGGCCATTGCCAAGCACTCTCCTGCATGCTTACAGAGGATAAACCAAGAAGAGAACAAGAATCTAATTTTTATAAATATGAAGTAGCAGTTTAATATAGTGAGCACTTAGCACTTTAAACGTTTCTGAAGTCCTGCTGTCTGAAGACACTGAGTCATCACACAGAATTACTGCTGGTCCTAGCGTTGCTTTGACTAGTTTCTCAACAAGTCTAGGATAAATTCCTTCAGGTTCTCTGTGTATCTGAACATGTAAGCTGTTCCTGGTTCTGGTCTTTAGGCTGTTTTTCTGTTGAAATGAGCACAAAAAATACCTGGGTCTTTGTGGGAAGGTGAGATAGTAAATAACTTGAATCCTTCTGTCTTCTCTGTTGTCTCACATTTGCTCTCAGTTTCTTTAGATAATCTCTACCTTTTCTATCTCATGGGACTGAAAGTACCTTTTTCCTGTTATCTCTGATATTCCTTGCCAGCAATAACTCCCTTTTAACCTTTGTTTTTCTGATTGTATACCTGTCTAGTTCTATAATGTCTGTCCATTTCTCTTTTATGCCATGTTCCTTTTAGATCTGTAAGTTCTTTAAAGAGTCATGCCAAGTGTTTTCCCTCTGTGGCAGACTCCTTTGCCTTTGTGTTTTTAACAGAGTCTGTTTTAATAGCTGCCAGTTCTTCTGCACTTCTTTTTCCCTTAGAATGTCTTCTCAAAAGATCCAGCCTACTGTCTCTGTGAATCTGCTGAATGTCACTGTTCTCATGAAATAGAGAACTCAGACATTTCCTGATTCCCCTCCCAAATTTCTTTCTACTTCCAAATTCTTACTTAGCTTCTCCTTATGAGTTAGAATCAAATTCATGCCCCCAGTAACTTCCTCTGCCATCTGGACAAATGACTATCCCTGCAATACAGCAAATGCCTTCTGGGTAGCCTGCATTTTCCAAACATTTTTCAAGACATAGTTTGGGAATAAAATCTGTCTTTACAATTTTGTCCTTTAGATTTATTTATTAACTATAATTTGGTGTGACTTTCCTCTTTAGGTGCTGGTAACTTGCAGTATACTAGACCCTTTCAATGATATTCTCTAACTTTTTGGAGAATGAGGAATGCTTGAGGCTCAATTTACAAAGAATGACTCACCTTTCACTCAGTGTTTGTACAATTAAGCAGACAAGACAGCCTCAAAGTAAGAGTCAGTATCATTGTCATCCTTATTTCATAAAGGGGACTTCAGACACAGTGATTGTCCATAGGTCATTTTTTATATCTGTGGAGGTCTTGAGAATTTCATTAAATCTTCTTAATTCTAGTCCAGTATCTAAGTGACAATTAGTTTTTTCTTGTATTAACCTAGTTCTAGTTCACTTTTTAACAGTTACTCAAGTTCTTTGTCATCCAATTTTGATATAATTTTGTTAATTGCCTCACTTTTAGGGGTTTTTAAGCCTTATTGAAGAATAAATTGCCTTCTTTAAGGGTTTCTTCAGAAAGACATTATGGATATAAAGGTAAAGAAAGTGTGGATGAGATTTAAGGAAATCAGAAATGGTAATTTTTGCTTCAAATGTTTATATAGCCAATTTACCCACCCACAGACATTTTATATAAGTATATGTATGCATGGATGGATGGATGTATTCAGTTTTACATACATACCTCTTGGTTTCCCAGCCATCAGTTTAGATAATAGTGATAAATGTCATTTATGCAGTTACTGTGTGGTCTGAGATGTGAATAATGTATTCTAAGTCTTGCTTCTCACAGTTACCAAGTGGAAAAAGAGAGAACAGGGCAGACAGGGCCACAGCTCTCAGGGTCAGGGTTCCATCCCTGCAGGAAGGATGGAAGGAGAGAAATATTCACGAATCTCTGCCACTCACACTGTTAAATCCTGCACAGCCCTCAGGTGGCTGCATCCTGTGCTCCTACACTTACCTCTAGAAGGAGCTACCTTGCACTCGGACCAAATCACCCTGGTTTTCTTTCCTTGTTTGGTATTTTTTTTCTTGTAAAGATTGCACACATAATCCTACCCTGCCTCTTTCAAATCCAGAGCCTCTGGTTCCCCTCCACAGCAAAAGGAGCCCTGCTGACTCTGCAAACCTTGTGTAGAGGGGAGCCTGATGTACTTTTCAATGCTGGTGGATGAGATAAAACTATTTAACCTCTTTTCTATACCCCATGAGATTGGTCCCTGTAGTGACTCAGCAGGTATTCCTGTTCATAATTAGTATCTATAATAAACAAATGAAGAACTGCCCAGAGAATCAAAGTTTTACTCCCAAGCAGCACTGAATTTCGCTCATCCAACTGCCAAAACATAAATAATTAAAAAATTAATTTCCTCTACCAGTGTAAATGTTGAGAATTAAACAGCTGCAGAGATGGGAAAGCAGAAGGACAGAGAAGAAAAGGTAGAAGGGGATGTTCATAATAGCTGGAGACTGAGAGCTGTGGCCAAAGCCAATCAACCAAAGAGATCTGTCAGTGTTTCTGGTCCTTAAAAAGCACTGTTTTTGTTTTTCCATGTTAGAATTTCTGCTGAATATTGGGTGACAAATATGCCATTGGCTTGTGTAACTGCTACTGCAAATTGCAGCTACAGGCTAAGAGATTTTTCACCTGGCAACACAGGAGTTCAAAGCAAAGGGATGTTTTCTTCCACAAAGAAGTTAAAATAACGCAAGGATAAAATGAATAGCATGCAGATGCTTCTGTAAAGTGCCACCCCACTGGACAGCCCAGTGTCTCCCAGTCCTTTAGCTGAAGCCAGCTGTATAGAACAACACACTGTATTTTAGAAGTCAAATATGACATCTCAAATTTGGAGCTGTTCATAGCTGTGTTGAAATAGATAAGGGAACAGGAAACAGAGGAAAGAAAATATTTTCTACCTTTTGTTTTTTGCAGGAATAATCATTTGCCTGCCCACAGCAACATTTCCTCCACACTGGTTCAGCTGTACCTGGTGAGTACAAGACTCCCTACTCCAGTATTTTTTACCACTCTTCTCCCCTGTGGGGATATGAAGTTCAGCTGAAGTCTAGAAGGAAAAAAAGATCTGTAGTTGTATGACAGTCTCATGCTGTGGTAGTTTATACCAGGAAAATGGAAACTTTGCAGGCATGGCATTTATTCTGCATCATTCCCAGGGTTAAATACAGTAAGCATGTAAGTTGAACAATTAGATTAATGAATATTGTCAGTGTTATTTTAGTAATTTAATATAAAATGTAGAGGGGGCGATGACTGTGGAATGATTCATTTCTGATGCACACCCACAAATTAGCATTCTTTGTGTTTGCTTTTGTTTGTGTAATTTTGCACTTCAACAGAGAATTATAAACTGTAATTGCTTCACAACTGAAAATATAGAGGCTCAGTGACCTCCTCACTGCATGGCAGAACTGTGCTAGAAAATTTCCTTTCACTTCTTTATGTCCTTTAGAAAACAGAAGATCAAGGACTCAGAGTTCTCAATGTCATTTAAATGATGTATACAGCAAGAGTGCAGTGAGGTCCAGATAGTCTACCTAGGCTTCTGCAGTTTGGAGTAGAGATACTTAAAGAAATGAGGTTGGACTGAAATGCGGTGGTTGAAGTTCAGGAAATTTTCCTGGATTGCAGGGTAAGATGCCTGGATCCTGCACACGAGCCATGTTCTGACTGGAGCTTATGAGCTTCTGTGCAAGTGTTCACTTAGCATTTACAGAACCTTTCAGTGCAACATATTGGAACTGAATTCGTTTGGATGGTCCAAATTTATCTGGGAAATACTTGGATATTTAATATGTGCAATTCACATCCTGCTACAGATTTACTGCCACCAGCTCCTGGATCAGCTCAGGTGTGTGTTCAACAGTCTTTGCTGTGACTGCAGCATGGATATCATGCTCTGTCCAACAGGAAGAGCAGTGCTCCCCTCCTCAGCAGGGTTGCAGCAAAGTGAGGAACATGGTTAGGTGTGTTGGTTCACTAAGAAAGAGTAGCTGGATGGATCCTAGCATAAATTGTGTAATTCCTAGGAATCTCAGTTCCTGGTAGTCTTACCTCTCTTCAGACACCAAGGTCTGTCAGGTCAGCTCATTTGTGGGTGACTGGGAGACACTGGAGTAAGTGTTCTGTACAGCTGCACTCCAGATCTTTTGGCTGTAGGACATAAAATTCGCACCCATTGTGCCATGCACTACATGTCTGTTTTCAGATCAGGCATTATGAAATATTAGAATGCCATGCAGCAGTATTCATAGATATGAGGATTTATATGTATGTGCTGAACATTTGAGGTTCTTGTCTATGGCTTTTGTAAGTTTGGTTTTGCTCTCTGATTGCCTTTGGAGTATCTGCAGGGTTTTCTTGCATTTCTTGCAGGGAATTTACATTTTAAATTGCCTGTGATGTGCTCTCTTTCCACTGCTCTAATTTCTCAATGTCATTTTGCTTATTAGCATTTTTTTGATACAAGTTAAAGTACTTTGCTCCTTTTTAACCACGCAGCTTTCATATTGCCCAAACATCTATTTACCTTCCAGTATGCTTTAGTATGCCTTTTTATAGGCAGATATTTAGTTACCAGTTGTTCCCTTCATTTGCAGACTAGCTTATTTTGTCTAAATATTTCTCCTTTTTAATCTTTATATTTCAAGGAAAATGGGATGACACATTCTATCTGAATTTCTCTCATTATGGAGTTTATTTTAATTGACACAGCTCTTCACTGAAAACCAGAAGATTTGTTTCCAGCTCATGCTCTTCTCCAAGGTGAGCTGGAGGGGATGGTGTCCACCCGCTGCCACAGCCTGGCCCTCCTGCAGGGAACCCCACACAGCACCAGCCTCCAGCCCAACTCTTTCATCTTCCTTGGCTTCTCTAATTCGGGTTTCTGTGTAATGTTTATTTCTGGCCACCACTGCTCACAGGCACTTCGATCCTGGAAAAATCTCTTGGGAAAAAAGCCAAGCACAGAACACCATCACAGCCACTGTCTGTCTTAGTGACATTGAACAGCTTTTCTAAAATTAAACAAGTGTCTTGCACAATTTAGTTCCAGACAAGGCTTCCGAAGATGGAGCTTATGTCAGACACTCTTGACTCGTAGCCACCTACCTAGGTGATGTTGCCTTCTTGCCATTCTTTGATGACTTATTTAGAATTTAATTTACAGCAAACACGATGCAGGATTTTTTAAAAAACTATTCTTGGAGGAATTTGAGTGTTTCTTCCCTTTAGCCAAGTAAGCACTGATGCAAATTCACAGGTGTAAGCATTCTTGAGGTTGGTATCTACTCTGTTGGCTGTGAATCTTTGTGACTGCTAACTGTGTTCTGATGAAATACTTGTGATTGCACCTTTGGGAACAATTCCTATTTTGGGGGACTTTAAAGCGCAGACTGAAACAAATGGAATTTTTTTTAGTGTTTCAAAATGCTACTGTTAATGACGGTCTAGAGATGTTAATTTTCACTCTCAGTGGATTAAAGAAATTTACAGAAGAAAATGTTCTTTCTGTTGGAGAAGGAGGGGCAAGGAAGACATAAAGACATATCAAGCCTTTGTCCTGAAAAGTTCAGATTTATGCCATTTATGAACATAACTTTTACACTGACTGTTTCTCTTCTACTGAATTGAATTAGTCTCCCCAGTATGGTTAAAAGAGCACCATTTTATAGCTGCGAACTGCAGCCTGTTCTGTGCACAAACTTGCATTAGTGGCTGAACAATCTCTAAGATATATTTGTTATTTCTTCGTTGGATGTCAGCAAAAATCAGTTTGTAAGAATGACTTTTATTATTCCTAGCAGTTTACAATTCCATAATTTTTGCTCACATGCTCACGCAGTTGAAGGCAATACCTGTTTCCATTACAAATGAGAGGGAGGAGAGGCTTATATGAGGGTTCTTGTGTCCTAAATTTCATTTTAAGTGAGTCCTAGAGTTGTAAAGATTGTTAGGTAAAGAATTTACATTATATCTATATATTTAGATTTTAACTCTCATACACGGCTGTTGGTTTTCCTCGTGTCTTCTCAATAAGGCAGTGCTCAGTGGGAGAGTGAGTTTCAGTGACTGGTTGCTGGGGTCAAAAGAAATTCATTTTCATTGTACGGATAAGGAAGTAGCTGTGAGCTCTTGCTAAAACCAGGTGAAGTTAGGGGTACTGGTTGCTTACACAGTGTGCACTTGTACAGTGTTACAGTAGACATTGCAAGATTAACAGTTCCTGCTGTTTTTCCACACCTTTGGGGATTCCTGTGTCATGTCTGTTATCACTGGTCACTGTCAAGGGCAAAAGGGACAATGACTTCTTGCATTTTGATTCATTTCAGAGAAGGTATTTCTTATGAGCATCAAGTACCTGATACAGCTAATTTAATATATCTCACAGATGGCTATAACTCTCCAGGACACCCAGGTATTCTGAAGTTTGGGTTTGTTTCATTTGTGAGGTCGCTGCTCTCTTAATTTGAGCTTCTGACTCAAATCCCAGATGAAGCTGAAGAATTCTTACCTCTATTAAAGTTCAAAACCTGCAATTATTATTAATACTGTTGATTTTACCTTTCCTCAGAGAAGCTGCTCCTCAGTGCTGGTGATGCTATCCTGGATGCTGCTCTCTAACGTCCTCTTTTGTAAAATCTTAGAATGGAGATCTTGGCTAGGACCTCTTCTCATCTGGGTTTTCTTTACTCTGTCACCAGATCATGCATTAGAAGCTGCCTCATTCGTTTTGCCTTCAGGAGTGCTGGCAAGGGTTGGTGTCACAGGTCTGATTTTCATTAGTAATGAACCTTAATGATATTTTCGTCCTCTTCCTTTTCTTTTCTTTTCTTTTTATTTTCTGAGAGTCTGGCAGGACAAGTGCCCATGATCAGCTTGTACACACAGCCATTGCAGAGATTTCACTAGGAAACACATAGAAATAGGAAATAGTAAACGCAATGGAGTTCTGTTACTCTATTAATATGCATGACAGGAGCTGTTTCCTGAGGCATATCTTTATTTTAATAGAGTAATTTAGAGTATTTTTGAAAACATATGCAATTAGCATTGATTTTTTTTTTTTTACCATGACACAAGGTGCATAAATGAGAGCCTGAGGTGTACTCTTCTTGTATTGCTTGGGAAAGTGCTCCAACATATGCACTTCTCTTTGTTTCAGGTGGAAAATGCTTTGTGCAAGCTCACATGGATGTCTCCTTACTCTCACTTTACCACAGTGGTGATTAATGTACTTTCTGAACCAGTGAGATACTCACATTGCTACAAATCTTTTTTATTCCTGCTACTTTCATTAGGTATCTGTGCCCCATTGTGATGTACATCACATTAAATTTTCAAGTTGCTTTGTTCATATATTAAAATTAGCTGTTCATATATAGAATTAGCTTGCAGAGGTTCCCAATCAGTTGTGCCTGCGGTTTGGATCTCAGGAAGCTGTTTTTGCCCGGCTCCTCTCCAGAACAGGGTAGCAGACCACAACAGCATTGCCCTGGCAGCTGGTCCCGTGCCTGCGCCGTTTGTGCCTCTGTTTGAGGCAGTGATGCTCCCTCTCGGAGCTACTCTCTGGGGCTTCTCCCCAGAAAAGGGAGCTGGGCAAAGCCTTCTCCCCCCAGTTTGAAGGGAGAAGGAAGGCAATGGATTTTTCAGAACAGCTTCCAAATGGGACTGACATGGAGCAGACCACCCCGCCCACCCCAAAGTTAACATTTTCAGGAACTTGTTTTGGGGGAATTAGGCTGTAGAACACAGAGTTCTTCTGAAAACTGAACGGGAAAATCATGTGGTGTCACCTTGGAGTGGTATTTCATAGAGTGACTCTCAATGCTGGTCTGGCTTTCCCAGCGACTCTACAAATTGCTTTTGCAAGCAGAAATTTATTGCATATGTGTGAGGTAGCTCTCTTATTTTTCCCTTCCATCACTCCCCCAATTCCTCCCCAAAACAGATGTTGCTATAAACTGATATGTCATTTGATCATGAACTTTTCTTAATGATTGTGGTGGCATTTCTAATATTTCTTAGAGGCAAGTGCATCAGCTGCCAAATGTAATTGTTTCACTAAGGCAACGAAATACATTTTACCACAGAAACAGTACAGCTGTGATTTCATGATTGTTGCTACCCTTGTTCCACTGCAGAGCTGGACAATTGGTCTGGTCAGTTCTAGACATAGACACAGTTCTAGAATATCTCTGGATATTCCCCATTCCTAATCCCAGGGTCCTACAAAACTCACTGCTATGTGCTTTTTGTTATTCATGTTGAACAAATGTCCCACAAATCTGGACTACTCGGCTACACTAACTTGTCAGGAGACACTTTTACTTTATTTTTTGTCCTATTATAAAATAAATACAGCCCTAAGCATCATTCTGGGGACCAATCATAGTGTGGCGTTAGTAGTGATGTGTTTAATTCTAAATACTAATTAACACAAAAACATTGCTGAAATTATGTCTGTTGCTGAGCCAGCTCCCAACAGTTGTACAGTTTAAACTCTTGATTCCAGCCAGCTTAGCAGTAGCCTGTAGGAAACAAAGAAGTGGTAACTAAAATTGTTTCAATTTCTAGAACGGGCCTTTGAGGACTGAGAGACAAGACTGATATATTTACATATGTAAGTAATTACAGTGAACAAGCATTTCCAGTTTGGTTTTAGCACACATACGTGTGAGGCATTCAATGTGTACAACCATCTGTATTTTTCCAAATTCAATCAGGTGATAAAATGTCTGCAGTCAGAAAAAGCTTTTACTTATTACATTGTCTCTGGGGAAAGGAGTGTCTGATAGAAGATTCTTACTTCATTTGGCTGCTGTTGAGTCATCCAGCTGATGTTTTTGAATTTGCACTAGACTTGAACCTGGTACTGAAACAATGAAATGTTTGCTCATAAAAAAAGGAGAAAGAGCATGTGGAAAATTTTGTTTTACGACAGTGAGACAAATGCCAGTAAACTGAAATTGTGGCAGGAAATGTAGCTTTCTTAGAAAAGGAAAAATAAAGGAAGAGACACTGAATTGGATCTTGAATCTTCTAGGCTTAATGTTTTAAACGTAAAGCCCTGAGAATGTATGACTGTATCATTTTACATATCTCAAACCAGCATTTTCTTGTCCCACAAATAGAGACCTTTTCCTGGTATTGAATTGTTTTTTTCTATTTCTCAGTGACTCAGATTCCTTGTTTGCATCTATATCTGTCTAGCTGTCTCAGGACATGAGGTCTCATTTCTGAAAGAGCAGATATATTTTCTTGCAAATATCACTGTGGAATTTTGAAAGTGATGTTTACCCATGTCAGCTAGGTAAAAGCACTAAGAAATGGCTATCTTGGTGTTCAATTGAGTTAGTGGTAAAAAAATCCCACAAAATACTTCCTGTAATATATATAATTTGTTGTAATGATGAATTTATGGATGAAAGAAAATTTGGATAAACTTAGACATATAATTTATCCAATAAGCAGCTAATCCATAATGAGTGCAACATGCCCCAGGAGAGGACACCGCAAAGTATTTCCCATGTTAACAAACTAGTGACGTTATTTGGCCTTTTCAATTTCTTCAGTTATCCTGATTTACTTTTGACAATTCACTTAATCAAAGAAAATTACCCCTTTTGAATTTTCTTTTCAGCCTACTATTCACTGGTGATATTAAACAGAAACTAAGTATATTAACTGCAGCAGTCAGTTTTCAGAATTAAGAGTATTAGTGTGTTTGTTTTGCCAGGCTGCTATTTCTCTTGGATTCTTTGTACTCTGAGGAATGAAAGTGTTATGGCAACTTTACATCAAAAAAGACTTTGGAGTTCTTACCTCTATCTACACATGGTGAAATGCATAAATGTGGGTGTTTGTGCCCCCTTTCCCATGCCGGGCCTGGACAGAACTGCAGGAAGCTGACCACCTCCATCCAAAAGGCAGCTCAATGTCTTTTGAACTTCCCTCCAAGACTAAGCTTTGACCGTCTTCCCCTGTGGGCTTTCATACTGTGAGACTTGATTCACTTCTTCCTGATTATTCAGATAACTGCTCAGATTATTCAGGCAACCTTAAAAAACCCATACCAGCAATTTGGACTGCTTTCATCCCTTTTTTGAGAGGTCTTAGAGGACTACTCAGAAAAATGGGTCAAATCTCAGAAGACAATTAATGAGTCAGGGAGTGACCCAGTTCAGAGAAAAGAAAAACAGTAATGGAGCCCAAAGAAGCTATCCAAAAGAGAACATTTGTCTATACACCATTCCTTACACCAACTATTAAATAATCCTTCATTCAGATTAAATATTAAATTGGTGATTAGCACAGTCATCTCAATTTTAGAGATATAAAGAAGTTCATACATCTAAAGTGCTTTAGTGCATTGAAGGTTTAAAAAGTTCAAAAGAAAAAAAATTATTGCCTGAAAATAAATTCCTCACCAGTGCTGTATGTCTTAAATCTTCTATTGGTCAGGAAGCAATAGTGATTAATCAGGGGATCTGTGTTTGGGGTGATGAGTATGGGCGGGCAGTGAGGGAGAGAGGTTTCTGCAGTGATGCCTACGAGAAATGAAAAGTAAATCTTTTAAAAGCCACATGGGGCATAATTTTCATTTGAATAATTTTTCCTGAGATTGGCACTCTGGAGAAGCAACTGTTTCATCCAGTTCTGCATGATCTGAATGTGTGTGATCGTAAATCAGCCTTCCCGTCATCACCTGTTTCCCAGATAACAACTGTTTACAAAATGATCCATCTTTTCCTGAAAATACTTTCATTTAAATGATTCATAGGAACATGCTTACTATAAGGAAATGTTTACACGAATTTGTACCATTCATTATGATTCATTGGCTTTCATTTGGAGTCAGAATGAAAGTAAACTTTGGAATGAGTCATGGAGGAGATGCTCCATTTTCTGGCCAGCCCCAGGGTGGCCATCAATAATTCACAATCATGCTTTAGAACTTCTGGTAAATTTTTCTTGCAACAACACTGCAAGTTGGATTCAGGTGTCTGTAATAAATAGAAGGCAGAAGCAGAGGTGTTGTGTGTTATGTGGCTTGCTCAGGACTGACACAAGAAGGAGCTGCAAGCAGAGCAGGCCCAGACTGAGGTGACAGGTGACGTGCCCTCAGCTGAGAGATGACAGTTAACAGGAAATGTATTGCTAGAAGGATAAGTCTCGGTCACTCCAAGGGGGTAGCTGGGTTGTAGTGTTAAAAATGATAATAATTTAGCGTCTGGGAGGGGAAGGGATGTGGAGTGTTTGGACAATGCTCTCAGGCACACGGTTTGATTGTTGGGGTGGTCCGGGAGGTGGAATATGATGATCCTTGTGGATCCCTTCCAACTCAGGATGTTCTGGGATTCTCTCTTCTCACTAATTCAAATGTATCCTTGGACTGTGTCATTTCAAAATGGGGTCAAGTACAGAGAAAGACACAAAGCAGTTGGAGAAAAAGAAACTATAAATATGACTTGTTTCATTGTTCTGATAACATCACAGTTCTTGAAATTGAATGAACACCATGTAGGAGATTTTAAAGTCATTTAGGGATTTCTATTGAGTTAGCCACCTGAATATCCCATAAAGCTGACCCTCTCTTCAAAAAAAGGTCTTTATTAACCTCTAAATGCAACACCAATTTGCCTCTATAACCTCTTCCTTTTTTACTGTTTGCTTTTGCATAATGTCACAGCAGGGCTTTGAGGCTCATGCTGTGCTCTGTTTGTGTCCTGTGGGCAGCCCATATTTGTACGGAAGTGTGGTAAAGCTTTTTCTTTCCCCATGTGAGACAAGATCATTTAAACAGCAGCTGTCTTTCTTGTGGGGGAAAAAGTACTTATAATTTTGAATAACTACCTATTCAGGTGTTTCTTTCCATCCACTAAAAGCTACTAGAATGTATCAAGGAAAATACTCTTACCTAAAAGAGGAGAGAAAGTAAATAGTCATTTTGTCACAAAATTGAGTTTGAAATGTAATGATGTTTACAAAAAAACCCCAGTTTATTTTAACTGAAACATTTTGAAATAAACTGCTTGCAATTAAATGACACTTTGGTTGAGATTCATTTTAAGGAGCCTTTCTAGTCTCTCAAAACTAATGAACTGCTGCCAATAAAGACTAAAATACAGAAATAAAAAGGCATTACATATTCCACATCAGGCTTTCGAAAGTCCACAGAAGCCAGAGGGGAACTGCTCCCGTACTTCACTGAGCAGTACTTCAGACCTGAAGAGAGAGCAGAGTTGAGAAGTGTTGCCTGCTTCTCTAAGTGGGACCAATTTCACCCCTCCCAACCTTCCCTTCTTGCCCTATTGAGGCCAGTAGAGCTGAACCTCAGGCAGTTTTGTCTCCAGTGAAGCAGGGTGGAGAGTGATGCATGAATTTCTTTGGAGAGATAATTATTTGGGTTTTAAGAAGTGTTTTCTGCCCATTTGCAAGTATCCTTTTGGTGCATTCTGGCTCCCCATCTTCGCCTAGTTCATGTTCAGGTGGCAGCTCTTATCTCCAGTGCAGTTCGGAAACACAGTTGTGCTAAGGTGAATTAAATCAATGTATTTCCTCATAATGGTGATTTCAACTCCGCTGACGGTGTGGGCTGCTACAAAGAAAAGTAATTACTTCTTGTGTGTCATTTACATCAGCTATCCCATATGCTAGAGAAATGGGAAATAAATGTTCAAGGTTAGTGTCATGTGGTTGCCACTGTATTTTCTTACAGCACAACCAGGTGAACAGCAGGTGTATTGTGCAGAACAGGCTCCACCAGAATAAAGCCATAATTGAAATGGACATTGATGTCACTGAACAATTTATCTTCCTTAAAAGGGTTTTGCATTACAAAAGAAGCTAATTTAGGCTGGGTATTAAATTAATGGCCATGTGGGAACATTTGTCTAATTCACTTAGACTTGTATTATTAGCCATGATTGTTTGATCAATATTTGCAAAACAGTGGAATTTACTCAGTTGACAGATGTCAGAGTTCCACTCCTCATTACTGAAAGTAGACTCTTTGTGGGTAACCTGCAACAACATCTGCTTCCTTAGAGACTCAAAATGCTAATATGAAGTTAATAATGGATTTTTAAATACATGATACAGTCTTCTACAATCTTTTAGGAAGCAGCTAAAACTAGGAAAAGCTTTTCCTAAATACATAATATTAATGTGCACTACATGCAGAAGTTTTTAGTGGCCTTACATGATTGGGTAAAAGCTGGAGGATGCCAAACATGCTACATCTAACAGCTAAAAAAATAATTACTCGTGTTCTCATCCTCTTTGTGGGTACTAGCAGAGTCCTTCAGGGGAAGGAGATACTGCTGCAATTACATGTATGCTGCTAGGATTGTCTATTCTCCCTCCTTAATTGTGTCATATTATTAGTGTTTTATCAGTTTTACTCTACCTGTGGAAGCTGAATCCCTGACAAATATATTTTAGACCAGTATGAGAAATTATTCAGGTCAAAAACTTTCCTACATGTTCATACTTAAAAAAAAAAATGCAGAAAATAAATTTATCTGCATCTTTAGAACTTTCATTCATCTCATGAAAACTTTTCTTCATTCCTATAATTTAAAACTTCATGTATTCAGCTTGTGTTCTGTGAATTGTGACTATGATCTCTTAAAATGGTTTCTCTAGTCTCAGTTAAGCACTGTCCTATTTGGGGAGACTTTTTTTATCAAGTGGCAAAACTGTATCTCTTCCTCCCCTCTCAACCAAAATGCACTTAACATCTCATTTTAGCGCAGCTTTTGGAAGTTCTTTATAAGGTTTATCACTATCAACACTTTGGAGTCTGGGTGCTGCGAAGCAATGTGACACAGTGTATATTCCCAGTGAATCATCAGTGCATAATTTGTGAAATTATATCAAAGAATTTGGAATACTTGCTACTAAAAACGTGTGTATTCATGGTGGAATCTGAGCTGCAAAACCCAGGACCTGGATTTGGGTTTGGATGTGTGAATTCAGAGGAAGGAGCTTTGTTCAGTTCTGTTACAGATAGGAAGGCTCCCTCTGTCTCTCTTGGTAGAAATCAGTGTTGTTCCACTGAAGACACTAGAACACAGTTGATTTTGGGGCAGTGATTACCAGAAATACACATTTATCAAACAGTATAATAGAAGAGAGAGGCCTCTTTAAACAACATGAGTTTATTTTTCTGTGAATGTTGACTGTTTTCATTGCTTTCGTATTTTTTAACTATCATGCCTGTGGCACAGACTATCACTAAATTATCCTGGGTGTAAAATTAGAGAAGTTTATAGAAATTATTCCTGATTTTCCCTGGTTGCCCTGTATTTTCATTCTTTATTGATTCTTAGATGCTTTTGTGCCTCCTTTCTCTCTCTTCTCTCTCCTACCCTCCCTCCCTCCCTCCCCCCAGCCTTTTTCTTTTAATAATGGATTGTTAACTTGTAAGCTTTTCTGCGTCTTGGACTGGTTTAATAAAAATGTGCAGTTGCCTCCTAATGACAAGCAACGCAGGAGTAACTTCCTCCTTATTCTTTTTCTTCCCTTGCTTGACTTGCCCTCTGCAGTTAAAATGATATATTTTCCACTTGTGCAATTTTATGATCTTCTTAAACCAACATGCACAAATACATAAAACACAAGTAAGTTGGGTAGCTCTCAGTGACATTTAAAACCAGAAGCGTGACTACATTAGGCAAAATATGTCTTTCTTTTCACTACGTTTTTCATTTTAATGCATTTCTCACATTTTAAATACTTTTTTTAGAAGTATATACTAATCTATTAACCAAATAATGTGATGCATTGAGGTACCCACCTGTCAGAGAGGGTTTAGTGCATCCATGTCTCCTAGAAGGAGTCAGCACACCTGATCCTCACCTCAGCATTTACTGAATATTTATCATGCAAATGGTAAATGTCAGGTCTAGAGAAGTACTCGACTGTGAGCAGGGTGTGGGCTGAGATACCTGGACCGTCCTGCAACTCTTTCTCTGTGAGTGTGAAGGTGAATTGGAGCCAGAGCTCTGCCTGTCACTGACACTTCCATGCTCAGCTGTCTCAGCCCTGGAGTAGAAAGCGTAATGCCTTTCAGTAATGTCTTCCAATTAAGGACAGGATGTCATGCCATGAGGGTGATTCTTTAATTCTCTAGCGTAGGAAGCCAGCCCCAGCAGAAATCTAGCCTTCCACATGTTTTGGGTTAAGTAATTTCTTGAGTTGGTAGTTACGTAAGAATGCAAATGGCTTGTGCAGTCCTATATTCAAATTAGATTTCTTTAAGTCAGTGTAGAATGAAGAATCAACTCTAGGATTTCCAGGTAATGGATTTCCATATGCTTGGATTTGTGTCTTTAATTAAAACTGTCAAATCGGTGCTTTTGAGATGTGTATTTCCTTGAATTCCTTCTGTTCTCTTTGGTCCTGGCTTGACAGTAGGAAAACAGAGGCAGACATGGTGATAGATTTGACAGCTGACCTATTACTCTCCAAGAAAATGATACTGTGATGGACCTTCTCTAATAAGAATTCAGTATGTATTCATGTCACTTGCAATCTAATAAATGTTTGACCTTTACTATGGTCTTACAGAAATGATAGCTGCTCATACTCTTCAATTTTAAATGCATGCTGAAAAACATTTAAATGTGGAAAACCCACTGATTCAAGTCAAGTTCAAGAAATTGATTCTGACTTCAGGCATTTTAATCAATTTATGAATAACAGGATAAGATTAAGGTGTTGAAGGTGGCAATCTAAGGAACTAAAAAATCTGTTTCGTAAAGCTACATGTAAGGCTTTCCCTTCTTTAGGAAGCTCTGTTTTATGACTCTGCAGATTTTCATTGGTGTACTTTCATTTCAGGTTCTGGGAAGAACGCCAGAAGTTTAATCCCATTTTATAAGCGATTGGGGCCAAATTCTATTCCCAGAAAATTAAATGAGAGTTCTGTGATGGAGTTCAAAAGAACTGGGAATTGACCTCTATCTAATATCTTTCAGAATAATTTATTAAAACTATTTCACTTTTTTTTTTGCTATTGCATTGCCAATTTGTGTATTGGGTTTCAGACTTGCGCAAAGGGGAAAAGCAGCTAAATAATGACTGACATTCCAGTTTTTTTATCTTTATGCTTAATGCATATTACTCCTAAAACCAATGCAATGCACAATTTCATGACTTTACAGAAAAACATTGTGGGAGGGACAATATGTGCTACATAAAAGAAATAGTTTCAACGATATAATGCTGTGATGTCGGTGAGCCAAGATACAAGATTAGATCAAAACAAACCATGAAGGACCAGGAGTTGAAACTCACATTTCTGTAGGAAATGTTGTAGATGGAATGTTTAAAGGTTGGGGCCAGCTTGATATTAAATAGCATTTTTTATAATACATTGCATAAGTGACTAATCCTCCACTGTGCATTTCCACCTTGCTTTCTTGGTTAAGCTCTCCTCAGGCAACGTCTTAAGCTTCTTAGAACTTGTGGTTTCATTGAGCTTCTGTGATAAAGTATTTCGTGCATTTACCTTTTAGTCTGGAATGCTCTGCATGGTGGTGGATATCTGGTCTATCCCAGCAGCTTTGCCTGGGCCTCTCGCTTGAAAACCTCATTGATGTTTGTCGTTCACACCAAAGGGTGTTTAACAAGTTCCAATTGAATGTAAGTGTGGGGATTAAGTTAATACACAATCAATATTGTTATAATGAACGGTTCCTTTAATGAACAGGCAACTCTCATTCTTTTAGATGGGGATTTTCAAAGCTGTTTTGAGGAATTAAATTTCACCAGTGCTTTTAAGATAAGAGGGCACCAACTTCCTTGTGTACACGTAATAAATCTTCATTGAATTTTGTCTCTTAGATTTATATTCAAGGAAGAGGGCAAAGGAATGTTTTTTTCTGAGCTTTTCCTCATTATTTTGGAGAATTGCCAACCCTAAGTCAATTAAAGCGTATTAGCTGCTTTAGCTGTCTCAGCTTGTCAGTTAAAGGGAAGTATGAGACCACATGGTTTAGGAAGAAAGTAGAATTTCAAATCACAGAATTTTCTAAATAATTCTTTGTTAAGCCTGTGTCAAGGAATAGAGAGTTCAAACTTCTCTTGGAAAAAGGATAGACTGTGTGACTTGATGGGATTTCCAGACTTATTTTCTACCATATTTTATGATTACATTTTACAATATTTCAATTTCTAAACCTAATACATTAATGCATTCACTCCTGCAGTCAGAATCTGGGGAAAAGCTGACACCAGAGAGTGAACTGATTTCTGAGACAGATGAAAATGCTGTGGGATGGCAGTGTCTATCTCTGGTTTTTGACTACAGAGAAAGATTAGTTACATGAGAAAAATCTACTTCCAATGGCCCTGCATCCTTCAAGTACACTGATAACCTTTCTCAGTTCTGGCAGTAATACTTAGGATGGAAATGGGCCCAATTTTGGGGCTTACGGAAGAAATTTTGGTATCTAATTCAATTACTTATTTAAGTTTATAAAGAGAGAGTTATTTGTCTTAGCAGCCACAGAGAAACTAAAGAATACAGGCTAGCAGGGCTTTTTAAATAAAAATTTACAGGGAAGCCAAGGAAAAATTTTTGAAAGTTGACACTTTTCTTCACTGTTTTTTTTCCTGAGCTTGGTAATGTTAGTGTACTAATATTGCAATTTTTTTTTAAACACAAGCAAGTGCCATTTCATGACTGTATATTTAATGAAACACTCTGAATGGTCTTGGGCAAAGTTTCTGAGCTTTTGAAACTCATGTTACTTTGTTGTTTATTCCCCACAGAAGATAGTGATGTTATTGTTTGGTGTTCTGTCATTTGTGGCACCAGTTGTGTGTAAAACACAGATGCTATACTTAGTCCAGGGTTCATCCTAATGATTATGTTCCTTAAATCAGCTTGTGCTGATTTATGGCAGTGCCACATATCATTTTAGTGAGTTCATACCATCCTGTGTTAATTTACTGCTTCGCTGTCCACTTCTGAAGCGTTTCTTGGAACCTTCCTCACTTTAAAATGTTGATGAGGAGGTTTTTTAGTTTCTTTTGGGAACATAGATATGTTCTGAAAGTTTAGAATCAAAGAGGCCTCTCTGCTCAAGGATGGGATTTCTGGTGAAAACCAGATAGATCTGTGCCAAATTGAAGAAAATTGGAGGATGATGCGGAGAGCCTGTGTTTGAGGAAACCCATCTGAGTCAGAGACAGAGTAACCTCAAACCCTGAGCACTCATGTCTCAGGCTGGATTTTCCTTCTGTCTATCCTTTCATCTACACAGTCACAAAAACCTTTGAAAGACCTTGACTTTGCTGTAATGTGCAAAACAGACCTTTTCAAAACCTTCATTTTGTGGAAGTGGAGCCACATGCCAATTAACTTTCCTCATTCCGTGTAATGAGGCTCCTACTGAAGGCTGAGGCAGAGTCCTGCTCACTGATGAGCAGACACCATAATTGGGCCCACGGTAAGGACTGGAGCACAATGCTCATCTCCAGGCATTGGCTCACGTCCCCACTGAAGCTGGTGGTATCACTAATTTGACTCTTTAGTCACACTTAATTGCTTTGCTATATCACAATTTTAGGCACATCAAATAATTGAAGATAATAATTTTGACCTATTCCAACCTTGGGAAAAGGTTTTAGAAACACTGAAAAATGCAGCGGAGGTGGGAGACTGAATTTTGAGAAAGTTTTTCGTCTATTTTTATTCATCTGCCTGCAACTCCTAAAAGCATCTATTTACACTCTCAGATAGTTCTACGTGAGTTACAACTGTCACATAGCAGGGTATGTTTCATTTTTGTCATCATTCCAAGTGTGTTTGTTAAGGCCGGGCTGAAGAGAATCCAGACAGAGCTGAGTTTGACAAAAAAACTTCTCTCTCAAGTTGGAATAAGCAGTCAAATAGCAGAGACATAATTTTTTTGAAACCATGTTTCAGCAATAACTGATTTTCTTAGTGCAGAATGAAATATTTAGATTGCTGCAAAATAAACTATATTTCAAACTGAATATACATTTGAATTTTTCAAAGCATACTTCTAGTAACTCAATAATAAGTACTGAGACGAATTAAAATAGGTTTGAGTTAAACATTTCTGTAATTTCCATGTTCTCCAAAGAGAACTGTGTTGTACCTCTCCCCTTTTCTTTGAGGGGAGAGCAGTTTCTGGTCAAGGTGCTGCTTAAATCTGTAGTTTTTTG
>NW_008238337.1:306708-318593 GCF_000691975.1 Corvus brachyrhynchos
CCCTACACGGTTGTTGGCGACTATGCATGCATTGATTCTTAATATACTTTGTTTATAAATTTCAATTTCTGAATATACTGTGCTATAACAAAAAGCTCTAAGCATCTCATTATGGTTCAGCACATATTGTCAGCATAAACAATCTTCAAAATTGTGTTAGAAGTGAGAAATTATTTGTTCTTCATTGCTTAAATTAGCTTACTTAGACTGCTGAATGTCCTCTGCCTTGATAAAGTTTTCTTAGATGAAGTCTTTGTATTTCCTTAGGAATACTCGGCATGAAGCAGTTGATGTGACATAGGGTGTCATTGATTACAAATTGTGGGTGACTTCACAGAGGAGTTGCTTTGTCCTTCCATTTTCAAGAGCATATCCGTGCTCCTGTGTGTTCATCTGTTTGTCTATATATTGATATATTTAGAGAGACAACTTTTTAAAAGCTGCCTAATTTAATGTCACTAGAAAGCAAATCAGAATGGAATTTTGATGTGATACTAAGCATAGTATGTGAAACCCAGATTGTGTGAAGTGCAGATGAATTTTTCCGGAGTGCTGGCAGCTTTCATCTTCCCACGTGAACATGAATGCAAAAGCACAATCTCCCCTTAGCCATGCTGCAGTCTTGTGGAAACTGATTGACATCCATCAATACTGCTCAGTACCTGAAGAGCAGGAGACTGTTTTTTTTACAGCAGAACATGACAGCTGAGTGCTCTTATCTAGTAGAGCCTCATATGCCACAGGGGCCCAGGAGGGAAGAGATACCAAATGCTCGGCTGATTATGCATTCAGTTCTGCAAGGGAGAAGGTCACCCAGTCCTAATCAGAGATGGAAGACTCAGTGTGCCTGTTATTTGACAGTTTCTTCCTGTTAACCGCAAGTCTGCAGGATCACAGTGGTGTAACAGGTGCATTGGCATTGGCAGCTGAGTCCTAATGCACCAGCACTGAACAAAGTCCAAGCCAATGCCCAGCCACTGGATATGCTGTGCTCTCACATGAGTGGCATCCTGTTTTATTTCCTGGATGTCAGCTGGGAGTCCTGACTGATGCTGTTCCATTGAGGCTCCTTTGAGTGCTTTCACTCGGGAAAGCTGCTGTGAAACATTGAGTAAAATCAGTTGCAGCCGTAGTCAGCTGAAGGCCCAGGAGTCCTTTTGGGAATCTGGGTCTCCAAATTCTGAGGTCATTCATATCCTGCAGATGTTGTTATAATGATCCCAACTAAAACATAAATGGATGAGGACAAGGAGAGAAAAGGCAGAGATAATTGTATGTTTGTTGTGGATGGATATTTGATACAGATCAGTTGGGAAGTGAATGCAAAGGAACAGAAAGATTCTCTGCCAAATTTTCCAGTAATATAAAATTCTTTGTGACTTTTGTGTGAATGCCAGTTGTCTTTTTAGTCTCAAAATTACTTTCACTGCTTTGTTTAGTACCTCAGTGCTCAGCAGGCAAAAAATCTGAATATTTATATATTGAGTGAGAGGAAATGACCCATACAAGTTACATGACTTCAACAGAACTAGGAACATTATAAATAATAATGTGAATTATTCTGTTTTTGATCATCTAAAAGACTTGTGTGATTTCAGCACTATTCTGTGGTATGAAACTTCTCTGTGAAATTTAGATTGGTAGCCAGAATTGTCTGTAGAAGAAAACTCGGCATATTAAAATAGGGTACAGTCAGATGGGTAAATGATATATCTGAAACATAGTGAGCTCCAAGTGCTTGTTCATTTAACCAGCAAAATTGCATTCACACTAGAAAGACTTCACAGCTTTAATTATGTTTTTGGATTAATTAAAGCAGTAAAACTTTGTAATGTAGATGAGCCCTTGTTCATCTCATTTCTTTGCTTCCAGCATGCAGTCTATCAGGTTTGCGGTGGAATTTAGACACCCTTATTTTGTCATTTTGCAGAGAGCTTCGTGTGCTTCTAACAGCTTCACCTGGTCTTGTGTTAACTTTTGCCTTCCCATTTTCACCTCATGACTGCACGCTCATTATGAATCAGCTCACACTACAGCAACTCCTGGGAGCGCATTTCCTCAGGCTCTGTGGCTTTCAGGCATGGGGGGTTTTATTAGCAGATTTGGTACAGTACAATCAGCATTACACTTGGAATGGTCTTATTTATCTTCTGGTTATGGCCCCTGTGTCTCTGCTATGCAAACAGGTGCTCACAAACCTCTTCTGCTGTGACAGAATTTGCATTCTGCCCACAGCAGCAATTTCACTGAGGCAGTGAATGTGATGGATGGTCCTGGCACGTAGGGCCAGTGGTGTCAGCACGTTTATAATGGCTTTGGTTTTTTCAGTCCTTTCTTCCCCCACCTCTTTTGGCTCAAATACGGAGGTTTTGAAAGAGATAATGAGGATCAGATGGGCAGATAGGAGATGAGAAATGCATACTACATGTGAGGAGGTACCTGAAGGGGCAATGTGTTGTGTGTTTCCTCATCTTCAGTGGGCTGCTGTTCCCATGTTTGCCAGGCAGGAGAGTGCAAAATAACATCTTTGCTGCACCCTGTTGTATCAGTTGAGTAGCATAAAATCATTTTTCAGGTCATGGCTTGGTACTGAAGGAGTCTCTGTGCCTCTCCAGTTTCCATAAAAGTTAGATGTTGGGGTAGAAATAGCAACCCCGAGAGTTCTAAGCTTATTATTATGGTCTGCAAATCATAAAACTGGATTAAAATCAGAAAAATTGAAAATGAATAATTTTAAAGATCATGAAAATTTTTACCTTCCTTTCACTTCTTTAAACATTAAAGTTAATGTTTTCACGAAATATTCTGGAAACTTAATAAATAACAATAGGCTTCATCTTAAGTCACAAAACTGTGCAAATATACTAAAACATTAAAAACAGTCTTAAAAATTTTTAACAGTAAAATTTATACTATGAAGTAACATACTATGAAGTAACACCAATCAAAATAAGTATTTCTACAATTTAATGGTACCAAATGAGATAGTTCGAAATGCAAAATTATTCAGGACTCAAACAGAACTCTGCCCTCTGGTATCCTGTGGACAATTTGGCAATAAGTTAAAAAGCTTATGGACATGCTGGTTTATGGTTTAGTTCCTAAGGCTATACGGGGTCACTGAAGTGTTTAATGTATGCATATGTTTGTCTGATTTAATAACAATCTGCTGATAAATAAATTCAAAATTGAGGCCCTGAATTGTTATGGACCTTCACAGGATTAACAATTCGTTGTTTTCAGTCTAGTTGCAGTTGTGGGTTGTGTGATTGTCAGTCAGTGAAAATGCAAGGGAAAAGAAATTTTAAATCACGTATTGGTTATTCAAAAAAACTCCAAACAAACACCACCACCACTGCCAACTGCAAAAAATCACTCTCTGGTAAATATAATTGGATGTAAAAGACAGGACATTAATTATTCATCCATCTATGCCTCACCAGACCCAGGAGAATCATAACTGATTTGCAGGAGAGAGCAAGTCAGGCCTTCTGGCTCCTTGGGGAGCACCACAGATTTCTCCCTGGGAAAGATGCAATCACAGAAAGCGCTCAGAAGCAAAGCTAATTCTGTGGGCAGGAGGGTGAACCCAAACCATATTCAGGTTTTCATTACAAATGGTTTCTCTCAGTGAAAAACATATGTGGCTGGAGTTGCTGGCAGGAGTTAAAGGTACTACAGTATTGCAGTTCCAGACAACAAACATGAGGAGCGGCTCCAGCCAAGTTACTTCTACAAGACCTGCAATAGCTGGGGTTTATTTTTTAACAGCAGAGTCACAATATTGATGACACACAGGATTAAAAGATGGAATATCTCTCTGATTGCAAGAAGGTGGACAGTCTTATATCAACATTAAATGGATTTTAGATATAACTGTTTTAAGGCTTAAATTCATAAATAGAATGTGACAAAAGGTCAGTCTGGCACATATGGGTCATTTACTGTTCAGCTGTACAAAGAACCTTGTAATAGCTGGGTTTTATAATAACTAAAACCCCAGTGGATGAGTGGGTACAGAGAATTAACTTCATAATCTGAATGTTGCATTTGAATGTTATTGAAAACAATTATAATTATTTGAATGACTAGAGCATATTTACATGTTTTGAGTATTCCCTTTGGGATAGTTGCCTGGTTTTCTATCACACACCACTGGCTGGTAGATATTAGGCTGCAGTTAATGGCTCTGCTTTACATGGCAATATTATTTCAAGTACTTGAATGTAATAGTAGCAAAACACATCATGGGTTGTAGCTGTGGTCAAATCAATACATTCATATAAAATGAGGAGAAAATTAATGTTGTGCTTTGAATGGCTCTAGCTAGAAAAATGTCTTTTGTAATAACGAGCAGACTTAATAGTCTCTAGCAAAAACACAGAAGTAAAGAGCAACATGACCCTTCAAGGAACACAAGGGAGCTTTGGTGTGCTATCAAAATCCCCTGTATCCCTCTAAGGAGAAACAGGATTTCCTCCACGATATGCTCTTCTTAAAGTAATAGAGCTATAAAACAGGTATAAACAGATAAATATGTAGCCAGCCAACCTAGAGAATCTGGTTTGGAGGCAGCCTTTTTCTCACCGTCTCTCTGCCTCCTGGATGGGAACTGAGCTTGCTGGGGAAAAGCAAGCAGGGAGAGGAGGAACTGACACCTGGCTACGGGGAGCCTGCTGAAGGCTGGCGAGGCTCCCAGTTTCTGTGGGAAGGACAGCTCATGGACAGTACCTTAAGCACAGGTGGAATTTGTGATTAATGGGCTTGTGTTGCCAGGTGGAGGCAATGTAGTGAGCTACAAGACAGACAGAGGGCCTGGTGGGGACAGACTGAGAAGTGACGTGAGGGGAAAGCCCAGGCTGATCGCGGGGAGACCCCTCAGCTCTCATGCAAAGTGAACTTTTCTTCACTTGCAGGTGGAGGCTCTGGGAGTGTGAGACTGCAAAACAAACAGCTGTATGGGAAGACACCTGGGCTTTAGTGCTTCCCTTAATGGATTCAATCCAAGAAATAGAAGCACTACCTGGAATACTCAGGGCTGACAGCAATACTTAAATATCAAACCCAGCATGAGCTGAAAGATGAAACGCTGTGCAGCAGTGCTTGCTGTGAGGGGACAAACTGCTACAAGTGCATTCATTTGTACCCTGTCTTTCTTTTGCTGACGTGTCACCATAATGTCTTTTGACATAAACTTATTGTTTGATACAGTTTTCATACAGTTTCATACAGTTTTCTTATAACTTGGAGCAGAATTTCTCTTGCTGCAAACAGAAAGAAGGCTGTGCTGAGCTCAGGAGTGGTAACAGGCTTCTGTTTCTGGCAGGGCAAGATCTTGAGCATCTTTTCGTAACGCTTTAGCAAGGACTTAGCAGTGCAGATCTTGCAGCTGGAGTGTGAAACATCATTGGTTTCATCAATTCTGTGATCCCTGTAAACCAAGAAAACAGTTCTTACCACAATCACCAGAGTACTCCAAGGAAAGACTCTGCTGCCTTAATTTAGATATCTGCTGTACAGACATCTTGAGCTGAGCTGAGCATACAGAGTGCTTTTCTAGCCCATGGAGAGGAACAGGGAATGATTTGTCTTATTCTACAGTAAATGTCTAAAGTGCCATATAAGTCATGCTTTAGAAAAGCCTGTGTCTCTCTACGGACTACTGAGGTGGTGTAGGTAACTGGTTGAAGACCCCTGAATTTACAGGTGGGTGAGGTGAGCCCCTCACCCTGGCCCTCCAAGAGAACAGCCAGAGAGCTGCACCCAGTGACTGGCACTGCAGACAGACCCCAATCTGCGTGTGGCCAGCTGCAGCCAGCTCAGAACTGCCCTTCCCCACCAGGTCCTCTCCTGCTTTTTGTGCCTGAGCTTCTCTGCAGGTGCTGTCCCTCACAGACCATGTGGTGCCACTTTTGGTGTCCCTCTGAGAGACTCTGTACTGTTTTCTGTCCCTTCAGGACCCCTGTTTGCCTGCTTTAACCCAATGATTTGCACTCCATACCCATAGATCACGGGGTTTGGTTGTGCTCAGTGCACTTTTATCTACCAGGTTCTTAATATATCCAGATGACTGCACGGTATTTACCTCAAGTCCAAAGCTAGCAGAAGAGGGCATCTTGCTTCTCATGGCCTAGCTTCAGGCTGCTCTGCTTTCATCTCAGTCCCAAGGTGTTTCTCAAGTTTATTTATAGAGGACACAAGTGCTGAGCTTGGTTTTCTGTTTCCTTGCACCACACAGCCATTTACAGTAATGAGAACAGGATTCCGACTGCTTCACAGTACAAATGAGGACTTGAGGCAGATATTATGGGCCAGATTAAGTTCTAATTGCATTTAATTCTGGATGAAGTAACTCTCCTCTTTTCACTCATCCTGGCTCTGTTGGAGTGTGGCTTTAAGGTCTCCTTTGTCCTGCTTTTGTGTTGTGGATTTGTTCCTTGATTGCGGTGTGATTTCAATAACATCTGTAATTGCTGAAGTTTCAGTAGCTAACTATGTTAATTGAAGAGCTGGACAGATGGCTCAAGCATCTGATATTAAGCTTATTGTGCTGAAATGATGTAGCCATCAGGATTTGAAGTGTTACCATGGGAATACTCTTCCAAAGGTTACTGAGTGCTAGAAGCTTTACACAGTGACAGGCTGCCAGGGCTGTAGTGACATTAGCTTTTAAGAGATAAAAAGAGGCAATAAAGGGTCAGTTTAAAAAATCCTTGGAGAAATAGTATGATATGTTGGTATCCTCAAATTAGCTGCTGTGTAGTCAACCAAAGGTTCTTTGTACATGCCCTCGATGAGGAGCATCAAAGCTGTGATTAGCTTAAAAATAGAACTGTCATTTTACAACTTTCATTGCGGACTTCAAATTGAAATTAAAACTTTCTGGTTCTGAATCCTCTGTTCATTTCACTGGAGAGAATTTTCAGTGAGCTTCAGAAAAGGAGGATAATTTGATAGCTGAGAATTGGGATGTCATTTCAGTGGGACCCACAACTGATTGGGTTTCTGTAGGTAACTGGGAACTGAGAGTTTGGACAGGACTCAAACTTCTTACACGAAACCTATAGTGCTGAAATTATGTAGACTTTGGCCTTGGAGCAGCTTAAGATTCCTTTGGGCAAGTTGTTTCTGTTCTTCATAGCAGAATAATTGAAATTTAAGCCAACATATTTTACCTTATGGTGTGAGCAGACTGAGGACAAGTTACCTACCATGCTGACAGAAGGAATTCCTTGTGTGCTTACTTTCAGTAGCATATCCAGACCACATTTTTTCCCCGTGAGGGTTTTCTGTATGTTCATGGGCTCCAGTGTAACCTATGCAAGAGTAAGTGGTGCTTTTCTCGTGGTTACAGTGAACTTTTGAGCCAGTCTGTAACTAATGTCTGATCCGCCTCCTTGTCTTTCCCTGGTGTTATTGTGTGCACACGTTGCTATTTAATCTTTCACACAATATGTTCTGCAGAGAAAAAAAAATAATAATCATGTACCCACCAGTGTAGATTGACTGGAAAACCTGCCAATGGCTTCAGTAGGAGAAATGTGGTGGTTTTTTGCTCTTACTTTGTAAGAGTTACATGAAATGGAGACGAGGGCATGTGTTTGCTTTGTTATGTGGAGCATTCCCTAGGGTAAATATATTTACCATTTATCATCCACTCATATGCATAATGCATATGTGTAGCTGGCTTGTCTAGCACATAAAAAGTTTTTCCTTTTTACTTTTCAACCTTTCAGCTAAAAAGTTGCATAAATATAAATCTTATCTGCAGATACATCATCCTGGGTGCTGCATATTCCCAAACCCCTCCAGCAGCTGGGCTTTATATTCCAGGTCATATAAAATTATCTTCTTTTACTGAATTACTGTGATGTATCACAAGAGTTTCTGGGTGTGATGCCCTATGCAAATCTCCAGCCAGCCCATTGGCAGCTGACATGGCACACCACCGCTTGCAACTATTGGTAAGGGGTTTTTTGGCCAGAAGCTTTGAAGCGGCTATCTTTGTGAAACCAGCTACTCTGTGTTGAAAGGCTGGATTGCATGGTATAAGGTGTACTCTTGATTTGTTTCAACAACAAGAGAAGGGCTGTCCAAGAAGGCCATTCACAAATAAACATGTTCCTGTTTGCCAGCTACGCACTGTCAGTAAAAACACAAGTTACAGGAAAGGAAAAAAAACCCAGTTTAACTATTCCATTTTCTCATAAAATGTGATTTTATTGTAGTGCCTTGTCTCCTATTTGGTATTTTTCCATCGCTGAACACTTTTTAGAGTCTATGCATTCGTTTTGGAAATTAGAGCATATCTGAAACTCTAGAAAATCTCTCCCTAGAGTATAATCTTCAAAGAAATTGTCTGGTCATAGAAAAAGCCATGGAAAGGAAAAGGTCTGTCTGTCTGTCTGCCTGGGGCCTTATCATATCTCTCCCTTGGCCAATGTAATCTGTGTTGCTGTGATTTCAAAGAAACGCTGGCTTTAGGCAGGATGGCCAACTGTGCTTGCCATTTTTATCCTTTCTAAGTAGCAGTCCCTGTGCAGGACTTGTAGCTGAAAGGAAATTTTAAAACTGTAAAATGAATCACACTTAGGTAGAAAAGGAATCTACGGCAGCACTGCTTGAGACAGGGGCTGGAACACATGAGCTTCATTTTCACAGTGAAAAAGTCCTTTGGTGGCTAAATGCATTTGTGAGTCAGGGTTGCTTCAGCCCTGCTGAAATCAGACGTCAGTGACTCCTGACTTGTGTGATATGAACTGAGGCCATGATGTTGCATTCTTTTCATTGTGATTTTCTGCTGCTTGTAAAGCACTGCCCTTCATTCTGGACCATGAAAATTAGCAGCAAAAATACTCCTGATGAAATGAACCAAAACTCATCACTGGCTGTTCTGTTCTTTAGGCCATTTAGAGCACCATGTGCTTTTATTCATTTTCTTTGAGAGCATTGTGTGTTGCTGATGTGGGTTTCTGACTTTTCAAAAGCCTCCTTCATTGCCATACACACAGACAAGAGGGTGAGAAGTGCCCATGCTTCAGATCTCATACCTCGTCTGAAGAGCAGTTTCAGCCAAAACGTAATTATACAGAAATGACAAGCAATTACTCCACAGAACAGCTCTTTGGTAAACTTTGAAGAGCATCTCCTTATTTTTCCTGGCAGGCAGGATGGGTGCTTTTTTGACTCTGCTGTTATCAAAAAAGAACCACTTTAGTGCATGTGGCTTCCCCTCTACCCAACCCATCTTCATCAGAACTGTCAGTGGTGTTCCAACTACAGAATATTCATAGGTGAAAAGGAGACAGCTGGTATTTGCATGGTACAGGTCAGTCTGGCAAAAGGGTTGTCATTCTTCGTAATGCTGTACATTAAATATTGTTTATATGCATGAATATAGTAATATAATGTGCATGTGAGAGGATGGAGGCATGGAAATGGGTCAGGCCTCCCCACCTCTGACTTATCAAACAGAATGTTAAAATTTGCTCAAGGCTGTAGGTAAAGCAAATCTGTTGTCCCAAATCCATGATAAAATCACACAGTGGCCTTTATTGAAGTACAGAAAGGCTGTTCAGCTGTCTCTGCAAGATGCCAGTGAAAATGCTGTGCCAGAATGCAGAAAACCAAGTTTCTTGGGTTTTCTCAACATTACAGTGTTGGAAATGATAATGCAGCTGGATCATTAACTTCAACAATGTCAGCATGTTCTCACCATGGCATTTACATTAATTAGTCTACATATTATTTAACAGCACACTTCTCTTAGATGAATTCACTAATGTACTTTTTGGCTCCCACTATGTGGAGTGCCTCTGCTTCGAAGCTAAGCTATTAAATGCTAGAAAAGGTAGGAAGATTTGTGGAAACACACACCAGTGTGTTCACATTTGAAGAGAACCACATAAAGACGCTGAATGATAACCTTCCTGAAGGAATCTCTTGCTGCTTACTCTGCAAAAGTCTTTGTTTCTACCTCATGTGCAGGCAGGAAAGAAAACAAAAAACAGAATATCAAATCCGGAGGAGGAGCAAATGTTTATGGACCTGAAAAATGAGATGAATGAGTGGTTCCAGCAGTTTGTTTCAGCACAAATTAAGACACTGTTCATAGTCTAGAAAAGGAACATGAAAATATGATGAGAAGCTAATATTCACAGATCCATACACAGCTGCTCCCTGTGAAAGGAGGACTCAGCTTGACCTGCAACCTATTGGATTAAAGTGCAGTATTTGTGGGGGTTTTTTTTTAAATCTGCTTTCATAAATGTCAGAATTGAGAGGAGCGTCTCAACTTGGTCAGGAGTTCCAGTGTGGAATGTTATACTTCTTTAGTTTTGCCTTATCTCCGTTCTGTTTTCTGCAGCTGAACTCAGCCTCGCAGGTTAATCAATCAATTAACATGTAATCAATCAGAAAACCAAATAATTTGAGGGCTTTCCAAGAAGTATGTTGGCTTTGAGTTTTGAGGTTCCCTTTTCTTCCTCCCCTCCCCCTGATGTTTTTTGGAAGGGAGCAAAGAACTTTTATGTTGTACTCTATGTGGTGTAAATCGAACTGTAGAAATGGAGAAATACATCATAAATGTAGGCAAGTCCAAGGCAAAGAAATCTGAGTGCCTCCATATCAGGCTTGCTTAATTACTTCTTAATGAAGTAATTGGGTTTTGCTTGAGGGATGTTTTTGTCTGTCAGATCTCTGGGCAGGTAAGTGGCATTGGCATGGGGAGGCATTTGACCACACGTAGGATGAAATATAAGGGTTACATCTTTACATCATCAGAGTTGTCTTTTAAGTGTAAATCTAAAGGTTTACTCTTCTAATAACCTGTTAAAGTAACGTGCACCTGCCTATAATGGATGAGACAGTGAAAGCCACACTTGAAAGTGAGAGCCCAGATTTAATGTGTGTTACTGACAATGAGCTTCGGCAGATTTGACTGAATTCCATTCAGAGCAGAATGAATGCGACCTTCTGGACACACAGGTGCTTTCGGAGAGGTAATTGCCCTGTTCCCCAGTATCTGCACACGGTAAACTGGAACTTGCCTTAGTTAACCTGGAAAATATTGGTTTGCAGTTATTGCCCAAGTGTGACACTTTTAGCATTATCTTACTAGATTATAGGTAGGAAACTGCTTTTTATAATTATTATTATGTTATCAACAAATTTGAGAAATATTTTGAATCATTCATGCCACTCTCAGTACTGAACATTCTTCAATATTTTAAACACTCCTCGAGAGTTCAGCTTTCAGCTTCCATTAGTTACATGCTCGGTAATGTGCACCCCTGTGAAGTTTTGTCATTTTGTTCTCCTTGGCAAGGAAAATGCAAACGCTGACATCAGAATATCATGTAGTATGTGAAATGAGGACAGATGAGATTTTCATGCAGCCTTAACTTACGATTTTTTTGGTAAGTGACAGTAAAAGAAGTGATCCAGAAACACATTTGCACATTAGTTAAAGATCTGACTTATGTACATATATCTATATATAGCCAGCCCCACCTAGTCTGGGAGCTGATAAAAACTCTGCAAGCTGCCCTCTCCAAAATTTTCCCGCTTTCTAAGCCTGCAGTGAGATCTCGTGCTTGGTGCTGTGTGTGCCTGCAATAATTTGTTTTCTTTGCTCTGGTTCATCTAAACAAGCAGCAGCTGCAGACATTGCTGGTAAGATGTGGGTATTTATGCAAATGTGACTGTGTGGGGTGTAATAAAAACTGGCAGCTGGGTGCCTGTCTTGGTTTCTGTTGGGATGCCCAGAAGCGCTGCGGTAGGGATTTGAATGCGTCGCTTGATGGCTGCTATTCATCTCGGAGCCTTTGATACTTCGCGAAACAAAACAGAACTGAAACTGCAGGGATTGGCAGGGGGGGGGGGGG